>NC_135978.1:18833158-19155244 GCF_053455715.1 Rhinoraja longicauda
GGCGCAGCAGTAGAGTTGCTGCCTTACAGCACAGCACATGTAGCACCAGAGACCCGGGTTCGATCCCGACTACGGGATCCCAAACTCTGTACAGAGTTTGTATGTTCTCCCCGTGACCACTTGGGTTTTCTCAGAGATCCTCGGTTTCCTCCCACACTCCAAAGACGTACATGTTTGTAGGTTAATTGACTTGGTATAAGTGTAAATTGTTCCTAGTGTGTGTGGGGTAGTGTTAATGTGCGGTAATCGCTGGTCAGCGTGGACTGGGTGGGCTGAGGGGCCTGTTTCTGCACTGTATTTCTAAACTAAACAAAAAAAGTCCCATATCATCAACTGCATTTATCTTGGATCCAAAACCAGAAGAGAAAGTTCTCAGCTTATATCATATGAGGATTGACGCGTTTGAGCTATTTTTCAGGGAAAGTGTTCTTTTTAAATTACTGTAAAATTTAAGAGCTGCTTTTAAACTTTGAGCAGATTGACTTATTTCAGTGCTGTCACAGACTTATTTTTGCCATTTGTTGTATATGCAAAGATAGGAGTCGTGCACTAGTTCTCATATTTGACAGGATTTATCTTTAATTCATTCACTTAGTTTTATAGTCATGGAGAGATACAGCATGGAAACAGGTAGTCCGGGCCAAAAATCAGTCATCATTTACAACAATCCCCCTTTTAATTCTCCCCGTGTTCCCATCACCATCCCCAAGATTCTACCACTTATTTACAACAGACAATTAACCTATCGATCCAAGCATCTTTGGGATGTGGGAGGTAGCCAGAGCACTTGGAAAAAAACTTGCACAGTCACGGGAAGAGCGTGCAAACTCCACATGACAGCACCCGAACGCAGGATTGAACTCTGGGTCACTGACATTGTGCACCATTTGCTCTACCAGCTGCGTCTATTTTGTATTTTCAATTGAAGATCGATAATGTTTATCGATGATATTATTGAGAATGATAATGTTCATCCTTCCCTGATATCTTGTATGGTCATCCTGAGGGTGTGGTTTGACTGTCAGATGTCTCTTTTATTGCTTGGTCCCAGCAATAGTCTGGTTATAAAATGTGCTGCAGAGGGAGCTAGCTGTACACTGGAAGAAACGAAGAAGTCAATAATTCACCTCTGACTGCACTGTCAATTTTAGTGCGTTGTTATTCAGATTTAACTCCAAAATAACACAAAGAAATGTGATACCTTTCTCGGGGGAGTGGAATTGTCTAATGCAGTATCTTCTCAGCCATTCAGAAATGTGACTGCCAGTTGCATGAATATGCTGTTTGCGTGAGAATTGCTCAAAGAACATCACCTTTCATTGTACGCTGGTATTCCACGCATAAACATTCAAGTAGATTGCTGCACTAAATGTCTTTAGCCTTTTAAATGTTTTACACTGCAATTGTATTGTGTAAGGCTAAACAATACAACCAAAATAAATCAAATGAATGGCTCGACCCACTGTTATATGAAGTGCCAAACCTCAGAGGATGTTGCTACCAATCAGCCAACAACGGGCTGTTTGTAAAAAAAACTTAAACTAAAAATACATTTTCACAATTATTTTGTGAACACTTAAAATCAACCTCACCTTTTCAATTTATTTTCAAAAAAAACTATTTATGCAGGTTGCCTGTGATCTCTGGGTGCATGAAAAGCAGACAAGCAATTTTACTGTGTTTTGGATTTAGTTGTGGGGTGGCTGGAGTTTGTTAGTAACTTTTAATGGGAATTCCACTTTAATTCAGTTGCATTTGTGGATTCTCGTGATCTCAGATTAGGAAGTTCATCAGTGAATTACTTGTATAAAATTCTCCCGGTCGTTATTACGATTTTCCCTCGAGGAGAACCAGTAAGGAATTGAACTGTGCAGTTTGCTTAAAGTCCAGCAAATGCGTTTTGAAATGCAAGTATTCCAACAATTAGCTGAATGGAAATTTGGGACTCCAGAGCACAGTCTGAAGTACAGTAGAGCTGTAGCCCTGTAATACCTACAGTCAGTTACTGGGCAGCCACTGAAGTCCAACAGGACTCTGGATACCCCAACTTTCAGCCATCTAGTGCCACTGACAGATGCAGTGTTACCTGTTTAGGAAGATAACTGCAGATGCTGGTTCAAATCAAAGGTAGACACAAAATGCTGGAGTAACTCAGCGGGTCAGGCAGCATCTCAGGAGAGAAGGAATGGGTGACGTTTTGGTTCAAGAAGTCTGAAGAAGGGTCTCGACCCGAAACGACACCCATTCCTTCTCTCCTGAGATGCTGCCTGACCCGTTGAGTTACTCCAGCATTTTGTGTCTACCTTCAGTGTTGCCTGTTGTTCAGTGACTTGGTGATTTCCACGTTTCACAACGCATGTGAAGGTACAGACTTGCAGTCTTTTAAATTGCTAAATGCCAGAACTTCTCTTTGGAACCATCTGCATTTGTAATGAGATCCACCCCAATTTATCTTCAATGTTCTTCACTTTTTTCATGAAGACTTAATTCATTGACTGTTACTGATGCTTTAGGAAGCCAGTTATCACTTTCAATCTATGTAGCTAAAATACCCAAAAAGCTGAGAATCAATTATTTTCCGATAACTGAACGACGCAGCTGTTATGATGTAGTGAAAGCAAGTTGAAGTTGAATAAGATTCCACGTATTGCTGGACATTTTCATCAGGGTGCAAAGAAAATTTGTTGTATCACTTTGAAGGGGTGAATTGAGTCCTGAATGGGAAGATGACATTAACCGAGACTTACTTTTTCTTTCTTTAATTGTGCCGTGCGATTTCAAGAAAAATAAAATTACAATAAAGACATAAAATCAGAACATTTGCATCATAGATGGCTCCAGTCTTCATCTCCATACCTCTGCACTTTTTGATCTCCACGATCAGTTTGGGGATAGCTATTAGTTTTGGTGGCATGGGGAAGTGCAAAAACAGAACAGGAATGAACGGGTTAATTTTGGGTTAGAAGGCTGTGGGCACTGCTGGGCTGCAGGGATCATCACTGGATCCCCAGCTATTCCATTTTGCAGGTATTGCTGGATTTACTCTTGATGTGTCAGAAACCCACACACGTATATAATTGCAAATGGGACATGAACTATGTCTTTAATTAAAGTCCATCATATCACAGTTGGGCATCAGTGCAAGGTTTGTTGTTTCTAACAGACTTTGGCAGCAAATTTGGAAATCCTGTATAATGCTGAACCCACCCACATCTTTTAACCATTAAAAGAGGTGGGGTTTAATTGTTAAAATAGTTCTCAGGAGTGCCTGGAGGTGTACAAGCAATTACAGGTTGTCACCAGACTATTGAGAGACATGTCAAAAGATGGTGTTTACATTTTTTTTTGTTTCTGTAGGACATTGACTTAAAAATAAATTGGAATTCCATCCATTCCAGTGAGATCCTTGTTGCTGAATCTGGAAGAGCACTCATTATTAGACATGTCTGTTGACTTGCTAATGGCGATGGCCAGTTAATGCAATCAAGAAGTTATTAAACAAAATTATTGTGCACAGTTTTGGGGATAGTGTACGTTATACAAAGTGGCATGTCAAATTTTATTTGTATCCTGATGAAAGTCCCCACAATGTAGGGTATATTATTTCAACTTCCAGTTACTTTCACTTCATCATGTACAAATAATAAGCATTTATTTTATATAGCGCTTTATCAGGTGCTCAAAGCGCTTTACAAAAACAGTCATAACATAAAAACAAACACAAACTATCCTGATGGAGAAGCGGCGAACAAACAGTGCCAGCGTCCTCTCACGTCAGGGTCCGGCAGTAGACAACAAAAAGCACAGGACACACAGATACAATTTTAACACAAACAGCCATCACAGTGATTGCTCCAAGCACACCCTCACTGTGATGGAAGGCAAAGAAAAGTCATTATCTCCTCCTCATTCTTCTCCCGTGGCGCCACGAGGCACGCATGCATTATAATTGCCAGAAAAAAAAATGTTTTGCAGCTGGTTGGGTATTGTAGTTAGTTATGCTGCCTAACCTGCTTAGTGTTTCCATCCCTTTATTTGATAGCATTTGGGAGTGACCTTTCTTCAAGCCATTGTTTCTGTATAGTTTAAGTCCATCTGAGAAGGCAGGTGCAGCCTCACTTAAGTGTCTTGATAGCACTTCAGACATTGCAAAACTTTCTCAGTATAGTTATCAAATGGTACCTGTATCCTGTGCCTACCTTAGAATGGGGCTTGTCTTCAGCCTTCTGAGGTCAGTAGAGCACCACTGATCTGGAAATACTTGCCATTTTCTATTTACATTTTGAATTGGTAGCCACTGCACTAGTTGGCTTTTACTGTGCCAAGACCAAATTGTAAATAGCAACAAAGCTGGACACAAATCGCTGGAGAAACTCAGCGGGGCGGACAGGCAGCATTCTGGAGAAAAAAATGGGTGATGTTTCAGGTCAGTGCTCTTCTAGAAGGGTCCTGACCCGAAACGTCACCTGTCCTTTTTCTCCAGAGATGCTGCCTAACCCGCTGAATTACTTTAGCACTTTGTGTCTTTGGTATAAACCAGTATTTGCAGTTCTTTGTTTCTACTTGTTTGGTAAATAGCAACATATGTTGATACTGTGGCGCGTCGGCAGAGGCCCGTAATAAAGGCAAGGAGCCAGGTATTTTGGGGGCGTTATGGTTTTAATACACGGTTATCAGATGGGTCGAGTGCCGGAATGGTTTTGCGCCCAAGTGTCAATGTCAATTGACCGCCTGAAGCTGGCCCACTTAGACATTGACCAACCGGTGCGGGTTGCCCAGCCTCGGCCACGAGGTCGCCCACCTTTGCGGGTCCCACCACCTGTCCCTCCAACTGTGCCTCCGCCGGCCCCTCTGTCGACCGATTACCGTACGCGGTCCGGTCGGGTTGTGCGACCACCGGTGCGCTTCGTGCCTCCGGTTCTGGGGGGGGGGGTGGTCCTGTGGCGGCTCCCAAGGGTCGGGCCATACCACTACCGACCCCTCGGCACGGAAATGGACCAGTCCAGGAGGGCGGTCCGGACTACATATATAAGGACAAGGTTTTGGGCGCGAAACCATTCCGGCAGACTCGACCCGTCTGATAACCGTGTATTAAAACCATAACGCCCCCAAAATACCTGGCTCCTTGCCTTTATTTCGGGCCTCTACCGACGCGCCACAATACAATGTTACCTCTCACTCAAAGCTGTGTTACCACTATCATTTGATAACACTCATTTCAGAGAAATTTCCCTCTTGCAGTGGGATATTGGTTTCCATCAAATAATCTGTGGCTTTCTTGAACTGTGGTTCGACTGCTATGTGTGGCATGAGTGAGAAGGCCGATACATTCTAAAGGGCACCATAGACTCGGTGGTTCATTCACAAAGTTAGTAAATAATTGCCTAGCTTTGTCCTGCCCCCACCTCTTTTTTCATCCCCTGGCTGAGTCTGAAGAAAGGTCTCCTATCCAAGTCTTCCAGAAATGCTGCCTGACCTGCTGAGTTATTTTAGCGCTTTGTGTTTTGCACAAGATACCAACCAGGATCTGCCGTTCTTTGTGTCTCTAGTATATATCTCATTGTCCAATTATTCTGCCCAGGGTGAAGAGCAAGAATGTATTTACTAGGAGGCTAATTATATAGCAACAGAAACCTACAGCTGCAAACCTGATGGAATAATCATGTGATGAGCAAAGATCAAATTGTTTCATGTTTAAATAGCTGCTTCAGATTGCATTCCTTATACTGCACAGTAGCTGCCAGTCTGTAGCTGCAGTTTGCATTTTCCCAGAATAAGCGAGTTCGGTATCTCGACCGCGCAAGCGCAGGTCGTAGGTCACTTGTGCTAAACATTCTCGCTGGCTGAGCTGCTGCGTGTATACAGACCTGCTGCGTGTATACAGACCTGCTTTTCATCCGTATTTTCCAGTTTTGTTTCTTCGAGATAACAAAATACTGCTTTCAGAGATACAGTACGGAAAAGTCGCATCTCTGTCCAGGATAGAGATAAAAAGTTCCCCCCACACCCACATAATACAAAACTAAAGATACACTAAAACGTACATTTAACAACAGACTAAAAACAACATAAGTAGAAAAGGACGAGACAGACCGTTGGCGAGGCCGCCATTGTACGGTGCCGCCTGCTGATCCTGTACTCAAGTACCCTTGAGGAAGGGATGTGTGGAATTGTTTCTTTTGATGAGAGCTTTTGTGGTGGTCGCTGCATTTGATCAATCTTTACCAATTTTGCAGGGTCAGGCCTGCTGTCTCGTCCTGCAGGCTCTCCAATCCCAGGATGTGAGGCGATCTTTCCCAGGCGACAAGTGGAACGAGCTCATCACTGAAGTTATTAGTCAAGTCAAACAGGTAATTGAATTCCTCAAACTTTTGATTAAGCAAATAACCGAAACCAAGATGTACTCGGGTACGGTACTCCAGAATTTACTGTTGTAGCAAGAGTGAATCTCATGATTTATTTGTAAATTGGCTTGCAATCTGCAGTTAAATGAAAATCAAGAGTTAATATCAGGACATGCTGTTCTCCCTGAGGCGAAGAACATTGTCATTTGACATCAGCATTACGCCCGAAGATGATGTTGAAAATTAAATACTACACCACAAAATGAGGGGGTCATTAACCTGCCTGCCTCTCCATAGATCTCCATAGATCTGCTGAATGTATCCAGGATTTTCTGGGGGTTTTTTTTTTTGCTTTTCAATCGCTGCACTATGAAGTCATTCCTTCAAATGTAATTATCATGGATTTTAAAAAAATTATAAGATATTTTACTCTTCTTTTCAGTTCAGTCTTTGCCTCTCTTGGACATTTGTAAATGAGTTTGAATTCATTACCCTTTACTTCCTCATCAGACTGTTAACTTCTCATTAGCGATTTGATATGTTTGGTTAATAGGAAAAGCTTTACCAAAAGATATGCCCTGAGTGCACCATTTCAAGATGCCTTGATGAAGCTGCCAGGCTATTTAGGTCTTGCTTCCAGCAACATGTAATTTTTATTACAAATAACAGAGAAAATTAAATGGGATATTGTATAAGATTAAGATTATTAAGGGGTTGGACACGTTAGAGGCAGGAAACATGTTCCCAATGTTGGGGGAGTCCAGAACCAGGGACCACAGTTTAAGAATAAGGGGTAGGCCATTTAGAACGGAGATGAGGAAAAACTTTTTCAGTCAGAGAGTTGTGAATCCGTGGAATTCTCTGCCTCAGAAGGCAGTGGGGGCCAATTCTCTGAATGCATTCAAGAGAACGCTAGATAGAGCTCTTAAGGATAGTGGAGTCAAGAGGTATGGGGAGAAGGCAGGAACGGGGTACTGATTGAGAATGATCAGCCATGATCACATTGAATGGCGGTGCTGGCTCAAAGGGCCGAACGGCCTACTCCTGCACCTATTGTCTATTGTATGTTTCCTGTAAAGCAGTTTTGTTCATTCACTGAAATGCAGCAATTCTGACCCTTTGTTTCAACTCAAGATCTTGCTATCGTTTATCTGTGGTTGAAGCTATGCTATCTCTGATTGGAAACGAGAAAACCGAGAACAGAAGTCAGGGTGCAACCTTGTATTCTATACACAGCAGAAGAAATCAAATAGACTGTCAAATCCATTATCCAAAAAAGAATTTACATTTTGCCTTCTCACGATTCAACCCAAATTCTTCCATCTCCGGAGGAAACGCTGGACAATACAGGATTTCTTGCTTCCCCGCAAAATAAGTTGGGAAGACCGCAAAATATTTATCTAAGTCTGCTTTGTTCCCAAATATTTATCCAAACTGTTTTTGCTATTGTCAAGCAGCCTTTCATTACTGGTAAGGTGCATTGTTCAAGGTTGTTTATAGCAGCAGAATGAGGCATACAGACGGCTACTGATTTAACGTACTTGGCACACTGCCAGTTTTGGCATTGGCCAGTTAATGTGCACTGTCCAGACGGTCTTCTCATCTACAACACATGGTCACTGAAGTCTGAGAATGTGCTGTTTTATCCTGCCACATCACCTAATCTGTCTTGAAACAGCAGGGTCAAATTGCAGTGTTTTATCATACAGTTGCAACACTGGTGGAAGAAAGTCTGGGGCAAAAACAAAGGTCGAAATGTTTTCAATGCCCTGCTTCCTGATTACCTCTTTAGCACTTGTTAGGAACGCTAACCAGAGGCCTCTGTTGGACACTGTACTTGTGTGACTCTTATCTTGTCTGCCACAGTTAAATAGTTTACGCGTGGACTTTGAATATCGTAGTCCAGTTGGTCAAGGCAACAGATGGTAGACAACATCATTGAGAGCACACTTGACACTGGTAGAGTCAGGAATGCCAGTACCTTGGCTTCGCTATCCACTATCAGTGATTGTGTTTAGATAATGTTGCAGAATGTCTGACAAAACCTGAAACAGAACCCAAAAAATAGTTGAGGGTAAGCGACAGAAACTTGGTCAGATTTATAGAGCTCAATATCCAGAAAATGAGCAGATTAGGAGATTTGCAAGAGAACTAATTGGGTTCTAGAATGTGATAGAGATGCAAGGCCATGCAAAGTTTGAACTAGGATAAGAATGTGCAAATCCAGACAATGCCCTCAAGGAGCAGAATAAGAGGTAGCATAGGGGTGATGAGATGCCTCGGCAGTGTACGAGGGCCAAGCATTTGTGTATAATACACAATATTATGTTGTGTTTCTTGATGAATGCCTTACTTTGTTTTCATTCCTCTGCTACAGTGTTTGAAGACTGTGACTGCTGTCAAACTAAAGGTGGAGCAGGAGGAGGTTAGAAAATGCTTGGAGCTGATTCAGTTCCTTATCAAGACTGTGACTCAACAGGTAAAGGGGAAGAATAAGAAATCATGATAATATTTCTGATCTTTGATTCCTGATCTTTGTTGAAATCTCTTTCCTATTGGCGAAATTGTTAGAAAACAGATACATTAGAAATTATTGCATGGACACCTGAAACTGCCCTACCCACATGTCCTAATTAGTCTGCATGTGGCTCATCTGGTTTACTGTAGGAACAGAAGAATAACGGCGACACATTAGCCATTTATTGGAGAGTCCCTTGAGTTAATCAGAGGACCGAGTCCATAAATCACTTGAGCTTGTTCCAATTTGTAGTTTGCGTTGTTGTCAGTAAATAAGTTGGCCTATTTTAAGTTTTGATGAGTGGAGATTGTTTATAGATTTTCAGACTTGGAGGACAGTCTCCTTCAGTTAGATACTGTGTGTTCAAGGCCATCTGCAGAGATTTGGGCATATCATTTTGTTGTAATGCTGGGAGTGCTACTGACTGGGGTGGTATCTTCAGGAGTTTAGGGTCCTGACACTACTGGACACTGAAAGGCTGGGTCTTGTATGACAGCCTCTCAAATACCATGCATATATGGTTTAAGACAAAAACATTAGTGGCATTGGGCATTATAAGAGAACACATTGGATTGATTATACTATGGGTATAGAGAAGGAAGGGTCCTGTAATATATTGCCAATGCTTTGGGGGGGGGGGGGGGAAGAATCTGTAAAAGCTCCAATATCTTGAGTAGAAGGATTGGTGTCCTGGTCAATAGTTAGTTATCCCTTGCTTGGATTATTATAGCAATGACCATATTATTGCATTATTGGTTGTAAAGTTCTGGGAAATCATGTAATTAAGGACAGTCTTTAAATTCAGCTCTTCAATTTGTCACCGTGCTACAATTTCACAATGAGGACAGGTAGATTGCAGCTTTTCCTTTTACCTTAAATTGGGCAACACTAAGCCAGTGTTACAATGATGATTTTATTTTTAGAAGTTTCATAAGCTTGCAAGTTTTGCCACGTAATAAATGCAAATTAAATGCCTAGTCAGCCTGCTTTGTGTCTCATGGGCTCCCAATAGATCAGTAATGAACACCTAAACCACTAGAATGGGTGGATAAGGCTTGGGGTTGCTGCTCCAGATCTATCACATGGGCTGTTCTGGTAACACATTAGAGTGAGAGCTCAGAATATGTGTGCTTCTTGGAATTAAATTCTATCATGCATTGACTGGATCCAAGAACACCACACTATAACAGTTAATGTTTTGGAAGTATTTCAGAAATCGTAAAGTGGCCTGAGGTACTTTGAACTTTTGGTATATAAGTGATCGATCTGATGGTTTTTATTTCACAAAATGCTGGAGTAACTCAGCAGGTCAGGCAACATCTCAGGAGAGAAGAAACGGGCGACGTTTCGGGTCGAGATTCGGGTCGGATCTGATGGTTTTTACTATTAAGTGGACTCATTTATTATACCAGGGTTTTTTGGTCCCCCCTGTATTCCCTTTTCATATTCAGTTAGCATTTCAGTTAAGTATTGATGTGTTTTGTACTGCAGAGTCTTGATATCTCGTTAGCCGAGCTGACTTCTGTCCTGCAATCGCTGGAGGAGCTGAAAGATCTCGGCAAGATCTCTGATATATATTGGCACGTAATGAAGCTACTTGGATTCAAGTAAGAATCTCATCTGATTGCCATTCTGGTTGGTTTCTAAAGCTCCACAGCAGAGGGACTGTGTGCGATATTGCTTGGAATCAGATATAATGGGGACGACTGGAAATGAGGCTTCAGAAAAATTGGGTCTTGAAATAAAGATTATTAAATATTTAGAAGAGATGGTGACGTATAACGGGGAGGTAGAATAGGTGTACTTATTAGTGATGTGGCAGTGGTAATATTAAACATGACACAGGCCACAGTGAGACTGAAATGAGATTCAATGTGCATAGAGGCACATGAAAAAATGTTTAAGACAGCAACATTCAGAACAAGAAATAGTGGAAGAGTATTGAGGAAAGAACGATGCAAACAAATTAAAGTAAGGGCTTTTTGTTTAGCAATCTTATAGGATTTCACCTACCCTAACATTAACTAGACAGTTGTGGTAAGAAGGAATGAAGTTCTTATGGTATCTCTGGGAATAACATTGTGCATAAGAAGCACAACATGGTGGCTTTGCCACTGTGCCTAACAATGGAAACTTAAATTGGGGCATGCAAGAAAAATAAAATAAGGGAGACGATCATTAGTGATCAGTGTAATAGTGTGAAAACAAAATGTTTTCAAGGGGCTGAAAATTAAATTTGGATAAAAATGAATTCACGTCTATATCAGAAAATGAGAAAAGCACTGGAAACATTTAGCATAGTGTTGAACGGGGAAAAAATAGGTACCAAATATTCCAAGGACACACGACAAGGTTGGAATAGAAATCAGATCACAAGGGAAGGACAGGACAATATCAAGGGCAGTAACTACTCTGATTCAGTACTCTCCAGGGAGACAGGTTTGGTGGAAATTATGTTGGAAATTATGTAATCAGATTTGAAATAAAAAGAGGAGAAATAACAACTAGACTGATTAAACGAGAGCTTTAAAGCCCTTAGTCCACACAGATGACATCCATTTTAAGGAAATCTTGGGAAGAGATCCCAAATGCAGTGTTAGAGCACGGTGTATATTTAGGAAAGGAAATGGAAGGTATCTAGAAACAAGTCAGAGGAAATAGAAAATCGCTCTGTAAACAATGTGAACAGGAAAATGGTGCTAAGGTACATCATCAGGCATGCTCTTGTTGAATGATGGAGTAGATACAGGCTGGGTTCAGTATGTATCTCAAAATCAAGGTTTTGTTTGGCCAATCTGGTTGATTTCTGGAATATTGTGTGCATAGCTGCTCCATAATATAAAAAGAAGCATTGAGGAAAAATGAACTTCTGTGCATCCAAGATTATAGCTGCTGGGAGACACTGAATTGGGCAGGGACTCCTGACAAAAGAGAAAGCTGGGAAGTAGTCTGTTGACGTCATTGAGCGCGGGAAGGTTTTGTTGGATTGTATTTCTGCTTGCTTAAACTAACCTACGGTCAAGATTCAACTCTTTACAACTGTGGCCTGAAGCACTGCTGGAAACTACCAGCATTTTGCCATTTCGAAGAGCTCTGGACTTGCACTGTGAGTTCGGGACCCACTCGCAGTTCTGAAATATCTAACCCTTATTAGATTCAGCAAGATTCGGCCCAGAAAACCAGAGAGTGGTAGCTGGCAGCTTTAATGTTCAGTCTTTAGAGGAGTGATGGAAATTAGGAGAGGAAGAAGAATAAAATTATTAATAAAGCTCAGCTTCATCAATGAAAATAAGATTTCATTAAAGGTGAGGAAGCAGAAATGCAATCTGTAGAATTAAAGATTAGCAAAAGGTGTAAAATTGTAATAGCTATCTACAGATTAATAGTTTAAATGAATGGGCATGGAATTAGAAGTAACCTTGTAATATACGTCGGTAATTAAAGTCACAAAGTTATACAGCAGGGAAGCGAGCCCTTCAGCCCAACTTGTCCGTGTAGACCAAGGTACCTAGCTATATATAACTGCAGATGCTGGTACAAATCGAAGGTATTTATTCACAAATTGCTGGAGTAACTCAGCAGGTCAGGCAGCATCTCGGGAGAGAAGGAATGGGTGACGTTTCAGGTCGAGACCCTTCTTCAGACTGAAGAAGGGTATCGACCCGAAACGTCACCCATTCTTTCTCTCCCGAGATGCTGCCTGACCTGCTGAGTTACTCCAGCATTTTGTGAATAAATACCTTCGAAAGGTACCTAGCTACCTCGGTTGGGAATTGGGTGATAAAGAATAAGAGTAAAGAGAATGTTTTAAATGGGATGTGCACAACAGTGCTGAACAGGATTCATTTTTGGTTGCATGAACTTCATCTGAATCAGATGAAGTTGCAGAGAATTAAAGATTCAAATAGTGATAGAAAGGGGAATTTAAGAAATGGAGTGACAGAACTACAGGAAAAAGAAATTGGTGCAGCAAAGTGTGGGATTGCCTACTTCAAGGGCGAAAGTGATCAATTGGGTACTTATAGGGTGAGATGATAGATTTTTTTTTTTAGATTTTAGATTTAGAGATACAGCGCGGAAACAGGGCCTTCGGCCCACCGAGTCCGCGCCTCCCAGCGATCCCCGCACATTAACACTATCCTACACACACTGGGGACAATTTTTTTTACATTTACCCAGTCAATTAACCTACATACCTGTACATCTTTGGAGTGTGGGAGGAAACCGAAGATCTCGGAGAAAACCCACGCAGGTCACGGGGAGAAGGTACAAACTCCGTACAGTCGGCGCCCATAATCAGGATCGAACCTGAGTCTCCGGCGCTGCATTTGCTGTAAGGCAGCAACTCTACCGCTGTGCCACCGTGCCGCCCTGATAAGAGTTGAAGAGCAAACCATTCCAGTGCCCAAGCAGGCAGGTCAGTAATTTTTAGAACTGAAGCTGAGGTTTTGTATGGCAAGGGTGCAGAGGAACATGAAAGTGAAAAAAGATGAAGTGAGTTGATATACAGCTGAGACACAATCTGTTGGAATTGGAGTTAGGCTTTGGACATAGACCAGACTACTACCATTCCAGTGCGGTACATTTGTCTGCGTGAACTATGTTGCATGTTATTTTTCTGAAATGACTTGGTTGCTTGGTAGTTTCTGGGCTTTTCATCTTTTAAAACTTACCCATGCCCGTCACACTCCTGACACCCCAGAGCGTGGCACCATCAATAAAGCTTTTGTACCATTCTCTGCAGCTCGTTCGACCGCTGGACTAACCTGTTCTTCATTCCCACCAGAAAACCGCAGAAGGTGAAGGTCAAAGCGCAGTTGCCGAGTCCCGCAGCAGCGCCGGGAACTCTTAAGAAAAAGAAGGGGTTTCTCCCAGAAACCAAGAGGCGGAAGAACTGGAAGAAAAAGCAAATCCCAACCCTGGAGAATGAGCAGACTAAGAAAGAAAATCCTGATGGAAAATCTGATGAAGCTCCAAAAGCCGCAAGTGACAAAATGGGCAAAAAGAAAAAGAAGAGGCGGAGGAAAGGGAAGAAGTTTCCAAAGAAAAATGCAGCCGGTAACACGGAGAAGACCCAGGAACCCCCAGCTAAAAAGTCCAAAACAATCTTGACGGGGGCAAGTCCAACCGACTAGGTTGTGGAACAATTGAAGGTGGAGTGTACACATGAAAGAATACCCGGAGGCAGAGCAGCAGCGTAATTGTTGAAAACTAGATAAATGAAGAGTGAGGAAAGTTTGATTCCAGACTTTCTAGGACTCCATGGATCTTGAGACCTGGACTACAGGAACTGAGGCATGAGAACCCGGTGACTGAAGATAGCTTTCTAATTGATCCTCAATTTGAATATTGCTTACTAAGGACTTGTAACAGTCGACATGCAAATTAAATATTTTTATTAAACATTGAACCCCATGGTCCAAAAATGTGATCTAATATTTACAGTGCTCTTAAAACTGCAGGTTTCTGCATCATTTGTCCGATGATGTTTCAAATCAAAATTTAAAGTATATTCCTTTTTATAATTCTATGCTGTGCCTTAGCTGGTCGTGTTCTACCTTTAATTATCATTTCAAACACAGTGTGTGTCTCAACCAGGTAGGCAGGAGAGCTGGCTGTGTTTATCATACCCCCCCCCCCTCCAAAAAATTGCTTAAAATAAAAGCAGCGGTCATTATCTTAGTCTGCTCCCTGTTGCATGTGAGGACACTGAGGGATGAGGAGCAAAGCAGCTCGGTGGAGGTAAGATACCAATCAGTCAAGCGATGGTGGAATCATGCCTTGAGGGACTGGACAGCCTCTCCTGTTGCGGTGAGGCGGACTCCAGGGACTGAACTACTCGTTCCTGCCCCAGTGTCAAGGGGCGTAATGGTCCTTTTCTGTTTCACATTCCCGAGGCCTGGAAGTTTACAAGCTGATTTCCATTCAATGTACGTGACTGCAGATGGGTATGCTTTTGCCAGTATTACACCAAGCAGAGTTGGCTGGTTCTGCATTAAAACTGTTTGCCTGCGGTGCTGAACAAAGTAGGAGCCATCTTCAGCAATTTATGAGATAAAAGATCTGTATGTACAGATATTGCAGTTATGTTCATTCAGAAATTATCCAAATCAGAAGCATCTGCACTGCATGCTTGAGCCTCTCCATATTCTTTCTGCTCTACGATATTACTGAATTTAGCCTTGCTGGCCAACCCTGCACCAATCACCTATTTCAGTTTTGTCTACACTGTCCTGCAATCCTAGTGCAACTAGTGGCTTAGTATCTGGCCCCTAGAGGTTTTAATTAACCCTGTCGTTATTGGCTCAAAATGACTGTCCTCTGCTTTGTGTGCAGCTGCAATTGATTTTTATTTACAATAGTAAAGCAGAAGAATGTCAAATTTAATTGTATGCTTAAATCTGATAAAGGACTCAAGTTCTGAAACCCAGGCTGTGGTGCCCGTGTGCAGGGATGCGGGTCAGCAATGTCAGTTGTATTTCTCTCTCGTTTGGAACAGCTGCAGGTCTACCTGAATTCTGAGGAGACGGTCGGCTTTCAGTACGTCCAGAAAGGAGAATGTTTTTGGGGAGATGTCTGACGTTTGTGTCTCGATCCAATGCATCACTGCACCCTGAAAATACTGGGATAATAATGCATGCAGCTCCCATCAGAAAGGACAGATCGGTCAGTCAGAAACTGGGTAGACAATAGACAATAGACAATAGGTGCAGGAGTAGGCCATTCAGCCCTTCGAGCCAGCACCGCCATTCAATGCGATCATGGCTGATCACTCTCAATCAGTACCCCGTTCCTGCCTTCTCCCCATACCCCCTCACTCCGCTATCCTTAAGAGCTCTATCCAGCTCTCTCTTGAAAGCATCCAACGAACTGGCCTCCACTGCCTTCTGAGGCAGAGAATTCCACACCTTCACCACTGTGGTTCTTGGTCACCTTCAGTCGTAACTGACTCCTTAATGCTAAGGATTTCTTAAATGTTATGGTACAGGCATAGATAGGCCTATATGCCCAGTGAAGTACTCCTGCCCTATGTAAGCCTCCTCTCACTTCAACCCTAGTTTTTATCAAGCAATAATAGTTTATCTGTCTGCAAAAAAAAAAAAACCAAGGGGTCAGGTAGCATCTGTGGAGGGACATGGACAGACAGATGTTTTGGGTCTGGACACTCAGTCATTGGCCCGTTTCCCTCCACAGATGCTTCCTGATCTGCTGAATTGCTCCAGCAATTATTTTGCTCAAGATTCTAGCATCTACAGTACCTTGTTTATTTGGTATGTCTGCCTGGTCTATTTCTTAAATGTCCCCTTGGATTTAATGCCTAATTGATTTTGAATACGGTGCTGTAATGGACTGCTAATGGTATGTGACAAGGTCATTGTCAGCTAGAAGTGGGGTGAAATAACTCTGGCTTCTGTTGTTTAGTGTTTATATGGGTGAGGGTAGGTAATGTTATGAAGCTCTGAATAACTTGATAAAGCTCAGTGTTTAAGCCCAACTATTATTTGGCTGGGTTATGTGATCCCAGCCAACATACACGAATCCTTTGAATTATCCATTAAGTAGCAAAGGAACAAAGCTGCTCGCTAGTGCTGGATGTGAGCATGGAAAGAAGTTAAACTATGTATTTATCATATAGCTATCGATTGAGATTGTTCTGATCTGAGATATGCTATTCCCTTGCTGCATATTGATTTCATCACCTCCCATCCCTGCGTCGTCCTCCACCACTACACCTGTCCCATTCCTGCTGTTATGCCGGTGGAATATCTGTCCTGGTGACAGAGCCTCTCCTAATTGCAGCAAAAAACAAACTAGGGAAATTCAATAGGCCAAACAGCATCTATGGAGGCTGAAAGACAGTCAACGTTTCAGGTCAAGACTTTGCCAATCTCTACCTGCTGAATAGCTTTGATGCCGTTAATATTTCAAGTGTGTGGCAGTCATAAACCAGAGTCCGCTTCTCTCTACGCTCTTTAAAAACTTCTCATATGCAAGTCTCAGTGTTGGTGGTATTTGTCATAGTCTCACACATCCCTTTGACAAAAGGTCATGATCACTGCTTATACATTTGTTGTGTCTAGTCGGAGAGTGGGGTACAGATCACACCAGTTTACAGCGGTTATGTTTTGAGTGGCTGAATTCTCCATGCTTAAATCTTATGTCTTTCAGTCCTACAAAAGAATTGAGGAGGGAGCTAATGATGTAAAGGTCATGATGAAAATTTGTCCTTTTTATAAAAAAACATTGCATTTGGCATCGAGAAGCAAAGCAAATCTAAGCATTGTAAGTTCGGTGTAGAGAGAAACAGATGTGTGTTTTAGATTGATAAACTGGAGAAAACAAATCGGAAACAAACATGTTTAAAGTAAAGAGAACAATGGGAATGTCTAATAGGGGAGACAAAGAGGGATCAAAGGAGGGATGGCAGTGATGGCCAGGACTCATTGAAGATGGGGGTGTGCATCATTGGGGATGCAAATACTCAGCAGTTTTAACTGCATTAATGGATCTGATGAAAGTTCATTGATCATAATGTTATCTTTCCCCACAGATGCTGACTCGCTGGTGAGTATTTTGTGCAATTTCTCTTTCTTTCCAGTTTCCAGCATCTAGTATTTTGCTTTAGCACAACTGGTGAAATGTTAGTACTTTGGAGCTAAGGCCGTCTGCAGAAGGTACAGCTGAGAACACTCATTGTACCCTGGAAGAGGGGTGGTTTGTGCATGATGATAGAAGTCTTCCAACTGGTCTCTCTGTTGCTTGGGATCTTGTGGGCACTGAGAATGGAACATGTTCATTCCTAACCATAGTGTGTATATAATTGATCTTTGATTGCAGACGTGCGTTCTGGCTGTGCTCCACTTCTATTTATAGAAACACATCCTGCCTGTGCAGACGCTTCCTGGTGCTTCTCATATGGTGCTACGTTGCCCAAGTTTGCAAATAAATAATGAGTTGGGGATTTAAAATTTTAAAAAACTATCAGCTTTTGACCAAAATCACCTGTAACATTTTGAAACATGCTTATAATATTTTCTGAAGTTGGACAAATGGTAAGTGTGTTGGTGTTCACAATAAATTCCACAATACATTCTTAGAAGATTCTCAATATCATTTGTATGTGTGTTTGGGGATTACAGCATGATAGCTTGCTGTTTTGTAATTTAACGTGCAATTCAGTTGCCTACAGAGCCATCAACTTCATGGCCTAAACATCTTCTGCTTGTATTTTTTTAAGTATCCCGGGCAAGCTCCAACAGTGCCACATTCATATTTCTAAAATACCATGGCATAGAGAGAGACTTGGTACCTGTGCCAGATCTTTGATAGAGCAATACAATTTTCCACATTTCCTACTTTTTATTTATAGTTACGTGAACTTCTCTTCTAGTATTTATCCAATCCCTTTTGAAAGTCAGTGTTGAATCATCTTTTTAACCACCCTGTCAGTTAGTACACGCCAGGACATAACGTTCGAAGAGAATAGACAAGTCTTCACCTCTATTTTGGCCTTATTGCTGCCCATTATTTTGAATCTTTGTCCTCTGATTACTGACTTGCTTGCAGGGCAAATAATTCCAGTTTGTACTATCAAAATTCTTATTGATTTTCAGCAGCTCCATCAGATCTTTCTTCCTTACACTCAGAAGAATGAACCCTGCCTTTTTAGTAATCAGCTGAAGCAACTGGGGCAGGCAGCATCTCTGAGGATAAAGGTGATGTTTCAGGTCGGGACCTTTCAGACTGAAAGTTGGGCAGAACTGGAGGCGAGGAAAGACCAGGGCAATTATGACCTGGCAACAGATGACCTCAGGCAGCGTGGTTCACTGCCTTTTTAGTTACAGCATGTAATGCATCAGTTTAGAAACATCTCCATAGAATTAGTCGAGGCAGCATTGGACAATGTTCTCCCCACATTTAGGCACTTGTTTGCCAGGTATTGTACATTTCTAATCTTCCTGTTACAGCATGCCCTCAAAATACAAACATTAAGAGGAGTAAAGTTGCAGCGCGTTTTAAGCCAGATTTAGGTTGATTGCTTTGGAATGGGATTGAAATTCCTTATAAAATAAAATATATTAGAGGGGCCTGCATGTGTGCATTAATCCTGATGATTATCTTGTGAACACACCGTTAGTTTATTCCCTGCCATTTTGGGAGACGTACTGGTCAGGCTTTGAGTTCCTGAATGTGGAATCATAATGTGCCTGTGACTCAGTAAATTGTGCTCTACACTTTCCATATATGCATTGATTTTGTACAGCTCGAACAGCGTTAAAGTTGGTGAGGATCTAATAACATGACTGACGATCAGAACTGTACCTGGTGGCATGTGTACGGATTTCAGTCCATGCATGGATTTCTGTAAGCAACAGCGTTACCATCTCCTGCACTGCAGAGTTCTTGATGATTTCCTTGAGTGCAATGTAGCAACCACTGATCTCATTACTAAGGACAAATATTTTTAGATGAGATAAGTTAGCTTCCTAGAATAACTGTACAGTATGAACTGAATGGTTGACGTGGTTGGTGGTTCATTTGCTGGCTATGGCTGGTCTGTAATTCAACCAGAAGCATTTAAGGAATTATTTTCAGAGTATCGTGAACCTTTCATTACATACAGTGAAAGATAATTGCAATTGGCTTCAAGTAAAATTGGTGGTTTCTGCTTTATTACATTTCCACATTAGTATCGTTGAATAATGTGTGAATTTGCATTACTGTTCGCTGCTATATTTGCTCCTCATTGAATTATTGACACCTTCCAATCACTCATTTGACCGAAGTTGGAGCAAATTCCAAGCTTGAATTTCAATGGAAAAACTAGTGTTCATACCCATTATCCCACTTTGTAATTAGAACTGTTATGGGAACAGTTAGTTTGATGAAAGAGTGAGCTATGTTTGTGATTCAAGGTTCTTGAAATTGGATTTCAGTTAATCAGATGAGTGCCTACATTTTCTTTCCTTCCCATACGACCTCAAAGATGAGTACCACTTCTTACTGCCTTACTTCAAACTTCAAACTTCCTGCATTCTTTTGTACTGAAAACAAAAATTTTGAATCCCGTAATTATGATCGTTTTGGTTTACTGTCTTTCTGCTCTTCGTACTTTTGGGTGTCCTGGATTATGTGTGCAACCCCTCAAACTAATTCCTCGCCTTTATAAAAGCTGAAAACACAAACTGCGATGTGCACTTGTAATGAAATATTCTGCTCTTGGACATTGATACAGTTTTGCTTTGGAGGCCAGGAAGTAAATTACAGGACAAATATGCATTCAAATAGTTTATTTAATTTACTTGACGATACATAAATTTAGCTACAACCTTGTGTATAATTTATATACTTTGGCTTTAAACAATAAAATATATCTGAAATAATCAGATAAAATAGATTTTTTTTTAGAAAATAATTCTTGTTTGACAAGAAATATCAGACACTTGATCAGTGCACGTGGGATTTGTATAGGAACACATGCATATGACACAAAAGATGTAGCTTACAGCCAGCTTATGTAAAGGATATAATTACTGACAATATATCAGGCAATGCCAGTTAGGAATCTCGCAGCAAAGGAGAGAGAGAGACACCTTATTTGTAAGTGAACAAACCACTCTTGGCATCAGTTTGATTTCCAAAATGATAAAACTTGTAATCATAATTCCTTCTGTGGAAGAATTATTTTGATGTAAAGGAAATGGAGGACAAGTTGTTCCTGTTGAGGAAAGTTTAATCATAATTTGGGCTTCACACGACACCATATAACATCTTAACACACAACTGAGACATCACATGTTGATTAGATGCATCATTTATGATGCTCTTCATCGCATGGTGTCTATTTGAACCTTATATATGCTTTGGATACTGGCAAGCCAAAAGCTTGGTGGCTATGAAAGCTTTATCATCTTGGTTAAAGCTGCTGATAGATGTTTAAGTAAAAATCCAGATCTGGAGTACATTTAATTGTAATATATGGAAGCCATTATTTTGTTAGTAAAATTAGGGCACTGTAAAACAATGGTGTAACATCACGTTTATGAACACTTCCATTGGGAACCTAGTTTGATTACAGAACTTATTTTCATATCCCACATCTATTTTCTGTTGATCTGCTATCGTGATATAAGGTTATGACACTGTTTAATTTGTAAGCGAGGTGAATTTTGACCATCCAGCCTTTAATTTTTCTTGCTGTAAATATGCTTAACAACCATAGACCTAACAAACATCCTTGTGCATTTTTAACAAAGTAAACTTAAATAAGGGGTTGTGCTCAATTCAACATCGATTATGTGACCACTTATTTCTGGTGTCTTGTAACAATGAAAATCAATGCAGTTTGTTTTCAAGAGACATTTGCTGTAATATGCTGGAATAGAAGACTTTTTTGTGTGTTTTTTTTTCTTTTTCAATACTTGGCAGATGATTTGGTCAACATTATCTTCAGAGGTATATTTTACTTTCATTCTTGCCGTTGAATTGAGAGAAAGTGATACTGGGTTGTGTATTCAGGAAATAGGGGCTCTGGGTGGGTGGGAAGGGCCTTTCCATAAATTGTCCTGATGAATTCTTTGTTCCGTTACCTGAACTTTGCCATCAGTGCTGTGGTCACAACACGAGTTGACTTGCCGTGCAAATGTTGGAGAATTAGCCATTGCAGGTGACGCCTTGCACGCTATTTTGGTTCATGAGAAACATTCAGCAGATTCCAGAGAGGCTAGTCAGTTTGGGAAATGTTGGTGGCCTTTGTTTAATTTAGTGACAATGCCTGTGCTGAACAGCAACGCCTGTGCTAGTCTGAGCCGCTGGGCACACAGCTGCATCATCGACACCCCCCAGGTTAGTCTGTGACATTCCAGAAGATGAATAAAGAAATGGGAGGGGCTGGAAATTGGTTTAAGGGGAAAAGGAACTGTCAAAAACCAAGAATGTTAGACATTGTACACGGCTTAACTCACCCACCAAGGTTTCACATTTCTACTGCCCCAATGGTATAAAACTTAAAGTAGCTGTCCGAGGAAGAGGATGAAGATGGCCGGGAGTGTCTCTATTCACATCAAGGGAGTTTTAAGTACACATTCAGAAGCCAGTGCTTGTATTGTTGTCACTTTGCGATGGCAACACTTCCTCATACCAGTAATGCCTCTCGCTATGCTTCATTCACACTTAACATTGTTCATACGAGCAACTCCTCAGTTAACAGGTGTGTCACTCTGACTTCATTCTAATGTTCTGCGGCTGATATATATAATACTGACAGAAGGGTGTCCTGTAGGTAACAGCTGCCTAAGGTCACCCTCATAATAGGCTTTTCTCAACCCTTAGTGACAATAGTGTTCAGCACTGAGTGAGGGGAAGGATATAAGGAGCAGCCTGCAGCCCTCTCCTCTCAGATCGCAGTCACCCACGGTGCCGAAGCAGAGGTTGACAATTTTTTTTGTTGCCTTGTTCTGAAATAATTCAGATCTCTACCCACAAACTGGCCTTGGTAAAAATAAAACCAGACACAATGGCAAAGATGCTCTCAGAAAGATTTCCATAATAAAAAAAAGACCAGAATTGCAAGCTATGCCCTTGACGAAGGTGGGCTCCTTACAGTTGAGCCATTCTTGGCATTCTTCTCATGATTCACCGCTTCCCCGGCAGTAGATGGACCTCGTAACTTGGCGGTGGGAAACTTTGTTCTGCTGGCAGCAACCACCTTGTGGTTCGAAGGCGAGTGCAGCTGGTTTGGGAGCCGTCTGAGCCTGTTCCAGCCTTTAATGTAGAGGGGAAAGAAAGCATTCAGTACAGGGAAGTGATGTGGATGTGTGAGAGGGAAACAAATAGCAAGTCACATTGCTGGTGAAACAAGGCAAGGTCATTGACCGCATCAATACTAACGTGGAACCCTGGGCTAGCCTGTAATAGGGACCGCAATCTGTGACATAAGCACTTTCAACAATCAAAGATTTGCGAGTCAGAGAGATACAGGACAGAAACAGCCCACCAACCACACGGCCCATTAACCACCCATTTCATTATCAAGCAAGCCCAATTTACAGTGACCAATTAACCCACCAACCCTCGCGTCTCTGGGATGTGGAGGGAAACGAGCACCCAGAGAAAATCTCACACAGCCGCAGGGATAACGTGCAAACTCCACACACAGACAGCACCAGAGGTTAGGAACGAATTGGGGGACTGGCACTTTGAGGCAGCAACTCTACCGCCTGCACCATGTGCCTCCCTGATGTTTAACCAGCCTCTGGTCATGAATTCCAACCAGTCTGTTTCCTATTTCAGTCACATTACGCTCCAACCGATTGTGGTCTATTTCCGTCTGATCAGTTGAGAGAAAGTTCTGTGCTAATACTGCATCATGCACTGAGTCTAAGTAGCCTCGCCTATACTTAACACTAAGGATGTGGAGGGCATCAGAAATCTACACTGGGAGCCACCCCACTCTATTGTCCCTGTACCCAAAAAGACAAGGATCACTGGTCTTAATGACTACAGGCCTGTCCCGCTTACCTCTGTAGTCATGAAGGCCTTTGAAAGACTTGTACAGGCCCAGCTGAAAAACATCACAAACCCCCTGCTGGACCCCCTGCAATTTGCATACAGCGCCAATAGATCGGTGGACAACGCAGTCAATCTAGGCCTGCACTTCATCCTCCAACACCTAGACCACAAGGGAACCTATGCCAGGATTCTGTTTGTGGACTTTAGCTCTGCTTTTAACACCATTGTGCCAGAGCTATTACACTACAAACTCGTCTCCATAACCAGCTTGAATCAAGATTTCTCTTTTAGTCTTTTCCAAATTGTGTTAGGGCCAACTTTCCTCAAAACATTGTTGATAAATCAAACAAAATAAGGAAAGCTACCGCTGAAAAAAATCCTCAAAAGTGCTGGAGTAACTCAGCGGGTCGGGCAGCATCTTTGGGGAACATGGAGAGGGGACGTTTCGGTTCTTCAGATATAGCCTTGTGCTATTTGCCTCCTCCAGGTAGCCAGCCTGAGAGGATGAACTCACTGAATGGGAAGTAACAGAAAACAATGCTGCAGCTTGTCATCTGTGGTACAGCCCTCGGTATTTACACTTGGGACAGAGATTGGAAGTTATGTCACTCATGAACCACTTTACAGAGACTGAGAGGGAATGACATACAAAGTAGATCACGCAAGAAGTGAGTCGACATGAAAAAAAATCCCCTCTGTGCGACTCACAAATGGGAAAAAAACCCTGATTATCTTCACATCAAAATGAAATGGAAAGCTCGAACAACAATGCACTTTCTCTCATATCTGACATTTTCACGGAGAAAAGCCACACTGACACGGAACCACAGAAGCAAAACAACATCACAGTAAAAATTGCTCAGATCTGGAAGGGCAATTTCCTACACATCCTACTGCTACATTCTGTCTGTCCAAACCCAGCGATAAATCGCAGCCGTTACTGCCCTGGAGTCTCGCTTCCTGCGATACAGACCCCCTGACCTCGTTCAAAGAAAGTTATTAAATAAAAGGAAATCAACACAAATCACATCACAGGCACTGTCCCGTTGTTTTAAACAACTAAACGTTTTGTTAAAATGTGTTTTTAGTTTCTTCGCTCACCTTATCAGACTTTCACAGAAACCAGCTTCATTTCTTCAACCCTGCGGGGAAAGAAAATTCAAGAGCTCAGTCAGAGATGCCAAAGTGGACTGATGTGCTCCCCCCCCCCCCCCCCGTGCCCACTACATTCAGAGGCTCATTGCTACCTTCCCAGGCATTGTCCTGCCAGCCTGGTGCCACCCCCAGCCCACAGCATCCAAGGTTATGCTGCCATCTTCCCAATCATGGTACTACCAGGCTCGAGCCACCACCTGTCCCCACTGACCCCAGGTAATGCATCTCTCACATCACCCCCTTGGTCCAGTGGGCACAGATGCCCCACCACTCTCAAAAGCCTTGCCAGCTTCCCTCCCTCCCCTACCATACACCGTTGAGACCAATTCCTTCCTCAGCAAGGCACACGCTGTCCTGCATGTTCACCTGTGCTGTGTAAGAATATCAATAGCTTGGGGGACAGATCCTGTTTGAGGTAAATATATATATATGATCTCCAGCAATTAATTAGTTAGTGAACTGCACTATTGGGGGTGGTCATTATTTAGTAACATTGTGATGAAATGAGAATTTAAAAAACATTGCAGTTGATAGAAACCCAAATCAAAATCAGAAAGTGCTGGAAACACTCAGCAGGTCAGGCAACATCTGTGGAGAGAGAAACAGAGCCAACATGTCAGGTCTGAGACCCTCACTCAGCACAGCGGAGGAGAGAAGTTCTGACTGTGTAGGAAGGGACTGCAGATGCTGGTTTAAACCGAAGGTAGACACAAAAAGCTGGGGTCACAAATTCAGCAGGACAGGCAGCATCCATTTGGAGAGAAGGAAAGGGTGAGGTTTCGGGTCGAGACCCTTCTTCAGACTGAAAGTCATGGGAAAGCACATTCCCGTGACTCAGTCTGGAGACGTTCTTACTGTTAGCTTTGTGTTTCTTTCCCCAGATGCAGCAGTCAATGGTTAGTCAGCTGGGCCAGGAAACTGCAGGCCTGGACTGCCGAAAATGCAGGCAACAGCTCCAATTCCACTGGAGCCGAGGTATTTAACTCACGTTAATTAAATAAATCCGAGAGTTAAAAGGATCAGGATTTTCCCCAAAAACTAACCACGTCCTCTAGGGAAGGAAATCTACAATCCTTACTCCCGACCCAGTACAATGTAGTGCGTTTGAGGACCGAAGGGTTAGTTCCAGCAACACGCACACCCCTGCACTCTCCGCCTGCTAATCCTCCTGCATTACAATACCAGCTGTTCACCATTTGCTGGAAAGCTCTTGGGATGTGAAAGTTGCTGGTCTTTCTGAGTATTTTGGAAGTTGCTGAGGTTGTGTAAGGTGCAGTGGAAAGGCAGGAATTTCTTCCCACACGGTGGGGAACAACATTCCATTGCCGGGTGCCTCCATTTATTTTTCTAGAACTTGGAGCCTTATCCCCCCAAGACCACTCTCCCTGAAAATAATTAACTGCGATACCCACGGAAAACAATTCCATTTCAATGTAGTATAAGAAAATAACTGCAGATGCTGGTACAAATCGATTTATTCACAAAATGCTGGAGTAACTCAGCAGGTCTGAAGAAGGGTCTCGACCCAAAACGTCACCCATTCCTTCTCTCCCGAGATGCTGCCTGACCTGCTGAGTTACTCCAGCATTTTGTGAATAAATCCATTTCAATGTACACAGTTAGTGCACCACCTTGTTTATGTTGCTGTTTAACTTATTCTGTAATTAAATGTCTATTACTCTGTGATTGCATAATGGTTCATCGAATTTAAATTAAATATTTATCAGATAGTTACAGTTAATCTGGAGCACATTGGTTGGATCATACCAGGCATCCTGGTGTAGCTGTTGGCTTCACCCTATGGGTACTATATCCTTCAGTAATACAGCATGGAAACAAGTATTTCGCCTCATCAAGTCCATGCCAACCGCCCATGGCATATTGATACCAATCCTACACTCATCCCGTTTTACTCTCCCCACATTCCCATCAACTCCCCCACATTCTACCACTCACCGACACATGGTGACAATGGCCAAATAATCTAACAAACTATATTTTTGTGATGTGGGAAGAAATTAGAGCACCAGCTGGAAATCCACACAAATGCACAAACTCCATGCAGACAACTCCAGAGATCAGAATCCGCGGGTCTGGCTCTCTGGAGCTGTGAGGTAGAGACTCTTCCAGATGCACCACTCTGCTATATATAAGTCAGCCACATGCTTTTTAAAGAGCTCGCTTTCTCAATAATGGAAAGGATGCAGCCATTGTAATGAATGGACTGAAATGGTGGATCCAGCAGGTCTTGAACAAGGAACTTAAATATAAATGCAAAAGCTTTAGGGCAGGGTTCGGGAGAATTATTGGTTCAAACATTCAGTTGTGAAGCCCTCAGGAAGAAGATGTTTAAAACAGAAATAGAATAACAAGGAAACAGAACTGCAGCTGCTGCCCATGTGGAGGAGATGTACCAGCATGGACTGGTAGGGCCGAATGTCCTGCTTCCTTGTTGCATTGCATGTGACATGGACCAAGGTTCAACACTTTTAGTCCTCTTCTGTCTGGGTATGTTACGGCCATTGGGACTTAATGTTGAATGTAACAATTTCAAGTAACCCTCTTCTTTCCCCACTCTCTCCACAGGTGTAACTGTACCGTTCTGCTTTAATTTGGGGGGTTTTCTGGTTCTTTTACCGACTGCATGGTTTGAAAGTATTTGTTCCTGAGAACTCAGTCCGTACCCTACCACAGATAATCTCCCTGTTCTCTCCAGCCTTCCGCTGCCTATGAAAGCAAGCATGCCATATGCCTTCTTTACTACTCTAGCCACTTCTGTAGCCACTTTCAAGGGAGTTGTTAACTTGGACACCAAGATCCCTCTACATCAATGCTGTTGAGGGTTTACTATTAATTGTATATCCCCCCACCCCCCCCCCCTATATTTGACCCCCTAAAGTGCAACACCTCACACTTGCTCAGATTAAACTCCATCTACCATTCTCCTCCTATTTCTATCACTGACCAATATCGGTCAGTCATAGAAATAGGAGGAGAAATGGTAGATGGAGTTTAATCTGAGCAAGTGTGAAGTGTTGCACTTTAGCTGCCTTCCTCACGGTCTAGATTCCCAGCGATCTTGGTGTCATCTGCAAACCTACTAACCAACCCGTCTACGTTTACGCTCAAGTCATTTATATTTAATATACCACAAACAGCAGAGGTCCATGCAGAACTCCACTGGTAATTTTCAGTCGACTTTTAGATTTTAAGCAAATCAAGGAGTATGGGATGAGTGCAGAAAAGTGCGAGGCAAAAGATCGGCCCCTGATGTTATTGAACGACAGAGGTGGCTTGAGGGGCCTATATGTGCTTCTGTTATATCCTTGAGGCTTGGCAGTGCACAATCAGAAGTTGTAAGTGGACGTGTTTGGCAATGATCTGTAGTGCAGGGTCGCAGGAAAGCACTAACAACTCCAGCTGAACGGCTTCCAGATCGAAATTCCAACACTCCGTAGACAGATCCCCCCTTCCTGAGAACCTGCTAACTCCCACAGTCCTGGGCAGACGTAAACAGGCACTTCCTAAACAGCCATTGTTCTCCCCTTATCTGGCAGTGGCTTTACAATATCACATTTGAATTATTGTGTTAGCACTTCCTGTCAGTTCAAAATGCAAATGATGTTTTTAGGAAACATCAACATTCCAGAGATTTCTTAGGGTTACATCTGTAGCAAAAAATAAATTGTTGACCAGTCCCTTAGAACAATAAAAATGCCTTTGGCCTCAGTGGGGAAGTCCACTTAGCTTGTTTTGCAAACTTGGATCTTTTCATCAACTTGCCAAGAATAATATTCGGCATTAGTCAGGTGAAAACAACACTTTGAGATAGTCATCACCTTGGTTCTCGACCTGCCCGTGACTGTCCCAATCTATCCCCTTGACAATTCTGTGAGGAATGCTTGATGGCTTATTTCATCCTGTTTTGGGGAAAAAAATATTTCCCTGACCATTGGAATGGTGCTGGAATTAAAGTCAATCCTGGATATGGCTGGATAAGCAACAGAGGGACTTGCATTCAACAAATTATTGGGTGACATAGTGATGCAACAGGTAGAGCATCTGCCTCGCAGCACCAGAGACTGGGTTCAGTCCTGACCTCGGGTGCTGTCAGTATGTGGTTTGCACAGTCTTCCTGTGACAGCGTAGGGTTCTTCCGTGTACTCCGGATTGTTCCCACATCCCCAAAGATGTGCGAGCTTGCAGGTTAATCGGCCTCAGTAAGTTGCCCCTAGTGTGTAGGGAGCGGCTGAGAGAGTGGGATAAGATAGAACTGTTGTGAACGGGTGATCGATGGGCGGCATGCACTCAGTGGGCCGAAGGGCCTGTTTCCATGCTGTATCCCTAAACTCTAAACTCAACAAATTATTGCAGTTGAGCTAAACAGTGAAGGAATAAATGGTTCCCTAGATTGAAGAACACTGGTGAAGCAATTCAATTTTTAAAGAAAGGCATACTTGCAGTTATTTATTTAATGCCTTTTGCATTCTCGTCAGTCTCAAAGCAGATTATAGCCAAGTAAAAGCTTTGGAATAATGGTCGTCATTGTAATGTAGGAAATTGTACAATCTGTGCACATGGCACGCTCCCATAGACAGCTGTATGAGAATGACCATCTGTTTAATGATGTTGATTAAGGGATTAATTTCGGGCAGAGCACCAAGCTGCCCTTCACTGTGGCATCTTGGGACATTCTACGTCAATGTGAGAGGCATCCTCAACACATGCAGCACTTCCTCAGAACTGCACCCGAGCTTCGACTCTTCTACTTGGTCTCCAGGCTCTGGAGAGACCTTGATCTGAAAGTAGGTGCCTGGGAAACAGGCGAACCTCAGGCGAGGCTCTCATCGTGGACAACACGAGTGCTGCTCCTGCGCTGGTCCACAAGTGTCATAGAGTCACAGAGTGATATATTCATACAGTGTGGAAACAGGCCCTTTGGCCCAACTTGCCCACACCGACCAAGATGTCAGAATGTAGAAACAAGGAACTGCAGATGCTGATTTACACAAAAGGACATTAGATTTTTTAGATTTAGATTTAGAGATACAGCACAGAAACAGGCCCTTCGGCCCATCGGGTCCACGCCGCCCAGCGATCCCCGCACATTAACACTATCCTACATCCCACTAGGGACAATTTTTACATTTTCCCAGCCAATTAACCTACAATTAGGTGCTGGAGTAACTCAGTGGGTCAGACAGAATCCCTGGAGAACATGGATAGATGACGTTTCGGGTCGGGATCCTTCTTCATTAGAGTTAGATTTAGCTCTTAGGTCTAAAGGAATCAAGGGATATGGGGATAAAGCAGGAACGGAGTACAGATTTTGGATGATTGGCCATGATCATATTGTATGGCAGTGCTGGCTCGAAGGGCCGAATAGCCTACTCCTGCACCTATTTTCTATGTTTCTATGTTTCAGACTGGAGCTTCCCCAGACGTCGTTGATTAAATCAGCTTGGCGGCGTGCAGGAAGGCAGACGAGGGCAGGAAGGCAGACGAGGAACATTAGGTTAGCCACCATCCTACTGGATAGCAGAGCTGGCTCAAGGGCCGGAATGTCCCATTCTTGCCCCTGATTGAGACAGTCCTGCGGGTGAGAAGCAAGTCCTTCTGATGTGAATAACTTGGTTTCAATAGACAATAGGTGCAGGAGGAGGCCATTTGACCCTTCGAGCCAGCACCACCATTCAATGTGATCATGGCTGATCATTCTCAATCAGTACCCCGTTCCTGCCTTCTCCCCATACCCCCTGACTCCGCTATCCTTAAGAGCTCTATCTACCTCTCTCTTGAAAGCATTCAGAGAACTGGCCTCCACTGCCTTCTGAGGCAGAGAATTCCACAGATTTACAACTATCTGACTGAAAAGGTTTTTCCTCATCTCCGTTCTAAATGGTCTACCCCTTATTCTTAAACTGTGGCCCCTGGTTCTGGACTCCCCCAACATTGGGAACATGTTTCCTGCCTCTAACGTGTCCAACCCCTTAATAATCTTGTATGTTTCAATAAGATCCCCTCTCATCCTTCTAAATTCCAGTGTATACGAGCCTAGTCGCTCCAGTCTTTCAACATACGACAGTCCCGCCATTCCAGGAATTAACCTTGTAAACCTACGCTGCACGCCCTCAATAGCAAGAATATCCTTCCTTAATTTTGGAGACCAAAACTGCACACAGGTGCAGTCTCACTAGGGCCCTGTACAACTGTAGAATTACCTCTTTGCTCCTATACTCAACTCCTCTTGTTATGAAGGCCAATATTCCATTGGCTTTCTTCACTGCCTGCTGTACCTGCATGCTACCTTTCAGTGACTGATGCACTAGGACACCCAGATCTCGCTGTACGTCCCCTTTTCCTAACTTGACACCATTCAGATAATAATCTGCCTTCCTATTCTTACCACCAAAGTGGATAACCTCACACTTATCCACATTAAACTGCATCTGCCATGCATCTGCCCACTCACACAGCCTGTCCAAGTCACCCTGCAACCTTGTAGCATCTTCCTCACAGTTCACACTGCCACCCAGCTTTGTGTCATCTGCAAATTTGCAAATGTTTCACACTTCACTAAACCACCATTCACAACCACTGGAAACTGTCCTCGTACGGTGGCTGCAGGAAGCAGGAATAGCTGGCGAACAGGCTGTGCCAGGTTACAGGAGCTCTGATTTCAGCTCCTCAGCTGGGGATGCAGTGCAACCCCAGCTCCTGCAGGGGGCTCCTCTGGCCCACCACTGCTCCCATGGCTGTGCCTGGTGCAAATCCCGCCATGCATCTGGAAGTGGGGTCACTGACAAACTTACCCGAGCTAAGGGGGCAGTGCGCGGAAATCAGTCACACACCATCAGTCATAAGCCCAGCCTGGCAGGCTTAGTCTGCTTTTCCCAATAGCGGCACAGTGGTAGAGTTGTTGCCTTACAGTGCCAGAGACCTAGGTTCAATCCTGACTACGGGTGCTGTCTGTATGGAGTTTATACGTTCTTCCTATGACTGCGTGGGGTTTCTCCGGGTGCCCAGGATTCCTCACACATTCCAAAGACGTACATGTTTGAAGGTTAACTGGCTTTGGTGAGTTGTAAAATTATCTCTAGTGTGTGTAGGTTAGTGTACAGGGATCGCCAGCCGGCGTGGTCTCAGTTAGGCCAAGGGGCATGTTTCTACACTGTATCTCTAAAGTAAAAGTCTAAAGTCATAGGTCGGCAGTAAAACGGTCCTTTTGCAGTTGTACAGGGCCCTGGTGAGACCGCATCTGGAGTATTGTGCGCAATTTTGGTCTCCTAATTTGAGGAAGGACATCCTTGTTGTAGATGCAGTGCAGCGTAGGTTCACAAGGTTAATCCCTGGGATGGCGGGACTGTCATATGAGGAAAGATTGGAAAGACTGGGCTTGTATTCACTGAAATTTAGAAGGATGAGAGGGGATCTTATAGAAACATATGAAATTATAAAAGGACTGGACAAGCTAGATGCAGGAAAAATGTTCCCAACGTTGGGGGAGTCTAGAAACAGGGGCCACAGTCCAAGAATAAAGGGGAGGCCATTTAAAACTGAGATGAGAAAAAAAAAATCCACCCAGATAGTTGTGAATTTGTGGATTTTACTGCCAATTAGAGGCCAATTCACTGGATGAATTTAAAAGAGGTAGGTAGAGCTCTAGGGGCTAGCGGAATCAAGGGATATGGGGAGAAGCCAGGCACGGGTGATTGTGGATGTGTAAGAAAATAACTGCAGATGCTGGTACAAATCGAAGGTATCACAAAATGTTAGGGTAACTCAGCGGGTCAGGCAGCATCTCAGGAGAGAAGGAATGGGTGACGTTTCGGGTCGAGACCCTTCTTCAGACTGATGTCAGGGGAGGGGACCAGATCCCGCCAGGGCTCACGGTCTCAAAACATGGGGAGTCGTTCAGGACAGAAGCAAAGTAGCCTTCTCTCCCAGAGGGTGGTGAGTTTTTATGAGGCACAAGGCACTGCAAAAGCTGGAATCTGGTGCAAAAACAAACTGCCGCAGGGATTCAGAAACATCTGCGGAGATAAGGGGGTTGTCAAGGTTTCTGGTCGAGATTGAGATTGCAGAAGGGACCTGGCCAATGTGTGGAAATGACTCAGAAGAGTGAGGCAGGAGGCTGGTAGATGATAGGTGGAACAAGGTGAGGTGGGGAGGGGTGGGCAGCGGGCTAAGGTGGGGCAGGGGAGGGGGCGGGTAGAGACAGAGGCTGGTGGGTGTTAGGTAGAATCAAATGAAGCAGCAAGAGAGAACTACGGGGAAGGACAATGGGGAGGTAGTTAATTGAAATTAGAACATTGAATTTTTCCTTTGGGCAACTGAACCATCCAACCAACAACTAGAGAGCAGTCGTGAGCTACTCTCTAACTCATTGGAGACCATTTTGATCAAAGTTTACTGGACTTCATCGTGCACCAGACGTTATTCTCTTTATCATGTATTTATACACAGTGGATGGCTCGACTGTATTCATGTATTTTCTGCTGACTGCTTAGCACTCAACAAAAGCTTTTAACTATATCTTGGTACATGTAACAATAAACTCAACTCAACTCAACCGAAATGGAAAATGAGGTGTTGCTCCTCTAGTTTATATTTAGCTCCTCTGTGACATTGGTGAGTCCAAGGACAGACAGGTCAGTGTGGGATTGTTGTTCTCCACCTCACCTGATTTTACCTATCATCTATCAACCTCTTGCCTCATTCCTCTGAATCATTTCAGTCAGAGTTGTGAATCTGTGGAATTCTCTGCCTCAGAAGGCAGTAGAGGCCAATTCTCTGAATGCATTGAAGAGAGAGCTAGATAGAGCTCTTAAGGATAGCGGAGTCAGGGGGTATGGGGAGAAGGCAGGAACGGGGTACTGATTGAGAATGATCAGCCATGATCACATTGAATGGCGGTGCTGGCTCGAAGGGCCGAATGGCCTCCTCCTGCACCTATTGTCTATTGTCTATTTCTGTACACTGGCCATTTCCCCTCTGCACTCTGATGCAGAGTCTCGACTAGTAACGCTGACAATCCCTTTGCTCAGTCGGTGTTGCTGAGTTCCTCCGGCAGTTTGCTTTTCCTCCAGATTGAAATGGTTTGCAACTGGAAGCTCAAGCTGCTCATTGTGGACAGAGCGCAGGAATTTCTCAAAATGGTCGCCCAGTCTGCACTTGGTCTCGCCGATGGTGAAGAGGGCGCAGTCAGTGTCTTGGAATTCACTAGCCTAGAGCGCTGTGGAAGATCAGTCACTCAGCACGTTCAAGGCAGACGTCGGTCTTCAGAAATGAAGGGCTTCATGGGATAGGGAGTGTGTGCAGGAAGGTGGCGCTGGGGTAAAGGATCAGCCGTGATGGGCCAAATGGCCTCATGGTTCTGCTTCTGTTCTTTTCCACCCTACGTGCAGGCACTCGAGCTCGTGTACCCATGTACGAGCTGTGACGGGTACACACACAAGGGCTGATTCCTTTGCACAAGGCCAGAGTTTTGTGTCTGCTCAACAGACTCACACCCACACAGAAGGAATTCTTGTTGATGAGTTTCAGACCTGTCCGGTAGTTCAAGCATTCAGGTGACAAACTGAGGGAAGGATTTGTAAATGTCACCCGAATCAAATGATGTGTTTGGGATTGTTATTTTTGAATGAGACGAATACACTTATTAATTAATGCCCACAGGGCTAGCTCTGAGCTGTCCAGACAAAACAAATCTGCATTATTACCATGCCAATTGAAATAATTCTGATTGGGTGTTGGTGCAGATTGGTTAATTTATTTTATTTTGCGTGCTATTCAGTCAAAGAAAATCTATACATGAATACAGTCAAGTCATCCCACAGTACACATTCTCTGATGTATAGCAAATATTTTGAGATTTACATATAGGAATGAAAGAATGGGAAGGGTTTTGAAGTATTTAGAACATGGAACACTACAGCACAGGCACAGGCCCACAATGTTTGTGCTGAATATGTTGTCAAGACCAACTCTTACCCGCCTGCACATAATCCATATCCCTCCATACCCAGCATATCACGTGCCTATCCAAATGTCTCTTAAATGCCGTTTGCATAGCTGTGTTCACCACCACACCCAGCTGTGCATTCCAGTCACTTACCATCTTCTGTGTAAACAAACACCCTGCACATCTCATTTGAATGTTGTCCCTCTCATCTTAAAGTATTTGGTATTTTCATCCTGGAGAAAAGGTTCTGACTGTCTACTCTATCTAAACCATGAACTATATCTCATGGTTTAGTATACTTCTATCAGGTCTCCTCTCAACCTTCAGCATTCCAGAGAAAACAATCCAAGTCTGCCCAACCTCACCCTGTAGCTAATAGCCTATAATCCAGGCATCATTCTGTTAAGCCTTCTCTGCACCCATTCCAAATCCTCCACATTCTTCCTGTAATGGGGTGAACAGAACTGCACACAATGCTCCAAACCTAACCAACGTCCTATAAAGTTGCATGACGACTCTTTTACACAACTCTCCGATCAATGAAGACAAACATTCTATATGTCTTCTGCCAGATGTCATATGTACCACTCTATCTACTTGTCACTGTTTATATTTAGCAGAACCTTTGACTTGAAATGATTTTGCATTTTCTCAAAGCTCAATGACAGTGCCTCTGATGTAGTTATTCACAAAATGCTGGAGTAACTCAGCAGGTCAGGCAGCATCTCGGGAGAGAAGGAATGGGTGACGTTTCGGGTCGAGACCCTTCTTCAGACTGATTTTTCTTATACATATGTGCCTCTGATGTAGGATCGTTGTGACTGAAAGACTCATTGACTACATTCATCTTTCTCATCTAACTTATGTTTTTGTGTGTTTCCTGAGCCTATGTGCCTGTGATGCTGCTGGGTGGAAGATTTTCATTGTAATTATTCCTCAGGGTACTTGTGCATAAGACAATAAACCTGACTTGTCTATGCACATCTTACTGCTCTAGTTTACCGATCCTGAATTTACATTGTGAGATCCAGAGCCTCAGGACATTGTAAAATCTTTACAGCTACTGAAGCTCTTACTCTCTGAAATCATTCACATATGGTCTCCCAAAGCAGATTTTCCGGAATAAATCTACCTGATTTGCATTTGAAGGAATCAATAATAACTAATCTAATCATCTCCCCAGGATGTCTGTTCTGTTGTAGGCTCATTATTTATTGAAATATTGCTGATGTAGTTTGTTTAATAATCACCACCATTCAAATGCTCGACATGTCCTCTTGTTCCATTGCACTGAGCAGGGCAAAGTCATTAGAAATTATGCAATCCATTATCCCCCCACCCCCCTCACTGATTTCTAGTGAAAACTTGCTTAACATATTCACTCTTAATAATCCAATTCCACATGCCCACAAATACTCTGGCCCATCTATCATACCCGTGCACTTTCCAAAGGTTGTACCAACCATTTGTACAGAGGCATGGCCCCAATGGCCATGGAACTGCAGATGCTGGTTTATACCAAAGATAGACACAGAGTGCTGGAGAAACTCAGCGGGTCAGGGAGCATCAGAGAAAAAGCATGGGTGACCGTGACCTTTCGTCTGAAGGAGGGTCCCGACCCAAAACGTCACCCATCCTTTTTCGCCAGAGATGCTGCCTGACCCGCTGAGTTACTGCAACCCCTATAACCATGTCCATTACTCTGAATCAAATCACCAACGATTTTCCAAGCAGCAAGGTCACCTCTCTATTTCCATTCGAGATCAAGAATCGATTTTCCTTTTCCGCTTTTTGTCATGGGGTTTTATGTTGTTGCTTGTAGGAAGGAACAGCAGATGCTGGTTTACACAGAGTGCTGGAGTAACTCAACGGGTCAGTCAGCATCTCTAGAGAAAAGGAATGGGTGACGTTTCGGGTCGAGACCCTTCTTCAGGACCCATCCCTAGAAGGGTCTTGACTCGAAACCTCACCTAATCCTTTTCTCCAGAGATGCTACCTGACCTTCTGAGTTACTCCAGAATGTTATGTCTATCTTTTATGTCGTTGGGAATGGCCAGGTAAGTCAACCTCTCCCCATTTCCCGTAACGGCCACAGGTTCCACGCAGGACAGAACAGAACGCCACAGGAGATCCTTCTTCCCTGTGGCTATCAAACTTTACAGCCCCTCCCCCTTCTGTCGTGGGGTTGACTGTGACTGTGACTGGCTCCCCTCCCCCCAACCCCCAACGGCCCCAATCTTTGCACATCCCCCAAGCCTTTCCATTCGTCACTTTCATTTCATGTTTCATGTGCTTTCGTGCTTTCTACGACTGTTGCCAGATCAATTTCCCTCCTGGGATAAATAAAGTTCTATCGTCTTGTATCGTATCGTAGGTCTTTGGTACTCACTGTTGATGTGCTCGGTTACGGTCATGGACAATGTAATGGGCTGTGGCCAGGAAGAAGGTCCCTCCGAGGACGATGATAAATGGGCACAGCATCAGGGCGTAACCCAGGCTGAGAAACTCCCACAGATCCAGATCGGGCTTACTCTGCCTGATGACATCCGAGATCTGCAGAGATGAGAGACGAGATTTCAAACAAGGGGTCAAGAGGATTTTAATTGTCATGGGCACAGGGACCAGAACAATGACATTCTTACTTGCTGTGGCTCTCTGGGCACATTAACGTAACGACTCAATAAACAGTTCAACAATAAATATACAATAAACGTTAACAGAATAAATTCCCAGTTACAGTATATTAGGTAACCAGACAATAATAGTGCTGGATAGGAGAATGCATTGCAACATGATGGAGGGGTGAAAGAGCAGAGACAAAGCCTGGACGGTCTTGGGTCAGAGGGTAAATGGCAAAAGTAGCTGTAACCATGGAGATGGGGCATCGAGAGGTCTGCCTGGTCCCAACTTTGATATCTTGCTGGTTCCGTTTCTCTATTGCCCCACTATTGTTGCCCGTGCCGTCAGCTGCCTCCTCTCCTCCCTCGTTAAACCCTTCGTTGGTCGCCATCTTCCTTTGCAACGTGGAAAGAGGCCATTCGCCCCATTCCCTCACAAGCTCTCCCCTTCCCCCACAGGTTCTCCCTGCAATCTATTCTCCCCACACTATGATCGACTCCCCCCGAGATTCTACCGCACACCTACACCTTCAGCGGCTAACTTCCCTATCAAGCTGAAACGCCTTTACGAAGCCAGAGCGCCCAGAGGTAACCCAAGAGGGAACAGGGAAAAGATGGAAGCTCCACCAGGCAGCACTGGAGGGTCAGGATGGACCTGGGTCACTGGAACTGTGAGGCAACAGCAACGCTCATTGCCCCATGCATCATCTGACTCTGCACTCTTGACTCATTAACATGCAGGAAATCAATGGGAAACAAAACTATACTTACCACACCTATTAGGTAAGGGCTTCCCGCATCTCCAAACAAGTGAGAGGTAAAACTCTGCAAGGCCACAGCTGTGGAGCGACGGGTCGGGATAACAACGTACTGGGAATAAAGAGGCAGGGTTATTGCACCACATGCGGACAATGGAATGGGAAAAGCACACGGATTTCAATACACTTCCAAGTATTCGACCACTGCCAGTGAGGGCACAGTGGCAGAGCCACTGCCTCATAGCACCAGAAACTCAGGTTCGATCTGGATTACGAGAACCTAACCTTACCCCTTAGGAATTTGGTGTGGCTTTTCAGGTAGCAGCTTGACACGGCTGCCTGGCTCAATGTACAATAGACAATAGACAATAGAAGATAGGTGCAGGAGAAGGCCATTCGGCCCTTCGAGCCAGCACCGCCATTCAATGTGATCATGGCTGATCATTCTCAATCAGTACCCCGTTCCTGCCTTCTCCCCATACCCCTGACTCCGCTATCCTTAAGAGCTCTATCTAGCTCTCTCTTGAATGTATTCAGAGAATTGGCCTCCACTGCCTTCTGAGGCAGAGAATTCCACAGATTTACAACTCTCTGACTAAATAAGTGTTTCCTCATCTCTGTTCTAAATGGCCTACCCCTTATTCTTAAACTGTGGCCCCTGGTTCTGGACTCCCCCAACATTGGGAACATGTTTCCTGCCTCTAACGTGTCCAACCCCTTAATAATTTTATACGTTTCGATAAGATCCCCTCTCATCCTTCTAAATTCCAGTGTATACAAACCTAGTCGCTGCAGTCTTTCAACATATGACAGTCCCGCCATTCCGGGAATTAACCTAGTAAACCTACGCTGCACGCCCTCAATGGCAAGAATATCCTTCCTCAAATTTGGAGACCAAAACTGCACACAGTACTCCAGGTGCGGTCTCACCAGGGCCCTGTACAACTGCAGAAAGACCTCTTTGCTCCTATACTCAACTCCTCTTGTTATGAAGGCCAACAATCCATTGGCTTTCTTCACTGCCTGTAGATACATTCTAGGAAAGCAGTCAATTTAGTCAGTGTGTGCTGGAGGCAGGTACAGGCTGTGCAATTGATGTCCTTCCCTGTCGGGATGTTGAGGAATTGATTTTGCTTTTACAGCACTCTGACAGCTTTAGTGGCACGATTAATGAAACCATCAACTTGCTCTCAGACTTCATAAACCAACTTCAGATTCCCAAAGTATGGCGGCAGGATTTACACTTGCATCCATTAGTTTTAGTTTAGTTCACAGATAGAGCGTGGAAACTGGCCCTTCGGCCCACCGAGTCCGCACCGACCCATTAGCAATCACCCATACAGTATTCCTATCCCACAGATTAGGATGATTTACTTAAGCCAATTAACCGACAAACCTGCATGTCTTTGGAGTGTAGGAGGAAACCGGAGCACCCGGAGAGAACCCACACAGTCATGGGGAGAACGTACAAACTCCAGGCAGATAGCACCTTTAGTCAGGATCAAACCCGGGTCCCTGGTGCTGTAAGGTAGCAACTCTACCTGTGTGGATCACTGTGCCTCCCAACCCATCCTCTGGGATTTTTTGATGTAACCACCACCTTCAAACAGGGAAAGGAAAGCCCATCGATGATCACATTGATCAGCTTGGGCAATCGGTGGAGGGAGCAGAGGGAAACATGTCAGTGCTTCTCATTCCCACCTTTGTTTCATCGGACTGCCAGTGGGAGAAACGAATGGGTTTATCTGGGATAAACTGCAAAGCTAGCAACAGACACTTACCATTAAGATGTCTGCTGTGATTGCCCAGTTCAAAAAGAGGAGTATTTCCCCAATAAATATACATATCTGTGAAGAGAGAAGACTTGTGGTTAGACTCTTCCAAAAAAATAAATAATACGTTGCTCGAAGATGATTAAACTCTAGCATCAATAATTACCAACATCTCTGAGACATTTGGGTTCTTGGTTCTGGAATCATGAGTTTCACGTCAAGTGTGGACCAGAGTTGTTCAGCCAGGCTGGGAGAGGCGAAGGGATGAGTGGGAATATCAAGGGAGAGGATCCCTGGGAAAAGACCACTCGTTCCTGGTATCCTTACTGCCAAATCTAATCACCGCAAGAGGAAGGGTTGGAGAAGAAATGAGGTACAGGAGATAGGAAGATGGCAGTCAGATAGAGTGGATGTGGAGAGGATGTTTCCAGTAGTGAGAGATTCGAGGACCAGAGGGCAAGAGTCCCAGAATAAAAGGACGCACCTTTAGAGTGGTGATCTGAAGGATTTCTTTAGCCAGAGGGTGGTCAATCTGTGGAATTCATTGATGCAGAAAGTGGTGTCAGCCAAGTCATTGGGTAATTTTAAAGTGGAGACTGATATGTTCTTGATTAGAAAGTGTGTTAACAGTTATGGGGAGAAAACAGTAAAATGAGGATGAGAAGGTACAATAGATCAGCCATGATCGAATGGCAGAGCAGACTCGGTGTGCCGAATGACCTATTTCTGCTCCAATGCCTTATGATCTTATGAATATGGGCCCCATGGATCTGAGATGTCATCTGTACATTCCTTCGTCAGATGCTGCCTGACCTGCTGAGATCCTCCTGCACTTCCTGCACTTCGAAACGTACAAGGTTATTAAGGGGTTCGAAACGTGTAAGATTATTAAGGGGTTGGACACGTTAGAGGCAGGAAACATGTTCCCAATGTTGGGGGAGTCCAGAACAAGGGGCCACAGTTTAAGAATAAGGGGTAGGCCATTTAGAACTGAGATGAGGAACAACTTTTTCAGTCAGAGAGTTGTGAATCTGTGGAATTCTCTGCCTCAGAAGGCCAATTCTCTGAATGCATTCATGAGAGAGCTGGATAGAGCTCTTAAGGATAGCGGAGTCAGGGGGTATGGGGAGAAGGCAGGAATGGGGTACTGATTGTGAATGATCAGCCAAGATCACATTGAATGGCGGTGCTGGCTCGAAGGGCCGAATGGCCTCCTCCTGCACCTATTGTCTATTGTCTATAATTTGCTCAAGATTCCAGTATCTGCAAGTTTATTGTGTCTCTTTTTTATTCCTGTTTCAGACTTTGCCTTTATCAAGGGGTTACATTTTCCCTTTTGGCATTCTTATGTAATATTTAAAAGCACTGATGCTGTAGAAGCTTTTGGAATTTGGCTCCCTGTGCAAGTGAAGCCTTTCTGCAGAGGTTATTTATCGTCAATTATTAGAGGAGCTTTTATTCTTCAAAAACACCCTGTTCCTGTCGCAGGTAATGTGTTCTGAATGTAACACGTTCACCTCCACCTCCTGAGCAATGAATCCAGGCTGCACAGGCAAGATGGAAATCTCTGGCACGTTTCCCAATGTCCCCTGGAGTTGGCTGGACTAGATCCAGTCGCACTCAAACTGGAAAATCATCAAATATATTTAGTGCTAATCAACCGGGAAGTCTAAACGGCAGCCAAGAAAGGGAGATGTCACGTGACTGGGAGCAATCTCCCGGAAACTTCCGGCATCGTTACAAGCAAACAATCTCTACAGGTTGTGACACCGTCTCAGACCCAACAGAGGTTAGTCGGAAACACAATAACTACCCCTGCCCTTTGCCCATTTGTAGTACTCCTCAGCAGTTTCATCAAAACATCCTCGTAAATCTTAGGGAAGCGCCTTTAATCTCGAACGCATCTGAGAAATTTAATAAAGGTTCACTCCGATTTTTCTTTCAGACTCCAAAGAGAAAATGATGGGAAGGCCGTGCGGTCGTCCTGTCCTTGCGGATGGAAACGGGCAAGCTGACATTCTCCGTGACACTCCTGTCAGGGCCAGAGGTTGCGGATCGCCTTGATATAAACCCGTGCTCCGAGAGGAACGAGACAAAGGGGGAGGTGGTGGAAGATCCAAAATCAGACAAGATGGCTTGTGTTGATGCAGTCATGGTGTCACACAGCATGGGAAGCCTTTCAGCCCAAATTACCCAACCAAGCTGCCCCATCTACACCAGATCTACCCCACCTGCCCATGTGTTGCCCACATCCCTCTAATCCTTTCCTGTCCCTGTATTTATGCTTGTATTTGTGCAAGTCTTTTTACTAGAGGAGCCAACCAGTTTTAATGGTGCTGATTAAGTTATATTAATTGGCCAGTATGTCAGGAGTAATTGCAAAAAAACCAAGTGCTGGAGAGATTCAGCAGCGCTAGAAGCCACGCAGGGCAAGATGGTGGCGAAGGCAAGTACTGAGGAAGGGTCTGTGACTGCGGTGGCGACACTGGGTGAGGATGTGGCGGTAGAGCTGGAGAGCTGGAGAAACGGAGGAGGGGGAGCAGTGGAAGAGGGTCTCAGAGAACGCACGTCAAAGAGTGGAGGGAACCCTCTTCAAACCTGGCACGCCTTCTGGAGACTTCACAATGGAGCAATAAAATGAAGTCAAGAGACTGCAGATACTGGAATCAAAAGCAAAACACCATCTGATGGGGGAACCCAGAGGGCAGGGACCAAGGGGGCCAAGTATGATGTCCACAAGGCTATCGGGGATGTCAAGAGAGAATTCCAGTATAAACTGGAGACTTAATGCAGTCAAGCAGATGCCAGGCAACTCTAGCACGGCCTGAATGGCACCACACACCAAAATCAGGGGCAATCTCTGGCTACAACGCAGCTCTACCCGGTCAACTCAATGCCATTTAGGCCTGGATTGAAGGCAAACAGAGTTCCTCCAAGGCCTTTCCCCCCACCCCCCATTTCCTGGTGTCTCTGTCACATATGTTTTGTAGCAGTGGTCAGATCTGCTTTTTCACGAGGGCAAACTCTCAGCTCCGACGGAGCCCCTGGACGAGTTCTGAAATCATTCACCATTCAACTGGCCACGATCATCGCCAGCCCCTACAACCTCGCATCAGCTGCAGCCCCTACATCAGCTGCAGTCTACTGTTTCCAGCTGATTCAAAGAAACCTCCATTACTCCAGTCAATAGACAATAGACAATAGGTGCAGGAGGAGGCCATTCGGCCCTTCGAGCCAGCACAGCCATTCAATGTGATCATGGCTGATCATTCTCAATCAGTACCCCGTTCCTGCCTTCTACCCATACCCCCTGACTCCGCTATCCTTAAGAGCTCTATCTAGCTCTCTCTTGAATGCATTCAGAGAACTGGCCTCCACTGCCTTCTGAGGCAGAGAATTCCACAGATTCACAACTCTCTGACTGAAAAAGTTTTTCCTCATCTCAGTTCTAAATGGCCTACCCCTTATTCTTAAACTGTGGCCCCTTGTTCTGGACTCCCCCAACATTGGGAACATGTTTCCTGCCTCTAACGTGTCCAACCCCTTAATAATCTTATACGTTTCGATAAGATCTCCTCTCATCCTTCTAAATTCCAGTGTATACAAGCCTAGTCGCTCCAGTCTTTCAACATATGATAGTCCCGCCATTCCGGGAATTAACCTAGTAAACCTACGCTGCATGCCCTCAATAGCAAGAATATCCTTCCTCAAATTTGGAGACCAAAACTGCACACAGTACTCCAGGTGCGGTCTCACTAGGGCTCTGTACAACTGCAGAAGGACCTCTTTGTTCCTATACTCAACTCCTCTTGTTATGAAGGCCAACATTCCATTGGCTTTCTTCACTGCCTGCTGTACCTGCATGCTTCCTTTCAGTCCTCAGGATTCCTCTCTCAATCTTTCTTTCGTGTGTCAACCACAACAATCAGAAGTGGCAATTGGTGCTTCAGAGTACCGTAGTTGACGCTTTGCTGCAAATGTTGCCAGTTCTGTAGAACTACCCAGGGTAGATGACGAGGACGTAAAGCAGCTCCCACCCCCCTATCTCAATGACTTCCAGCGGGTAGCTCTCACATCGACTAGAACAAAGTGCTTTGAAAGAGCACTAATGGTCCACCTCCACGTCGGCCCAGACAATCTTGCAATTTGAGTACAGGGAAAGTAGGTCAATGGAGTGCACCATCTCCCTTGCAATACAGTCAACACTGGATCATCTTGACAATAAAAACACTCATGTCAGGATGCTATTCATTGACTAGAGCTCAGCCTTCAACACCATAATGCCAAATAAAGTCATCCCTGAACCTCTCCACCTTGGTCCTGTGGTCTCCATCTGCAACAGGCTCCTGGTCTTCCTGACCACTGACCCGGTCTTCCTGGACTTCCTGACCACCCGTTTTCGACCTTACTTTTTAATATTTTCTCCACACTCCTCGCCAGGTCTGTCTGCTCAGACCCTTGCTCTACTGCCACTGCCATAAGGTCATAAGGAATAGGAGTAGCATTAGGCCATTCGGCCCATCAAGTCTACTCCGCCATTCAATCATGGCTGATCTATCTCTCCCTCCTAACCCCATTCCCCTGCCTTCTCCCCATTACCTCTGACACCCGTACTAATCAAGAATCTATCTATCTCTGCCTTAAAAAATATCCACTGACTTGGCCTCCACAGCCTTCTGTGGCAAAGAATTCCACAGATTCATCACCCTCTGACTAAAGAAATTTTGCCTCATCTCCTTCCTAAAAGAACATCCTTTAATTCTGAGTCTATGACCTTAGTCCTAGACTCTCCCACTAGTGGAAACATCCTCTCCACGTCCACTCTATCCAAGCCTTTCACTAGTCTGTATGTTTCAATGAGGCTCACCCCACCGTAGAATTCTAAACTCCAGCGAGTACAGGCCCAGTGCCGGCAAACGCTCGTCATAGGTTAACCTACTCATTCCTGGGATCATTCTTGTAAACCTCTCCAGAGCCAGCACATCCGTCCTCAGATATGGTGCCCATAATTGTGTGGCAGGTGCAGTGCCAACTCGACCTAAATGGATGATGGAGGTCACAGACTAACTGATGAAACCACGAACAGCTCCAGGTGGCCTCTGCCCTGCTGGCGGGGCGGGGCGGGGTGGGGCGGGGTGGGGCGGGGTGGGGCGGGGCGGGGCGGGGCGGGGCGGGGTGGGGCGGGGTGGGGCGGGGTGGGGTGGATGATGGGACGAGTGTCGGTACATTTCCTTGCTGCTGTCTCTGGGGCACAGCTCGGAAGGAGCCCTCGTGATGGTGCGTCTGTGTCAGTGTGCTGCTACAAACACTCGGGCTAGGCTGGAGTCAGTGGACTGAAGGGGTGGGATGAGCCGAATGTCATTCCCCATCCCACACCTTGTTTCTGTTCGGAAATGAAGCTCCAGCTATTCCCCCCTGGATATTTCGATGAGCCCAGGTGGGACACATTAAACGAGGCAGTGGGCTGCAATTAAATGCCTTTGATTAAAAGCATCCCAGCTGGTGTCAGGTTTGACGGGAAACACGCCTGAAAGCTAGCCAGCGGACTGAACGACAGCAAGGGAACACTCCGCACAGCAGCGAGCACAGGCTCAGCCAGCTGGCTGCATCCCTGCTCAACGCGGCTCGTAGGCTGGGCAGAAGATTCAACCCTGTCAGACGTTACTCCACTGTGAGTGGTGGGCGGTCTCTCGGGACCAATGATGCCGCCCGACTCACAAGACGGCAGCAGCTGATGTGTCACCCCACTACGGTGCGAGAGAGATGCTTGCTTTGTTTTATACTGGTGGACATTGCTGCCAAAGTGGCCAGCCGCTGTCAGAACATTGAACGTGGAATGGCACAACACAGGGACAGGTCTTCCAGCCCTACATGGTCTGTGTCGATGCAATGCCCAGCTAAACTAATCTCATCTGTCTGATGGGAAAACAACCCCAGTTTGTCCAATCTCTCCTTATAGCTAACGCCCTCAAATCCAGGCAGCAATGTTGTAAAATGGAGACCCAAGGAACTGCAGATGCTGGTTCACAAACAAAGACACAAAGTGCTGGAGTAACTCAGCAAGTCAGGCAGCATCACTGGAGAACGTGGATAGGTGATGTATCCAGTCTTAAAAAGGGTCCCAAAAACTGAAATGTCACTTATTCAAGTTCTCCAGAGATGTCGCCTGACCCTCTGAGTTACTCCAGCACTTTGTGTTCTTTCATTTAACATTATGGTAAACCTCTTCTGCACCCTCTTCAAAGCCCCCCGCATCCTTCTAGTAATAGGGGTGGCCAGAAGTCCACACAATGCAGTGCGGTTAGTGCGGGGAGAAGGCAGGAGAATGGGGTTAAAGGGAAAGACAGATCAGCCACGATTGAATGGCGGAGTAGACTTGATGGGCCGAATGGCCTAATTCTGCTCCTATCACTTATGAACAAGTCCATCGTGACTGTCCTCAGAGGGGAACTTGGCCACCTCTGCTCCATCTGGTCAGCGGGTCGATCCACAAACCCTCAAAGGTTCAATTGTCATTTGTCCCAAATGTTTGTTTAATAAAGTTCAGGAAAACCATGTGGGGTTAAGAACCTTCATGGAGACTTGTGCGGACGCAGCCACCGGCTGAAGCGTAAGGTTATACTCACGTAGGCTCCCACAATGTTGAATCGGGCGAACACAAAGATCAGGCTGATGAATATGGACGAGCTGAGCATTCCAAACGCACACACCAGCGGATCAGCCCGCGAGCTTTTAGTCCGATACCATCGCGTCGCTGTCACCCCCACGATCAGGCCCAGGAACCCGGTCACGCAGGTAATTGCTCCAAATATCAAACTGGAAAATAACGGGCGGTCAGTCCACGTTAGTAACAATTCACCATAAAACCACAATGGGCACACGTGTCCACAATGGGCACACGTGTCCACAATGGGCACACGTGTCCACAATGGGCACACATGTCCACAATGGACACACGTGTCTACAATGGGCACACCTGTCCACAATGGGCATACGTGTCCACAATGGGCACACGTGTCCACAATGGACACACGTGTCTACAATCGGCACACGTGTCCACAATGGGCACACGTGTCCACAATGGGTACACGTGTCCACAATGGACACACGTGTCTACAATGGGCACACGTGTCCACTATGGGCACACGTGTCCACAATGGGCACACATGTCTACAATGGGCACACATGTTTACGATGGGCACACTTGTCTACCATGGGCATACATGTCCACAATGGGCACACGTGTCTACAATGGGCATATGTCTACAATGGGCACACATGTCCGCAATGGGCACACATGTCTACAATGGGCACACATGTCTACCATGGGCACACATGTCCACAATGGGCACACATGCCTACAATGGGTACACATGTCTACAATGGGCACACATGTCTACAATGGGCACACATGTCTAACACAGGCACACATGTCTACAATGGGCACACATGTCTACAATGGGCACACATGTCTACAATGGGTAAACATGTCTATAATGGGCACACATGTCTACAATGGGCACACATGTCTACAATGGGCACACATGTCCACAATGGGCACACATGTCTACCACGGGCACACATGTCTACAATGGGCATACATGTCTACAATGGGCACACATGTCCACAATGGGCACACATGTCTACAATGGGCACACATGTCCACAATAGGCACACATGTCTACAAAGCTCCCAGACACCAACGTGAACGTGAGTAATATTAACCCTCGAACCCTATTTCCGTCTTTTAATGGGTGGGTGAACTCTCAAAGATTGTCAGCCAATATATCAATCAGATTTGCTGAAGTTCTGAATAAATACCATGGATTCACGTAGGATTAGGCGAGGTGACCTGAGTTTATTGGAGAAGTTGCCACCTGTGGCCTTGGTGTGGACCAGGGCCCCCAGGAGCTGACCAGGGGGAAGAGGTCAACAAAGAGGTGGGAGCTGAGGCCCATCTTGCACTACGCTGCATCGAGGGTGACATGATCAGGCAGGGGGGAAATAAACTCAGGCACACCACTGATATTAAAACAGAAAACACTGAAAATACTCAGCAGGCCAGACAGCGTCTGTGGGAAGTAGGAACGAGTTAATGATTTAGGTCACCGACTCTTTGTCACAGCTGGGAAAAAGAAATAAGCAGGGCCGTTTTAAGTTCGGAGAGGATGAGGGAAGGATGGAATGGGAACATCTATGATAGGGCGAGACTATGGATGTCATCGGGATAGATGGCAGCGGTCATCTGGGCAAATGGGCTAGTGGGGTTTATTAGAGGGTGATTGCACAGATAAACTAGCCCAGTGTGTTGTTGCCGACAGTGTGGTAGGACATATCTGGCAAGTCAGGGTGCACGAACATTGAGGGAAAGACTGAGCTCTATTCAGAGATGGATGAGGTACGTTGCAAATTGACGTATCTTGTATGGACAGAGAAAGCATGACGGAAGCGGTCGAATTTGGCATGGAGTCCAGAGGCTTGCAGTCCGAGCAGAGGGAAGGTGGGGGCTGCTTCAAGCGTACAGTGGGCCTTGTTGTAACAGTGTAGGAGCCACAGGCACAGGTCAGAGTGTACGCTGGGTGGAGAATTAAAGTGAAGGGTTGCAGAAGAGTAGCCGACCTGAAATGCTGACTGTTTCTCTTCCCACACAAGCTGCACGGCCTGCTGAGAGTTTCCAGCATGTCCTGTTTTGGCTCTAGGTTTCCAGCACGTCCAGATTTCTGCAGACCTTCACCCGCCAGCTATCCACGTGTGGGGAGAGGTGGAGGGTGTGAGTTCCAGAGGAGCAGGCTGGGGCGAGGGCAGAGTGTCCTGGGGAGGTAACGAGGCATCAAGGAGAAAGATTCCCTGTTGGCCTCTCCGCATGTTGGCGTGGCCAGGGGTGTCACTTCCCTTGGGGGATGGTCTGCTGCCAGCCATACCCCCTGTGCCAGCTCACTATGAATGCCCGGGGGGCAGTGGTTCCCAGCCAAAGCACAAATCCATATCTTTGCAGCAGTCCGGTAGAGTTGCTGCCTCACAGCACCAGAGAGCCGGGTTGGATCCTGACTCCGGGTGCTGCATGTTCATTCTCCCCGTGCCCGTGTGGCTTTTCTCCGGGTGCTCCGGTTTTCTCCCACACTCCAAAGACACCCAGGTTTGTAAGTTAATTGGCTTTGGTAAAGATTGTAAATTGTCCCTCGTGTGTGTAGGATAGTGTTGGAGTACAAGGATCGCTGGTCGGCACAGACCCGATGGCCGATGGGCATGTTTCTGCACTGTATCGCTGAAACTAAAACATAGACATTGGAGCAGAATTAGGCCATTCGGCCCAATCGAGTCTACTCCGCCATTCTGATCTAGATTTCCCTGACAACCCCATTCTCCTGCCTTCTCACCGTAACCTTTGACAGCCATACTCATCAAGAACCTATCAATATCTGCTTTAAAAATACCCAATGACTTGCCCTCCAAAGCCGTCCACGGCGGTGAATCCCACAGGTTCACCGCCAGCGCAAAATTGGGCTCACCGCGCTTCCCCCGGCAACCGTACCTGTCTTTGCCGCTGCAGGGCTCCACAGTGCAGGGCTTGATGTTCTTCTGCACCACCTCGGCGCGGAACAGGTAGAGGGGGATCCAGACCCCCAGGACCCCGGTGGCAAAGGACACGGAGGCAGACGCCAGAGTGGAGAACACGAAGCTGGGTCTGTGGGAGCGAGACGGGAGGGCGTCAAAAGCCGGTAGCCGCACAACCGCGCCGATGTCCCACATTTACCGAATGGAACCCCAATCAGAAATAGACTGACAATCACCACAGCGCCTTCCCCACCCCGGCACGTCAGGAAAGGCATCTCCAGGTCGGGAATACGATGGAATACTCCCCAGTGCAAACTATTCCCAAGGAGCTCAACCACATTCAGGCCCAAGCAGCCCGTTGACTGATACCGCAGACAGACACAAAATGCTGGAGTAACTCAGCGGCACAGGCAGCAACTCCGGAATGAAGCAATAGGCGACATTTCGGGTTGAGACCCTTCATCAGACCATTCACCTTCCCGAATATGCTTGCCCCCTCCATCACCCCTGCACCATGACCCACCGTTAGGTTGCACTGCAAGGACTACCCATGCCTCTGTGGCAGCACCACGTAAACACAAGACCTGCGGTCTGGAGGACAGGGCAACACCGCAGGTATCCTGGTATTCCCCGCCAACCACGCATCATCCCGACTTGCAAACATGCCGCTGCCTCTCCCTGGATCTCCGCACCTCTACCCTGGATCTCCCATCCAATGTGCCTTCACCACGTGGACTCCAGAGGTTCAAGAAAGGGTGGGAATTCTCATGGGCAACTAAGGATGGGTAATAAAGACGGACTATCCTTGCAAGAGCCCACACAAGGATGTACAATATCATAAGTTCATAAGTGACAGGAGCAGAATTAGGACATTCGGCCCATCAGGTCCATTCTATCATAGCTGATCTAATTCTCCTGCATTCTCCCCATAACCCCTGACACCCGTACTAATCAGGAATCTATCTATCTCTGCCTTAAAAATATCCACTGACTTGGCCTCCACAGCCTTCTGTGGCAAAGAATTCCACCGATTCACCACCCTCTGACTAAAGAAATTCCTCCTCATCTCCTTCCTAAAGGAACGTCCTTTGATTCTGAGGCTGTGACCTCTGGTCCTGGACTCTCCCACTAGTGGAAACATCCTCTCCACATCCACTCTATCCAGGCCTTTCACTCTCAGGCCATTTCTCTCTCTCTTGGAAGAACACAAAAAACTGGAGTAACACAGCGGGACACGGGTGACGTTTCGGGTCGAGATCCTTCTTCAGACTAGTCAGGAAACAAGTGATATTGAAACGTCACCCATTCCTTCTTCCCAGAGATGCTGCCTGCCCCCCGCTGAGTTACTCCAGCTTTTAGTGTCCATCTTTGGTTTAAACCAGCATCCGCAGTCCCTTCCTATGCATCTCCCTCTCTCGGATTCCTCAGGGCAGCTGCACAGCCCTGGTAGGTGTGAGAGCTCACGCCAGGCCTCAGGGGCTCCAGCATGGAGTCCCTGCTCAGCCCCCTCTGTCCTGTTGGGCGCGGGTCTCGTGTGCGCTCCGTTCCCACAACCTGGTGCCCGGTGCGGTCTCTTACATCTTAATGACGGCCTTCATGTCTTTGCTCCAGGACGTGCTGGCCCTGAGCTGGACCTGGTGCAGATCCGCCGCCCCTCTCTTGGGCTCCGGCACCAGCAGCATGATGAGGCTCCCAGCTGCAAAGCCCATGGCTGGAGTCACCTGCTCACACCAGAGAGAACAAAGACCCGATTACAGTAGGAACAGGCGGAGAACAGGCAGAGGCAACCAGCGTTGGGCATGGCACACCCTACCCTGCGCCTGTCAGGCATTTTCCTTCACACTCCCACCCTTGCCCAGGAATGGGTCCAAGTCCCTGTGTCCCGTCCCCCCCCCACATCATTCACTGGAGCTCGTGTTACAGCTGAATGCTCTGGTGGCCGAACCATCGTGGGCTGCGGATTTCACACAGATACCCAGCCTTGCCCTCCACACTTGAAGGGTTTTAATTAAACTTTGGCAATCTTTGAACCAGTAAAATATTTAAGAGACTTCCCGGCAAATATAGTTGTTTTTTTTCCCATTACTATATAAAACGCACACAGAGTTTGCACGGGCAACTTGACAATTGGAGTTGAAATTGTGCTGCTGATGAGGTCCCTGATCTCAGCAAGAAAATCCAGTTGGGGCTTTACCGTTCTATAAGATGTGCCTCCAGAAATAGAGAGCACATCATGACCAGCCCTGAATCCACTCACGAATATGTTCAAGAAAGCATTTGACAGATTGGGTTTGGGAATGTTGCTGACATTTAACAAGGGCTCGATGGGCTTTGGCAGCGGAGAGGTGCTGGGGCGTTGGGGTCAGAGTTGGGCTGGGGCCTGGGCTGGCGCTTGGTGGCAGGAAGGGGAAGCCCCTTCACCGGTAGGCCTGGGCAGCGAGGCATCGAACCAGGCTCAGCATGAGTCAGCCCGTCACTACCCTCAGCTCTGGCAGTGCAACACTAACCCATCCTCTGTCACCATCACCTCTGGCAGTGCTGCACTTCCCTGACTGCACCACAGCCCTCGCCTCTGGCAGTGCGGCACTCCCCCATCCTCCACCACCCTCAGTTCTAACAATGCAGCACTCCCCTGTTTCCATCACTATCCTCACCTCCGACAGTGAAGCACACCCCTACCAAACCTCCCCCCCCCCACCAAACCTCCCACCCCCCACCAAACCCCTCCCCCCCCCCCTCCCCCCCCCCCCCCATCCATCCCAGTCCTACATTGAAGGAACTGTCCAGATTGTGGCAAGTGGCACTGAGGTGAGAATTGAAGTGTGTCAATGAAGAGGAATATTGCCAGCACTTGTACCGTGGAGAATGGAAAAGCAGGTGCCTCACTGAAGATGTTCGCTGTCTTTGCTTTTCAGCGTGCTGAGTGGTTTAGATATTGCCCCTAGACGTGTTATAAGCTGCGGATATTACTCGGGCTGTGCAATAAACGCCAGCCCTGTCAGCATTGCCTGCATCCAGTAAATGAATAAAGTAATAAACAGTTCACATTTTGTCCAATGTATTCACTTGGGACCTCGAATACATGATGTACGTCAAAGAAAGAATGTGGTCAGCAGAAAAGCAGCAATATTTAGATTCACAAGGCAAAAGCAATATTACAGTGAAGCATTAAGTTATGATATGATCTTATGAAAAGTACTATTCCATGATGGGTCTGACAGTGAGTTACGGTATCTGCAGGTTAAAATGGGCATTCATTGTTTTCAGCCACAACAGCTTCAGGTGCGTTTTTCTGACTCCACGTGGAACCATTCAGTGGAGATGGGTGTGTGTGTGTGTGTGTGTGTGTGTGTGTGTGTGTGTGTGTGTGTGTGTGTGTGTGTGTGTGTGTGCGCATGTGCGCGTGTGTCTGCATGTGTGTACATGCGTGTGTGTGCGTGTGCATGTGTGTGTGTATGTGTGTGTGTGTGTGTGTGTGTGTGTGTGTGTGTGTGTGTGTGCTTGGACTCTGGGATCTACAACAGAGGAGTGGAGTGGACACCACAGTGATCAGCAGCTTGTCAACTCAAAATAGTGCGGGCAATTTGGTTGCACAAAGTAGTCTTTTTCATCGTTATGGACTTTTCCGATTGTGGAAGGTGACGGGAATGTTCGCTGTCTTTGTTTTACATCACTTTGCGCGACATGCCGACTGGTGTGGCCGATGTGGTTGCAGGTGTAACGTCAATTCCTGTCCAATGCTCCCTTTGGAACAATGAAGAGGCACCAGGACCAGGACCACACTGGCTGGGCTGCCATGGGTGGGCACTCCTGGGATGGCTCCATTACCAAAGTCCAGTGGGGCAAGTCCCATAACTACCATTGATCCATCTGGAGATCCCTCAACGCTGTACCAAAGACCCAGTCTTGCTCCTGATTCCTCAAGGTTCACGTTCCCAACCAACAGCCCTCAAATCCCCTCTGCACAGATGCTGGAGTCATCCAGCACGGCAACAGGCCCTTCATCCTAACATGTCCGTGCTGACCATCAACTAGCTCAGACTTCTCTGCAGACTCAGCAGTTTTAAACAACTTCACACATATGTTCAACTTTGGAAAAATCAGACGCATCAGCTGTTGAAGTTCCCTGTAAATGGTCTGCCAGCACGGGTGGGGCTGTGGTCTGTATCGGCTGCTGAGGTTGAGTTTAGTTTATTGCTGTTTAACCGAGTTGTGCTCAGCCACGTGGGGCTGTGATGGGGCATGAATTCCAGCGATTAGTTCCAAAATGGCAGTACTGACAATTCAACCTACGTGTGTCCTTCATCTGTGTGTGTGTGTGTGTGTGTGTTTGTGTGTGTGTGTGTGTGTGTGTGTGTGTGTGTGTGTGTGTGTGTGTGTGTGTGTGAGTGTGTGTGTGTGTGCTCACATGCGTATGCACACTTGGATTTGTGCACGGTTCGCTGTAGCTGTATGTTGGGGTGTGCCATCACGTGCTTGCACAAGCATGTGCAAATGTTTGCACGTGTTCCCTGTGTATGTGAGTGCACACGTGCCTGAATCAGACGTCATCTTGGGACCAAATTGGCAGGCAACGCAATAAGAAGTGCTTGTTCTGCAGACTTGGCCTCTCATTGCATCTCACGGTGCAGGAGTCAGCCGCTGCCAGCGGAAGCTGCCCATTTCTCTCAGCCCTTACTCTTTCACCAGACCCCTGCAAATATTTATTTTCCTGCCTGGAACTATCCCCAGTTTCTCACCGGCTGGGACAGCGAGCCGATCCCCAGTGGAGTGCACCTCTTTCAGAAGCAGCTTCCCGGTCGGTCATTATACGGATAACAAGAGAGGAAAGTGGAAGCCACATTTCCCCAAGGGCACTTCCCTGTCTCCAGCTAGACCTACATTCCACAGATGTAGGTCTCCCCGAGTACACGCACCGCGAGCGAGAACATCTCCCTAATCCGGAGCGCTGCGTGGTCGGAAACCAGGTGAGCGCGGAAACTTGAATCTTACCCGAAGTGCCCAGTGCCAGTCTCCACTCGCCTGTGTCATGCTGGAGCCTAGGATGTAGCCAAGGCCACTGGAAGAGAGGGGAAAGTTTTAGTGTTTAGTTTTAGAGATACGGCGCGGAAACAGGCCCTTCGGCCCACCGAGTCCGCGCCGAACATTGATCCCCGCACGTGATCACTATCCTACACACACTAGGGACAATTTAACATTTGCACCTAGCCAATTAACCTACAAACCTGCACGTCTTTGGAGTGTGGGAGGAAACCGAAGGTCTCGGAGAAAACCCACGCGGTTACGGGGAGAACGTACGGACTCCGTACAGACGGCGCCCGTAGTCGGGATCGTAGACGAGTCTGGATTATTACAAAGGGATTACAGTCCGAAACCCTGCAGCCCCTCTCCCACCCCAGAGGAGAGCTCACCCCTGCAGCCCCTCCTCCACACCGAGAGAGGTCACCTACAGCTCTGTGACGTTGCCCAACCGCAGGGAGTCACGACTGAGTTAAGTACGACTGAGATAAATATGCTTAGACTGGAGAGCAGGTTCACGGTTCTCTGGCTGGGGATGCAGAGGGGCTCCGAGAGGGGAGGGGATGTGGGGGGACGCCGGAGAACACCCGGATGGACCCCACGTGGTCACCGGGAGAACGTGCAAACTCCACACAGACAGCACCCGTGGTCAGGATCGAGCCCAGGCCTCTGGCGCCGCGAGGTCAGCAGCTCTACCAGCTGTGCCGCCGCTGCGCCAGGTTCATGGAGAAGGGTGATCGCTGCCCCCTCAAGGGCAGGCGACGTTAATACGGTCGCTAAACCCGCGCCGCGTTTCCACTGGCAAGCACTGATGTTGGTGGGGACGGGTGGGAGGACGCGGGCCACATACCTTCCCAGCGGGATGGCAAAGTAGAAGAAGGAGAGCATGCAGGTCCGGCTGTCCTTGGTGAACAGGTCAGCGATGATGGTGGGCGCAATTGTCGAATAACTGGCCTCGCCGAACCCCACCAACCCTCTCGAAATGAGAAACATCCAGAAGTTCTGCGGGGGTTACGCAAAGAAGACACATGTTGAAGGTGAGACAGTGATCAACGCCTCCCCAGATACCAATTACAATTGGATCGTTGCTACATTCCTCCCAGCAGAATCCCGACGCCCCATCTCTGGAGAAATGACAACTTAAACACCTGTCACCAAGATCCACTCACACATCAGCACCCGCCAGTGCAACGGCAGAACGGAAGGTGAGGGATGGAGCAAATCCCAAAGTGTTTTGATGTCGACACTTTATATAACCATTCAAAAGAGAGTTAGATAGAGCTCTTAGGGCTAGCGGAATCAAGGGGTATGGGGAGAAGGCAGGAGCAGGGTACTGATTGTGGATGTTCAGCCATTGAATGGCAGTGCTGGCTCGAAGGGTCGAATGGCCTACTCCTGCACCTATTGTCTATGTACCTAAGTGTCTATGTATAAAATTTGCTGATTGGAACTGCAAAGCAGGTTGCTGCGACTCTTATATAGAGGAGGATTACACATGTCCACAACTCCATCTGAATATGCCATTGTCTACTCCTTCAGACTGGGGCCTGGCTCCTCATTAGTGTACATGCACTCAACGGCACCTGTGTACTACAGCTTGTTGAGCAGGGATAGGATAACTAGGGGTGGTGGAGTGGAGGTGAGATCAGCAGAACAATCTCCTGTTTGTCCCACTGACTCTCGATGACTCTTGGATCCGCAGCTGATCTTATTCTGTGTTGAACAAGAGCTGGGTCCTGGCAATCCATCACATTGCCTGGATGTGTCGTAGAACATTTTCGCCAATAAGGTATTAAAGGTCTGTAGTTCTCCACCACAAAGCTATGAATCCTGGGGCATTAATTAAAATATTCAGGCCAGAGAGAGAGAGAGAGATTTATTTTCCGGCTGGCTGTGCAGAGGATGGAGCAGAGGCAGAGAACTGTGTCTGTTGTGCTCATCTCCGAATGGGATGGCATCAGGATTGAGGGGCCAAATGTCCTCCATTCCCATTCTTTAGTCATCCACCTTGGCCTTCAACAAAACCACCGTTCTCCATCTTCTTAAATGGTTCCTTAAGTACCTAAATGTCTAGTTTTGCTTTGATTTAAAATAAAATCGGAAATCAAAAATACTTTTGCACAAAATACACTTTTTCATGCCGATCTGAGTAGAAATACACTTTATGATTTGATGCCCGTTGTTCTTGATGTCCCTGACCTGTTGCTGGAAGGCTTCCAGAGAAAGACTTCTGAGTTATGAGTTTAGTTTATTGTCACGTGTGCAGGTACAATGGAAAGCTTTTGTTGTGTGCTAACCAGTCAGTGGAACAGCAATACATGATTACAATCGCGCCATTCACAGTGTACAGATACATGATAAAGGGAACAACGTGAATAACGTTTAGTGCAAGACAAAGCCAGTAAAGTCCGATCAAAGATAGTCCCAGGGTCTCCATTGAGGTAGATTGTAGTTCAAGTCTGCTCTCTAGTTGTGGGTAAGATAATTCAGTTGCCTGTTAGCAGCTGGGAAGAAACTGTCCCTGAATCTGGAGGTGTGCGTTCTCACGTTTCTATACCTTTAGCCCGATGGGAATGGGAAGAAAAGTGAGTGGCTCGGGTGCGACTCGTCCTTGATCTGAGTTTTGATATTTAGGTATTTTAGTAGTTAGATTCAAGGTGATAAGATAGAGAGATGTTTTTTTGGGAAGTGTTGGAAGGAGCTACTCATGAAATAAATAAATAATAGACCAGGAGGGAGGGGGTCATGATCCAGAACATGCAACATGAAAAGATGATGGAATCAAATAGATATTCAGGTGAGAAGAAAAGATTACGAAACAATCAAGGGAGGTAGGGTTGGTACAGTTCAACCATAATCATATTGAAAGTTGGAACATGACAAAGGGGTCACATTGCCTGGTCTTGCTTTCTATATTAATGGTCTTATTAGGCAGGCAGGAAAATAGGATCAGGAAAGTGAGATCGCTACAAAGGGCCAGCACAGGCATATTGGGCAGAACAGCCTCCTTCTCCACTGCAGGTTTCAACAGTTACATGACATGTAGTTCTGAGAGTCAGTATCATTATTAACAGGATGACAATTGACTTAATCGCTGCATCTGTAATGAATATTTCTCTAGTGATATGATCCCTACAGATGACTTTAATCTAGAATTAGATTTACTTGGCTTAGTTTTCTTGTCAGAAATACTCCCGTTTGATTATTTTGTACCAAGGAAATGCCTGTGGGTAAAGAATGCACTTCAGAATGTTTTAATGGGCACTGTCTTTGCTGGGGGATAGGGCTTTTTTTAACTGTGATTTGTGCACATTAGGAGATTAAATCAAGTCAAGTCAAGTCAAATTAGTTATCATATGTGCCAGTACGATGAGGTACAGGTATAACAATAAGCATACGTCGCCTATCCATGACTGACCTGCTGAGTTACTCCAGCACTTTATGCATTTTTTGCAAACTAGCATCTGCAGTTCCTTGCATCTACTTCTTACTAGCAGCAGGATCATTAGGATTTTGTGATGAGGTATGTCGACATTAGTTTAGTTTAGTTTAGTTTAGAGATACAGCGCGGAAACAGACCCTTTGGCCCACCGAGTCCGCGCCCATCAGCGATCCCCACTCACTAACATTATCCGACACACACTGGGGCCAAGTTACAATTTTACCAAACCAATTAGCCTACAAACCTGCACGTCCTTGGAGTATGGGAGGAAACCGGAGCACCCGGAGAAAACCCACGCAGGACATGAAGCGAACGTACAAACTCCATACAGACAGCACCCTTAGTCAGGATCGAACCTGGGTCTCTGGCGCTGTGAGGCAGCAACTCTACCGCTGCACCACCGTGCCACTAGAGACATCAATCACTGCCAGGCCTCGAAATGGAGGACTGAGGACATGGGGGGCTCCATTTTGTAAAATGGTTCAATGGTTCAATGGTGCCATATTGTCACATGTACGAAGTGCAAATGCACGGTGAAATTCTTTCTTACAAACAGTCCAGTAGAGGATCGCCATACTGCCCCTGATGAGCAATTGGACAGAAATAATCCACTGAGCCCGCTTGCAAGAGGCGCCATGTTTTATCGCCATTTTCCCAGTCCAGTCCGGGCTCCAGTTGTTAACAGCGGTGCCCGATTCAGGCGAGAAGCTTGGCTGCTGCAGGACTCCAGCCGTCACCACCCCTTGGTCGACCAGCAACTGGCATCCCCTCCTTGCCCGTCCACCTTTCATCATCATCATCATCATATATATACAGCGCGGAAACAGGCCTTTTCGGCCCACCAAGTCCGCGCCGCCCAGCGATCCCCGCACATTAACACTATCCTACACCCACTAGGGACATTTTTTTTTTTTTACATTTACCCAGTCAATTAACCTACATACCTGTACGTCTGTGCAGGGCTATTTGTTGAGTGACAAACAGTTTACATGGTTATATTTGGTAATAATCGGTTGTAATCGGGAATGATGCACCGACCAATTTCTGCTGCTTTCCACAATCAGGGTGAACGAATTTCTCATGGTGCCGATCGAGCCCATCCTCAGTACCTGAGTGGTGGGGACTTCCTTGGGAAATCCTGATTGTTTTGTGGAGATTGGCTGACATTCTATTTACATTCTATGACTGGATCTTCTGGTATTGCGGTTAAACTTGGCAAGTGGGAGCCAGTTATAAAAAGTGTCAGATAGATCGAGATAATTACAGGGAACTGAGATCTTCTTGATGCAACCACAACAACAACAAATTGCATTTTTTTTCAAAGCAGCTTTGGCTCAGGAAAACACTCCAAGAGCTTTACATCGGCATTATCAAACCACGTTTAACCCCAAGTCTCAAAAAATTCTTTCAGTTCAATTTTGAAAATGTCTTGTGTTAAGAGGCATCTTAAATGAGGAGAGACAGATAGAGAGGCAGAGAGATTTAGGGAGGAAATTCCACAATTTATGCCCCACCGATTGAAAGTGCAGCTGCCAGTAGAGTAGTGATTAAATTCAACCAGGCACAGAAACAGTGCGTGAAAGCTACGGTTTCGGAGGTTTGGAGTGCTGGAGATATAGAGGGTAAGGGGGGGGATGGGGCGGGGGAGGAGGGGTCAGGGGTTATGGGGATTGGTCAGGGTGGTGGGGGTTGGTGTGGAGATTTGAAGATAAGGATTAAGTTATTGTATAGGGCAGCACCGTGGTGCAGTGGTAGAGTTGCTGCTTTACCGCGCCAGAGACACGGGTTCAATCCCGGGTGCTGTCTGTACGGAGTTTCTACATTCTCCCTGTGACTGCGTGGGGGTGCTCCGGTTTCCACCCACACTCTAAAGACATACAGGCTTGTAGGTTAGTTACGCTTCAATTTAATTGCGAATTGTGCCCAATATGTAGGATATTTCTAGTGCACGGGGTGATCGCTGGTCAGCATGGACTCGATGGGCCGAAGGGACTGTCAGCGTGCTGTATCTCTAAATCTAAAGTCTAAAGCTAAGAAAACAACCACTCGATCAGGAGAGACTCCCTATGCTACAACAGAGGTTTGAATTTATTCTGATCATCACCCAGTGAAGAACATTATTTGATTTCCACCCACACTCAATGTGCGGGTGCGGCTCGGCCGTGGGGCCTTCCATCCCCTTGCGGGGGCTGTTCGTGGGTCGGTCGCCTCGGTAGGGGTCAAGCTGCCTGTCCGTGGGCGTGGGGGGAAGAGAGTGGAAGTTTTGTTGCCTTCCATCACAGTGAGGGGGTGTTTGGAGTCACTGTGATGGATGTTTGTGTTGGGGTCGTGTGTCCTGTGTTCTTTTCTTTTTTGTTGTGTTCTGTGACTGCTGTAATTTCGTTCGGTATCTGTACCGAATGACAATAAAGTTCTGTAACTGTAATTAGCTGAATTATCTGAAGAAGGGTCTCGACGCGAAACGTCACCAATTCCTTCTCTCCGGGGATGCTGCCTGTCCCGTTGAGTTACTCCAGCATTTTGTGTCTATAATTGATTATCCCCGCTGTTCTACCCAACTCCCCACATCCTTTCGCGTGTTGGACAGAAGTGTTGGAACTTTTTACCTCGAGCCATATGCCACAGAAACATTTACCACTGCACTGTTCCTCACTGGCATGCATCTTCCTTTTCTCCTTTGACATGTCCATCACATGGTTTCAGTGTAAACATATTGGATCATAGAGATGAGTCATTTGGCCACCATGTGCGTAATACCATTCAATAAGATCAATACCAACTCAAATTCGCCTTCCACCGGGTTTCCTAGATGCCTTCATTCCCATAGAGTAAGAACCTTGCTGATCTCAGTCTAACTGGGCATCTACAACCTGAGTAGATCGTAGACTCAGTCCCAAGTAGATGACCCCTAACTCTGAAACAAGATCCCCTGTCTCCAAAGACTGCAGTAAGCTGTAATATCCCTTCCTGTTCTACCTGGAGAGTCCCTCTCAGAACCTAGTACAACAGGTTCTACCTCGATCCCCAGTCTTGAGTTGGTACGTTTCAACCATACTCAACCTCGACACATCTGGAAAATTCATCCCCACAATCTCCAGTGATCCTTCTCTGCACTGTCAAGCAAACCCTTTCTCAGTTCAGGCTATTACCCACACATCCCAGACTCCAAGTGTGGGATCAACAAAGCCCTGGGCGACTGTAGCAAGACTTCCCTTGTACTCCAACAACAAACAAAGTACAGGAGGAACTCAGCGGATTGGAGGAACTCAGACCCGATCCTGATCCTGACAAAGGGTCCCGACCCAAAATGTCATCTGTCCAATTCCCTCCACAGATGCTGCCTGACCTGTTGAGTTCCTCCGGCACTTTATTTTTTGCTCAAGATTCCAGCAAATGCATTTTCCTGTCTTCCCTTGTACTCCAGTCATTCAGCAACAAAGATCAATTCACCGTGTACCTTCTTATCTATTCCACCTTTCATTACTATCTGCTTCTTGTGAATGCATCAACACCAGCATTTACAAATAGTTCCACAATTGAATTAGATGATCCATTAACCTCCTTTGCTCCACATCCCTTGATTCACTTTCCTCCAGTTAGTGGTATTTATGGGATTTTGGAGAGGGGAAGAGAGGACGTACACCATTATCATTACAGGAGGTCGGTTGTAGAGCCAGGCGCAGCGTTCTTCTAATTGGCTTGTTTGAACCAAGGGCTAGTTTTAATCAGATGCCTCTCAAAATAGCCAGTGCATGGAACTGAAAACACTCTCACCCCCAAGACACACGCCGTGAGCAGAAATGTCTGGAATGCATGAAATCATATCAGAAACTGACTCCAGCCATCTCTCCCTGAGGAAGTGAGTCTCCTATCTGCGCTGAGATGTTATTAGGCATATTTTGTTTATTGAGACATTCTGGGTGGCATGTCATATTGAAAGAGAGAGGAGGAGCTCATCAAGATTTTAACACAACATGCACTTCAAATGCAGGAAGGCCTTGTATGATATATGAAAACAATTTCAAAGCTCAAAGCCTTCCTAACTGCCGAACGCTAATCTTTCGTGAAAATCAAAGTGGAGACAGGGATTTGTGATACTGATATATTAAACTCTTGCCGACATCCCCACCCACATTCAATCATTTATTTGATCCTTGTATTTCCGCTCTCATTAGTTTCCGCATTCAAGTTAGGGCACCTCATCGTCAGAGTCTCTGTTACTGAGGCACACGAGGCTGCCAACAAACTCAAACCCTCCCTCCCGGCACGTTTTATTTTTGTGGTTTAGGCAAAAGAATTGATTGGAGCACTTTGTGAGTAAGTTCAGAAATGCGCAGAGAGAGGATGCTTTTCCATTTCAGGAAAGGATTGTGTGAAGGTTTATTCCAGGAAGTATTTCATATGGAAGGCAGAAGGAACAGAAGGCAGATGCTGGAGTCTTGCGTAGAACGCAAACGTTCACGCTGTGACCGCGTGGGTTTCCTCCGGGTGCTCTCCGGTTTCCTCCCCCCATCTCAAAGACGTGCGGGTTTGTAGGTTAATTGGCCTTTGTAGGTTAATTGGCCTCTCTAAATTACTGTTAGCGTACAGGGAGTGGATGCGAAAGTGGGATGACCTAGAACTGGTGTGAATGGGTGATCGATGATCGGCATAGACTCGGTGGGCCGAAAGGGCCTGTCTCCATGCTTTATCTCTAAACGCAGCAACATCACACGCAGATAGATCCAGATAACATGAAAGTATATAAATTATATATAGAGACACAGGAATCTGCAGGGAGTAAGAATCTTGAGCCAAAGGCAAAGTGCTGGGGGAACTCAATGGATCAGGCAAATCATCCTTGGAGAGAATGGACACACCCATCTTCAGACAAATTGGGGGAGGGGGAAGAACGCTGAAAATGAGGTGGATGGGGAGGGGGGGGGAAGAGAGCCTGGCATGTGATGGGTGTGTACAGGTGATGGGGGGGGGGGGGGGTGATTGGAAGGTGCCTGGAGTAGGTGATAACGGGCAGAGGCGAAAAGGAGCCGAAAAGGTGTCAGATAAGGAAGGAATGGAGAAGTGAAATGTGTAAAAATGGAGGTGGGGAAATGTATGGAAGGGGATAGAGGGAAGGAATTGAGCAGGTATAAAGGGGAACTGTGGGGATGGGAGATGAGTGTACAGAGGAGAGAAAAGGAGCAGGATGACTGGGGTGGTGGAAGATGGTGGGAGAAATGTGTGCACACCAAGGTACAGGGGAAAGAGAGGGGGTATTGCTTGAAAGCGGCAAATTCGATGTTCAAAGCAGCTGTAAGCTGCCCCGCTGGAATATGACATTATGTCCTCCTAGTTTACGTGTGGTCTCACTCTGGCATTGGAAGAGGCCAAGGAGAGAAGTAAGGGAATGGGGAGGGGAGTTAAAACAGTTGGCAACCGAGAGCTCCAGCAGGCCTTGGCAGACAGCACGCAAGTGTTCGGCGAAACGGTCGCCGAGTCTACGCTTGGTCTTGCAGACGTGAAGGAGACCACGTCAGGACTACCGAATGTGTAATGGCAGTTTCTATACCGTCTCGAAATCCCACTTCGATAGCCATTACTTCTCGGGGATGAAATGTAGTTATAGCTTACGCACACGTCGCACCCTGATAGGACAAAACGGATCTTCCAAACTCCTTTTCTTCATTCATTGGTTTTATTAAAGTAGCACAAATCATAGAGTAATTCATCAGTTTCCATACTTTATCAACTGTTTCTTCTTCAAACAATATCTAGAAATTTTTGCAGTTATTACCGTATGGTTCTTACAAATATAGCCGGTGCGAACGCATGGTACGAGCGCGTGGTAAAGAACTGTATGCTCACCATCCTCCGAGTCTAAACTGACCCACAACCTCTGTTGACCCACACTAGCCTCCTCCCATCTAGACACTCCCAATTACGCATTAAGTCACACCCACACGCAGGCAAAAAAGACCTAAACTAGAAATATTAAAACATAGCCATAACACAATGACAATAACTGAATTAAGCATAAATGGCTCCTACATAATGTAAAGGAGAAGGGCTACTCAAAAATAACAAGACATGAGTCCAAAAATACACAATTGGACGACAGGTCCCACGGAGTGTGCTGGTATCAGCAACATTAGATGTGGGCCCAGACGGCAACCTGCAAGCAGCAACAGCCTTAACCAAAGCAAAAGGCCCCAGATGATTAACTCGGAGGCCCGGGTACGTACCGGCTTGGTGATGAAGGAGCTGGAGAGGGTGACTGCTGACCAGAAGAATATCCCGCCGCTCAGGATGAACTTCCTGTTGAAGCGGTCGCCCAGGAAACCGAAGATTGGCGTGGCTACCATGAAACTGCAGATGAAAACTTGAGAAGAAAAAGATACAAAACATTAATGTTGTTACAGGAAACGCTGCAATCTTTGAGCTGCGATAATTGCCTAGAAATTCATTCCCTCTCAGTGGGGTAATACACATGATTTTTTTTATCTCGAACGGGCGGTCACGGTGGCGCAGCAAATGCAGCGCCGGAGACCCAGGTTCGATCCCGACTACAGGTGCTGTCTGTGCGGAGTTTGTACGTTCTCGCTGTGACCTGTGTGGATTTTCTCTGAGATCTTTGATTTCCTCCCACACTCCAAAGACGTACAGCCTTTGTAGGTTAATTGACTTGGTATAAATGTTAAAAAATTGTCCCTAGTGGGTGTAGGATAGTGTTAATGTGCGGGGATCGCCGGCCGGCGCAGACCCGGTGGGCCGAAGGGGCCTCTTTCTGCGTTGTATCTCTAAACTAAAACTAAACTAAACTTCAATCGTTTCATTCAATGGATATATTGAATGTGCTTTAAACATTTCTGTGTTGGCACCTTTCCTCTGCAATGCACAGACATGCTTTACCCTCACTGGAATGTGTTCCTGCAGTCATAATCTCCACACTTACTCCTCACAGAAAATCATTTTCATCATTGCTTCCTAAGGACAAGGTAAGCAAGCAAATCATTGTTGCTACATACAATAAGGTGTGCTCTGGCCCGTTCCCTGTCTCTCTTACCCTCATCTCAGTCTCCTCTTGGTTACCCATTCTGTTCTGAAAATCAGTAACTCATATCCTTGCATGTTCTCTGCACAAGTGTGTCTCGCTACCCTTGCAGTCACCAGTGGCCACTGTGGCTCAGTGGGTAGCATTCCTGCTCCTGAGTCAGAAGGTTGTGGGATCAAGACCCACTCCAGAGCCTCAAGAATACATTATAGGCTGACACTTCAGAACAGTACAAGAGAACGCTGGAGAAACAAGAAATGACAGATGCTGGTTAATACACAAAATGACACAAAGTGCTGGAGTAACTCAGCAGGTCAGGCGACATCTCTGAAGCACATGGATGGGTGACGTTTTGGGTCGAGATCCTTGTTCAGACACACTGCATAGCAGCACTGCACACAGGCAAGTAAGAGTCTGAAGAAAGGTTTCGACCCAAACCTTCACCTGTTCCTTTTCTCCAGAGATGCTGCCTGACCAGCTGAGTTACTCCAACATTTAGTGTCTATCTACTCTGTACCTGGCCTGTTGAGTTGCTGAGGAATCTTGCACCTTTCAGTGAGATCACCTCTCATTCTTCTCTCTTCATTTCTCCTCGTACAACAAACCTGCCTCCCCAGGAGCCAGCCTGGTGAACCATTGCTGCTCTCCCCCCATCACAAGAACATCCTTCATTACGTAGAGAGACCAGACCTGAACACCATGTCCCAGATGTGATCGCACTGGAGCAAGACCTGTCTAGTACAAGCCTGCCGCAACAGCATTTTAATTTCTCTCCTTAGTACCCGGCCCCTTCTGTCCTCAATGTTTCCCAATCCTCTGGTATACTGTTGTTTTGACAATAAACATTAAGTGGTCTACTGCTATTTTTAACCTCTGTTGATGGCCACAGCCGGACGGACCTCTTTTCCTGATGGGTCTTTCACTTTAAAAGGTATATTTACTACTTGTAAACAAGGTACTAATTCATTAATGTTGGCCATTGCTCACCTCTGGTGCATTTTTTTAAATGTCCTTGCCATTGCCAACTCACTGTTCTTGGCTTATGACTCTTTTTTAATTTTAAGACCCTGCTATCAGGTTGAACTAAATCACTTTCATTTTTTGTATAAAGTCTATCGTGATTGTTAATGATTGTTTTTGCTTTAGTTAATGATTGTTTTACTTCAGAGTTCCTGGCCAACCTATGTCCTAAAATAATACCACTGAAATAGACTGGATATTTTGAAAGGAATGTAGGAAAATAACTGCAGATGCTGGTACAAATCGAAGGTATCACAAAATGCTGGAGTAACTCAGCAGGTCAGGCAGCATCTAGGAGAGGGGGAATGGGTGACGTTTCGGGTCGAGACCCTTCTTCAGGATATTTTGAAAGAACATTTATGCATTCCATGGGTTGTAGGACATTTGTCAATGGCCTATGTTCCCTAGAGGAGCAAAGGGCTTAAGAGGAAGAAGAGGACGGGTTGTAGGAACCAAGTCATCATGTCAATGGTTTATGAATTAACATTCAGGGGGAGTTCAATGTCTTGAATGTATTAGTTTTAGTTGTTAGTTTAGTTTTAGAGTTGAAGCATGGAAACAGGCCCTTTGGCCCACTGAGTCCACGCCGACCAGCGATCACCTGTTCACACTTGGTCTGTGTTATCCCACTTTCACATCCACCCTCTACACAGTCAAGGCCAATCTTACATCAGCCAGTTAACCGACAAACCCACACGCCTTTGGGATGTGGGAGGAAACCGGAGCACCCGGAGGAAACTCGCGCGGTCACAGGGAGAACGTGAAAACTCCACACAGAGAACACCTGAGGTTAAGATCGAACCCGGGTCTCAGGCACTGTGAGGCGGCAGCTCTACCAGCTATGCCACATTTTAACGGGGGGTGGGGAGTGTGGGGGGGGGGGGGGGATGAGGCGGGGGGGTGTGCTGCGGTCTGCATTAAAGATGTTGAGGGCACAAAATTCCCAAATTGCATTCAGAGGTTCTTTACAATGTAGTCACCATAACAAAATGGCGGATCCTAGGTCTAGTTTCTGGAATAAAACTGAGCAGATGGAAAGTACATTAGCGGGAGAGTGTACAGTGGCAGTGATCGTAATTCAGTGAGGAGGATGTTGCCGGGTCTGGGCAGTTGTAGCTGTGAGGAAAGATTGGATCAGCTGCAATTGTTTTCTTTGGAACATTGGAGGCTGAGAGGAGATTTAATTGAAGTGCCCAAAACTGTGCAGAGCTTGGACACAGTAAATAGGAAGGGGCCATTTCCCTTGGCAAGAAGGGTCAGAAAACAAAGGGCAGAGATTTAAAGAGATCGTTAGATGGAGTCCAGGGGAGAGGAGGAATGTTTTTTCTCCGGTTTTTTTCTCATGGAGGGTGATGAGAGCCTGAGACCCTCTGTAGTGGTGGAGGCAGGAACCCTCATCATGTTTCGACAGGAGTGGGACATGTGCAGGAGGAGCTCTGAGCTGCAGGGCTGGCTGAGTGTGGGAAGGCGGGTGAAGCTTCCAAGCTCATTGTCAGCCAGCACTGAAGTGACGGTGTGCACGGACTCCTGTGTCCAAGCTCTGCCGGTGCACCACTCATCTTGGTGTGGGTTCCCTTGCTCTTTCTTTGGGCTTGATCCCAATCTTCCTCCAGTGGAATAACAATTCCATGAGATGACTTAGTCTGGAGCCATTGCAAGGCTGGGAATGGGAACAACAGGACCAACCTCATTCCAGGCAGAGCAAAGGTGGCAGCGTGGGGCGGGGGGGGAGAAAGTAGTGTGTGTGTGTGTGTGTGTGTGTGTGTGAATGGATACCAATGTACAGTGGGAGACACTGCATGACTGCTTATGTGCGTGTTTGTGCACGTCGCATGTGTGTGCATGCGAGCGAACTTGAATGCATATATGAGAGACATTAGTGCGGGTAAGATCATAAATGTTTGCATGGTGTGTGAGTAGAGAGAGAGAGAGAGAGAGAGAGAGAGAGAGAGAGAGAGAGAGAGAGAGAGAGAGAGAGAGAGAGAGAGAGAGAGAGAGAGAGAGAGAGAGAGAGAGAGAGAGAGAGAGAGAGAGAGAGAGAGAGAGAGAGAGAGAGAGAGAGAGAGAGGAGAGAGAGAGAGGAGAGAGAGAGAGAGAGAGAGAGAGAGAGAGAAAATAGAAACTAAGAGACAGAAAGAACAAGAGGCAGAGACCGACCGAGAAGAGACAAAGACTGACAGAGACAGAGACCTCAGGTGCTAGTTAAGGCGTAATGGATGAACCAGGTCCTCAGAGTGCAGCCTGACTATAAGATATTTGAAGTATTTTTGAAGCTCTACAGGTATATCCAGATTTTCACAGAAGGGGTGATGATTCCCAGTGACTGATGGATTGATTCCACTGACAACACTTTACAGAGTGTCACTGTAGGTTCCCCTGGAACCGCTGTGAGGCAGGTCCCAGGAGGGACATGTGGATCTTATCGAGCAGTGGCTGAGTATGATTTATCATATATATCATATCATATACAGCCGGAAACAGGCCTTTTCGGCCCACCAAGTCCGTGCCACCCAGCGATCCCCATACATTAACACTATCCTACACCCACTAGGGACAATTTTTTACATTTACCCAGCCAATTAACCTACAAACCTGTACGTCTTTGGAGTGTGGGAGGAAACCGAAGATCTCGGAGAAAACCCACGCAGGTCACGGGGAGAACGTACAAACTCCTTACAGTGCAGCACCCGTAGTTGTGTGGTCACTTTACTGGAGTGCATCATTCAGCCGAAAGAGAACTGAACACGGAGTTAAGTCAGCCCCGAGCTCCGCGACGCCAAAGATGAAGACTGAGCTAGTCATGGGCAAGGCATTACTAACAGCGACGTACTGGCTTCTGCTTACAGCTGATGATGATCCCACCTGAGATCTTCAAAGTTATTGTCTCAATATAGTGGCATCAACATTTTCTCTTTGACATTATCGAGCCACGCATAGTAGGTTCAAGGCACACTAGAGGCAACAGTTTGTTGATGTTCTGCCAATCAATTAACTTGCATCTGATCTTAAGCTCAATCTCAATTCACCGACAGATTTTATTCTGTGCCTCCCCCCCCCCCCCCCCCCCCCCTCACTCTGTTCATTATTTTTGCCAACAAAGATCTATCACCCTCATATTTCTGTACAATGAGCCCCAGTGGGATGGAATGAGTCTGTGGGATGGAATCCAACTTCCCAGTATCTTCAGTGTGGAGGAATGCTTGCTGACTTCAGACCTTATAGTTGTACGGATCCGACCCTCTCCAACGGCTACCTTTATCCACCAGAGCCAAACCTTTGATCATCTTTGTACCTGCGGATTTGTAGGTTAATTGGCGCTGTCAATCGCCCTTTGTGTGTAGGGAGTGGATATGAAAGTGGGACAACATAGAACTGATGTGAAAGGGTGATCGATGGTCGGCGTGGATTTGGCGGGATGAAAGGCCTGTATCACTAAAATAAACTAAACTAAACTAAACTAAAAACTATACTAAACTAATTTTATAAACTTCAATCAGGTCTCTCCTAAACCTCTAATGCTCCAGAGAATATAATCCAAGTTTAGTCAACCTTTTATTATAGATACTGCCTTCTAATCAGCAGCAAATCATCCTGTATCATAAAGCACATATGCCCTGACTAGTCCAGCACCTCACCTAGTGTAGATGGGCATCTTTTTCATCATGAACGTGGTTGGACCAAAGAATTGTTTCCGTGCTTTATGACCTGTAACTCTATGACAATTTTTTTTCTTCTGTTTCCTAGAATTTAATGCCCCCGTGATTATGCAACAATTATTCTACGTATACAAGGGGAAGAACTGGAGAGAGGAGGTGATGTATAAATGTCCTGAAGAAGGGTCTCGACCTGAAACGTCACCCATTCCTTCTCTCCTGAGTTGTTGCCTGACCCACTGAGTTACTCCAGCGTTTTATGATACCTTCGATTTGTACCAGCATCTGCAGTTATTTTCCTACACAACTTGCCGCTCCACTGCGATTTCTCCTCAAGGTTTGTCTACTTTTAAGAATTTCTCCTCCTCTCTTCGACGAGAGTTTAGCAACATCCTCCCTCACTGCTCCGCCTCTGTGATCAGTCTGAAGAAGGGTCTCAACCCGAAATCTTACCCATTCCTTCTCTCCTGAGTTGCTGCCTGACCCGCTGAGTTACTCCAGCTTTTTGTGATACTTTCTATAAATGTTCTGCGTTCACACTGAGAACATTTCGGCACTCCTGGGCCCCCAGCCTTTCGATGTCACATCTCCAATCACAACATACTTATTGGCAATGTCCGTGACGGCAGGGACATTGAATTTATAGTTGTCGTGTTGGGCAAGGAAATGCGTACGTGATCCGTGGTACGTGACGGTTGGATGCTGAGCCGTTCCCAAGAAACAATCCCATGATCCATCAGCCATCCATTAATCTGCGCAGGGCTTAATTGGAACAAAGTTGATGGGGGGGGGGGGGGGGGGAGATCTGCAATAGCACGATAAAGAATGATTCCTTGAAATACTTCAGCTGAATGAGCAGCCAGATCTTGCTCCTGACATGTAACGAGGCAGCGGTGGTCGGTGTTGGTGGAAAACAGGAAGTGCACTCTGTAACTTTTTGTCAGAGTTTGCTTCCCATGTTTACACTGTGCCGGCATTCCAGAATGGTGCACAGGAAGGTAACAAGATTAACAGCAGACACCGCTGAATAACGTCTGGCCGTTACTATGGCGCCGTTCTCAACTTGCTAACGCTGGCGAATAATTGAAACGTGAGCAACATCCCATTGTGACAATACACTTGTCCAAACCTCTCGATAATAATCCCTGCTGTTGCACAATATGGAGAGTCCATCAGTGCCTCCCGGAACCTGCTTGCCTCCTGCAGGAGTCTGTTGACTGGAAATTCAGCACAGAGACGATTTATGGGAATTGCAATCAGAAAGAGGGGATGGAAGCCATGTGAAGGGATTAGATCAACAGACTGTGTTTCCCTTCAAACAGAAACCGGGATTAGATGGAGTGGTTTAAAATTAAAAAAGGTGCTGTGTTGGAGAGGAAGCAACTGTTTGAACTGGCAGTGGGACTGATACCCATGAAGGCTGATCGAGGATTGCTGGCTGAGGAACAATGGACTCGATGGGGACAAGTTGTTTTCTGGCAAACAGTTGTTCTGGAATTTCCAACCTGGAAGGATGGTGGAAGCAGATTTAATAATAACCTTCTGAAGGGAGGTGGTTATTTACTGGAAAGGTTAGCGTGAAAAGCGAAGGTTGTGAAAGAGCGGGGAACTGGGATTAATTGGAGAGCTCTTTCAAAGAATTGGAGCGGGATGATGGGCTGGAATAACACGCGTAGGATCTGGTGACTCCACTCCCCAAACCAAGCAGGAAAATGTTCATAGTTAGGCACAAAGTGCTGGAGTAACTCAGCGGGCCAGGCAGCATCTCTGGAGAAAAAAGATGGATGACGTTTCGGGTCCCGACCCCATTATTGAAGGGTGGTACAAATCGAAGGCATCACAAAATGCTGGAGTAACTCAGCAGGTCAGGCAGCATGTAGGAGAAAAGGGATGGGTGATGTTTCGGGTCAAGACCCTTCTTCAGACTTTGAAGAAGGGTCTCGACCCAAAACGTCACCCATTCCTTCTCTCCTAGATGCTGCCTGACCTGATGAGTTACTCCAGCATTTTGTGATACCTTCATTATCAAAGGGGATGATCAATCTCAAGGCACAGTTCAGAAAGGCACAGATGAATCTGGGACATTGCATTGACTTCTTTTGGTAAAGTAACATCTGAATGAGAGTGATTTTTTTAAATAAAAGGTAACAAAGTGGGTTGATAAGGGCAGTGCTTGATGAAGTCTTCACAGATTTCATTCAGCAAGGCTTCTGACAAGGTCCCACTTGTCAGGCTGGCCAAAAAGATAAAAAACCCATGAATTCAAGGGAAGAGTGGCAAATTAGATCCATAACTGACTCAGTGATGGGAAGCAAACCAATGAATGGATGATGTTCTTGTGATGAGAACGATGTTATTATAGGGCTCTGTATTAGATCCTTTGCTGTTTGTAATATGTATTAATGACACAGAGTTAAGAGTGGGCAATGATATTTAAAAAAACTTGCAGGCGATTTAAAAGTTGACCTTGCCATTATGACTGAAGAGTAAAGTTTCTGACTGCAGGTATCTGTTGGGCAGAAAGGTGTCAATGGAATTTAACCCAGGGGGCCACAAAGTGTAAGAGTAACTCAGCGGGTCAGGCAGCATCCCTGGAGAACATGGAGAAGCAACGTTACGGGTCGAGACCTTCTTAATCAGGAGGGGATGAGCTCAAACATTTGGGAAGGTGCAACAAGGCAAAGGAATATTCAGTAAACAGGAATATTGGGGGATATGAAGAAAGGCAGGACCTTAGGTTCCACAGCATTTTAAGGGTAATTAAGGGGTGGAATACAGGAGTAGAGAGGTCTTACATTCTGGATTAGCTAGGTTTGTTTTATTTTAAAGAGAAAGCTGAGAGATTTATTTGGTGTAAAAAAATGGTGAGTGTCCTGAATAGAATAAATAGGAAGGCCCTCGTGGGTGGGTCAGGTGGGTCAGGTGGGTCAGGTGGGTCGAAACTGGTAGAAGGATTGGAAAGGGAAGCCAGGAAATATATTTTTACTCAGAGGTGATGGAACCCTGGAACTTGCTGCCTAAAGATCTGTAGAGCAGAACTCTCCCCACATTGAAGAACTTTAACCCCAGGCTACAGGCCCAGTGCTGAAACTATCCACACATCTACTGTTCTTTAGTTGGCTGAACATTTATTGCCATCGACTGCCATAACTTTGGTCTTCACTCTATGGTGGTACATTGGCCTCAGTCAAGAGTTTGCAGGTTCAAGCCTCATTCTAGGGACCTGCTCTATCAGCACGGGTATCTCGGTGTCCTGGCTATTGTTTGCACCTCGACGAAAAGGGATGATCTTGATCATTTAGACCACTGCAGTTTGTAGAGTTTGCTGGACACATCTTGGCTGCTGTGCTTCTTGCAGCACAGTGGCAGGTACATTTCTAATGCGCCCAACATACTTCGGCAACTTCATCAGGTGGGGTATGCATCGCGGCATAACCTACTTCCCCTGCATGTGTGGGAAAGCTCACCTGAGGCGTTTAATTACAGCGAGCCAAAACATGCAGCAGCCCCTGCAGGTCGCTTGACAACTGCATCGATCCTCAGTTCAGTCATGTGCTCCTTTATTGCAAATGATTTATTTCTAGGTGGCAGTGACCCACACTCTGTACCGCTGCTCTCCAACGGTGTGATTGACGAGAACTAGCTTGTTAACGTCGTTCGCGGAGGTCAGGAACAATTCAATTGTCACAGGCGCCAGAGAGGAACTCGATGTCCTGGTCAAACTGCTGGAATGAGCAAGCGACACAGTGGCTGGCCGGTCCCATCAGCCAACCCGAGGACAACCGTGGGTGGGCGGACAATGCTGGAGCAAACAAATCCACACAATTGCTACCTCCCGCTAACTTAATAGGAAGCAAATTCTTTCCCAACCCTGCCACCGCTTCAGCTGTGCGTCAGGAAGTGCAAGTCCCCAAGGTCTGGAGTCGAAGGATGTGACTATTATTCCCATTGAAATTGAAATGCCACACATTCTCGTGAAACAAATAACATCCTTTCTTACGGGAATGTGTCGGGTACATGACAAAAAAGTATTAAAAGTGAAACAAGGAGAAACCTTTATTCCATCATTGCTCATTTCAATGGACTGTGCGCACAAATGGTGCTCCCTTTCATTTGCAGCCGCTGTGTAGGACAACACCCAAGCATAAATGCTCCCTTGCAAATTGCTCTGTTTGCTTCGTGACCATCCCAGGATCATCAGGGTTGTGCTGTTCCCGTGTTTGCTACAGGATGGGGAGGTCTTGGCAGCTCCTGACAGGTTGGCTTTTGTCAGGAGGCATAACAAGGGCTTCTGAAAGTGTCTCTACCCTCGACATCTTGTCCCTTCCAGTTCACCCAAAGCCTACCCATGGATGTATGGATTTGCTGCACCGAACTGAATATCTCAGTCACCCGCAGACACCTCTCTTGTTGCTTTAGCGGACTGAATAGCGCCTAATTCTTCCTTAATGCTGCTGTTAAACTTTCCATAGCTCCTTCCGACTACGATGAACTTCTGCCCGGCTTGCCCTTTCTTTGTACAAGTTCGGTTGTGAGCTCCCTGTGTTGGGGGTATGACCTTGAACTATGATGACCATTGTCCAGGCCAATGTCACGAAGAAGGCTTTAATATCCCAGCCCCTCCTTGCCTGAATGAGGGGCAGAAAATTGGGGAGGTTGGTGGTAAATATGGGGTTTACTGGTATCTTCAAGCAGGACAACACAGGGCAAGAGTAGCCGAAAGGACAGATAAAGCGGGTTTAGGTTCATTATTGTCACATGTACCGAGGTACGGCGAAAAACTTTGTTTTGCATGCGATCCAAATAGATCCGATATACTATACATAAATACAACTAAGTCGAAAAACTCAAAGTCAAGTTCAAAGCAAAGAGAAAGGAGACCTGAAGTGACTACTGAGGGGAATTAAACAGGAGAGGAGGCAGAGTTGGAGTTCAGGGAACTCACCTGAGAGAACAGTGACACAACTTGCATTTCTATCCATTGTGAGACTCTGATGTGCTGCTGCAAGCTAAGATTTCATTGTCCCCTTTCGGGACATATGACAATGAAACACTCTTGACTCTTGAGTTTGGATGCTTGTCTACAGAGCAAGTCAATGCTCATCACTGCTGCACAGTGCAATCCCACAGACTAATGACCAGTGAATCAGTTCCCACGATGTTCACTGTGTGATCAGTGTGGTCCAGGACACCAAAGGGAACTCCCTTGCCTTTCTATGAAATAGTATGCTGGGCACTGCAGTTTAATCTGAAACAGCACCTCCAGGAACATGAGAAACAGGAGCAGGTCATTCAGAGGCACAAGAGTCTGCAGATGCTGGAACCGAGAGGAAAAAGTAAATTGCTGGAGGAACTCAGCAGATCAGGCAAATAGATGGCCAACCTTTCAGGTCGAGGCCCTCCATCAAGAGAGCCTTCTGTATTTCATCACCATTAATAAGGTTACGGTTCATCTTTTGTTCAGTGTTGTATTCTTTATCCATTATCTGTGTACTGTGGATGGCTTGATTATATTCCTATATGGTCTTTTCTCTGACCAGATAGCACGCCAACAAAAGCTTCACAAAGTACCTCAGTACGCATGACAACAGTAAACTAAACTAAACTAAACTAATTCACTTTACATCTAATGGCAGCACAGTGTTGAGGTGCTGCCTCACAGCGCCAGAGACCCAGGTTCGATCCTGACTACGGATGCTGTCTGCCACGGAGTTTGTACGTTCTCCCTGTGACTGCGTGGGTTATCTGCGAATGCTCTGGTTTCCTCCCACATTCCAAAGACGTACAGGTTTTGTAGGTTAATTGACTCCAGTAAATATGCTCCCGAGCATATAAGATAGAACTAGCACGTGGGTGGTCACAGACTCTGAGGGCAGAAGGACCTGTTTCCACGCAGTATCTCTAAAACTACTCAAACTGATCACCTGTTGATTTCTGTCTTGAATAAACTTAGTGACTGAGTCTTCGTGGACCTTTTGTGTAGAAAAGTCCACAAAATCCCCACGCTCTGGGTGGAGGAGTTACTTCTCCTCTCTGTCCTGACTGGCTAATGTGTAAGTGCGATTCCCCCCATGCCTTTATTTATTGTTGCAGTACCAACACTCCTTTGGTGCTATCCAGGGCTGACTGAGGTGTGGGTTCAAATCCCTGGCAGTCAGTTGGATTCAACGTGCTATTTCATAAACATTAATGTCATGCCTCGGGATAATCAGGGAATGTGGGAAAGGAACTCGCAGGAGTTTTCCTGGTTAATTTCACACGAGATCCAGCATTACAGAGGGATTACTCATTTCCAGCACGGATTCAGGTCAGTGAAATTGAACTGCAGCTCCAGGTTCTATGACTGTGGCTGGAATGAGATGCAAAGCAGCGTGATAATGTCAAGGCAGCACTGTGGTTAAGATCAGGTGGTGTGGGGAGTAGGAATGATGCCTGTGGGCTTTCGCTGTCATTGCTTCAGGGACCCAGCTTCATCTCCAACCCAAACATCCCAACTCATTGCTCTGCACCATTAGGGTCCCCAAGCATCCTCTGCACAGCACAAGTGTTCACTTGAACTTCTTTGGTGAACACATGAGAGGTGCCATTAGGAGAATGAGCTGAGCACAGGAAAATGCAACTCGCGTGGATAGGGCATCTTGGTCAGCATGGATTAGTTGGGCTGAAGGGCCTGCTTCTGCACCGTATGACTCTATGAAACATAGAAAAACAGAGAAAATAGGTGCAGGAGTAGGCCATTTGGCCCTTCAAGCCAGCACCATCAACCACCTATTTACACTAATTCAACTCTGTATGAACATCAGTCTGAAGAAGGGTCTCGACCCGAAACGTCGCCCATTCCTTCTCTCCCGAGATGCTGCCTGACCTGCTGAGTTACTCCAGCATTTTGTGAATAAATACCTTCAACTCTGTATGACCTGGGTTCAATTCTGACCTCAGCTGCTATTTGTATGGAGTTTGTACAGTATATTCCTTCTCTCTCAGTCATGGGTTTCCCTGGGGTGCTCCAGTTTCCTCGCACATCCCAAAGACAGGCAGGCTGGTAAGTTAATTGGCCTCTAGAAAATAATCGCCCAGTGTGTCGTCGACTGGTGGAGTCTGTGGGCAGTTGATGGGAACGTGGAGAGAATAAAATGAATGAGTGTGAATAGGTGGTTGATGGTCAGCACGGGCTTGGTGGGCTGAAGGGCCTATTTCAGTGCTATGTTTCCTATAGCTCTCCATGACCCGCTGAGCAACTGTTTGTCACCGTTTATGGGCTTAGTCACTAATACATTGAGGGCATCAAATGTCTGTATTTATTGCCCTGTCTTAACTGAGCAGATTCCTTGCTAACCGCAGAGGGTATCATAGCTTTCATAGTAATAGAATCACACAGCATAGCAAACAGGTACATTCATCATGCTGGCCAATATGCCCATTTGCTCACGTTTTACCCAGATTCCTCTAAGTCTTTCCTTCCTCTGTATTGTTATATTTTTTTTCATATTTTATTTTTCAGATACAGCGCGGAAACAGGCCCTTCGGCCCACCATGTCCGCGCCGCCCAGCGATCCCCGCACATTAACACTATCCTACACCCACTAGGGACAATTTTTACATTTACCCAGTCAATTAACCTACAAACCTGTACGTCTTTGGAGTGCGGGAGGAAACCGAAGATCTCGCAGAAAACCCACGCAGGTCACGGGGAGAAAGTACAAACTCCTTACAGTACAGCACCCGTAGTCAGGATTGAACCTGAGTCTCCGGCGCTGCATTCGCTGTAAAGCAGCAACTCTACCGCTGCGCTACCGTGCCGCCTGAACAACATCTCACCTCCATTGACACCCACTGACTTCTCACTCCTTCTTATAATCCCATCGATTCCGGCATCACACAGTTCAATTGACCCAATGAGATTTTCAGAAGCTTCCTGGCCATTATAAAATATTGGTTCGGCCGCTTGAGGAGTATCGTGTGCAGTTCTGGCCACCCCATTACAGCAAGGGTGCGGGGGATTTGAAGAGGGTGCAGAAAAAGCTCAGTTACTATTTAAAACAGACCAGACCAAGTGGACCCGTTGGGCCCAAACCTCTCCTGCATTGGTGCAGGACCCGCCCCTCCCCCCCTCCCCTCTCTCCTGAACCCCCCCTCCCCTCTCTCCTGAACCCCCCCTCCCCCCTCCCCTCTCCCTTCTCCCCCCTTCCCCCCTCCTTCCCTCCTCCCCTCCCCCTCCCCTCCTTTTGAACTTTAAAATGTGAATAGCTTTAAAAATATAAGACCGATTTCAATAAAACTACCTGCATTATCAGTAAAGTGACGATGGTGAGTAAGGTGGGCCTAAAATTGTCGCGCTATCGTGTACCGTTTTGGCTGAAGTTCAGGCACAAACAAGGTAACAAACGAGAGTTTTAGTATATAGATGTTAAGATAGTAATGAATCAAGGGATAGGATGGTCGTGTAAGTAATCAGTGCTGAGTTAAAATGAGAGGAGCTGCTTCTATTTAGGCTGAATCACCTCCCTCCCTGCTTGATCTCCAAAGTCCCCACTTGCAACCTTTGTTCTTTTACTTTCCAGTCCCTTTCCCTCAACTCATTCCTTTAATGACACCCCTTGTGTTCTCCCAAGAAGTCCTGCTCAAGGCATGCAGAGTTCAAGTTATCCTGGAGACAGAGTACAAGGGTCTGGACCCGAAACGTCACCCATTCCTTCTCTCCAGAGATGCTGCCTGGTGCGCTGGGTTACTCCTGCATTTTGTGTCTACAAGGTATCCTGAGGCAGATTAAGACCTCAGATACCACTGGGGTCTAGGACGTTCTCGCAACAATTAACAGCAGGAGGATCAAGCAAGGGCGTTTACACCAACTGCAAGGAACTTCCTACATCTGCGGTTACTTCATGTTACATGAAAGGGATAACATCCCAACATCCTCTAAACGCATGGTTCGTTTACATCACTTTTTAAAATACATCATGCAAAATGAAAATAACTTCCTCTGGTGGTTAGGAAGGATGAGGAGAATAGCTGGTCCACACTCATTGTGACGTTTCTCTCTAATGCTGATGCTGAGAAGTTTTACTCTCCTTTACTCGCACAGAGAGAGATAGAGAGAGAGAGAGAGAGAGGAGGGGGAGAGAGAGAGAGAGAGAGAGAGAGAGAGAGAGAGAGAGAGAGAGAGAGAGAGAGAGAGAGAGAGAGAGAGAGAGAGAGAGAGAGAGAGGCAGAGTGGAGAGAGAGAGAGAGAGAGAGAGAGAGAGAGAGGGAGAGGGAGAGGGAGAGGGAGAGAGGAATGGATGGAATGAGAGGATTGTTCTCTGAGGGAAGGCTGAGTAAAATGTTTTGATACCCTCTATCAAAGTTTGGAAGCTTGAGTAGCAGTCTCATGGAAATGTATAAAGTTCTACAACTGAAGAAGGACCTCGACCAAAACATCGACCGAAGAAGGGTCTCGACCTGAAACCTATCACCTATCCATGTTCTCAAGGGATGCTGCCTGACTCGCTGAGCTACTCCAGCACTTTGTGTGTCCTTTTGAGGTTTTACATCTGCTTGTCAGATTGACATTGGCCAGGCCAGAGAACCAGGGGCATCTTTGCAGGCTTTAATCTTTCACCTAAGGATTGGAACACTGGGACTTCCATCCCAGATGGAGGAGGGTGCCAGGTCTTTAAGGTCACTGTTTCTTGAGAATAGTGAATTAATTGCAGGCCGTTAAGATTGTGCAAGGAAGCAGAAGGAGGGTAGGAAAACGGAGCTGATTTAAGACGTTGGCTCATGATATAGAACAGCAGAATAAGCTCCAGTGTCCTGGAGGTTGACACCCCTTTGCTCCTATTGTTCCTATAGATGGAGTCTTGATTGGAACGGGTGTCAGGGATTATGGGGAGAAGGAAGGAGAGTGGGGTTGGGAGGCAGAGATAAATCAGCATGATCGAATGGCGGAGTAAACTTGATGGGCCAAATTGCCTAATTCTGCACCTATCACTTATGAATTTATGAACTTATTGCATACATGGTTATATTTAAATACATAAACTACATGAGCAAGAGCTCCTGTCAACTGATGTCTCTGTGGAAAAGTTCAGCTGCATTGATCTGAATTCTCTTACCAATAAATAACCTTGGCCAACAGTCCTGCCAGTGCCTGTAGCCAAGTCAGCCGCCCCTCTTACCACCAGCACTCAGGGCTCTGGACTAAGGAAACAGGGTGCCCAGAGAGGAAGATGACGTCCAGCCAACACAATTCAAAATAGATATTATTTCAAATACCGTAAGCTCAGACATTTGCATCTCATTACCTACAGATATTGCAGATGAAACTCTGCTCAGAGATTGCGATGAAGGTCACTCCCCACTTTGCATAAGCAATTAAATGCTTGGGCATCTACCATTGAGTAAGCACCTGTGTTCAGCGTCTGACGCTTGGCTTCTGTCTCGTTAACGAGAAACTTGCTGTCTTTTCCTAGAACTCTTCTCTCTCTGTGCGATATCACAGCTGCCAACAACCCTCTGGGTTCTTCCTTTATCGGAGGACTTTAATAATCTTGAACAGAGGAAAAGGAAAGTCTAAACTGAATTATATTCCCGCATTATCCCAGGCACCCACTGCTAAATCTGATCCTTGAGCTGCTCATCAGCTCTGTGAGGTCCTGAGGCAGTTAACCAGAGGCCGAAGCTGAGCAGAGAGTCACAGAGCACAGATCAAGCCATTCAGCACACCTTGTCCAAGTGACCTGGTGTACCCATCTATACTAATCCCATTTACCCACATCAGGTCCTTAGCCTCCCATGCCTTGGTGATTCAAGCCTTTATGCAGATGCTTCTTAAATCTTGGGAGACTATCTGCCTCCACCAATTTCTGAGGCAGTGCATTCCAGATTCTGACCACTCTGTGTGAAAAAAGTCTCCCCCTCAATTCTCCTCTAAACCTCCTACGATTCACCTAAAATCTCCGTCCTTTTGGGTCAGACACCCCATTGTTCCTATCTACCTTATCCATCCACTTCATGGTTTATCTAACTCTCTTAGGTCACCTTTCAGCCTCATCTGTTCCAAGGAAAACAACCCACTCTATTCAGCGCATAGGAAGATGTTGGTTTAAACCATATAACCATATAACAACTACAGCACGGAAACAGGTCCATTCGGCCTACCAGTCCACGCCGACCACTCTCTCTGACCTAGTCTCATCTACCTGCTCTCAGACCATAACCCTCCAATCCCCTCTCATCCATATACCTATCCAATTTACTCTTAAATAATAAAATCGAGCCTGCCTCCACCACGTCCACCGGAAGCCCATTCCATACAGCCACCACCCTCTGAGTAAAGAAGTTACCCCTCATGTTACCCTAAACTTTTGTCCCTCAATTCTAAAGTTATGTCCCCTTAAACCGAAGATAAGATCTGGATGTGGAGTTACTCAGCGGGTCAGACAGCATCTCTGGAGAAAAGGAGTAGGTGACGTTTTGGGTCGAGACCCACCCTCTCTAGCTAGGATATAAAGTGGTCTGAAGAAGGGTCTCAACCCGAAACATCACCTACTTTCTTAATACCACTCAGTTTGCAGAGAAACACGTCAAGAATGCCATAACTCTCATCTCCCACCACCAACTGCAACAGAGAGAATACATTGAAATACATTGAAATACTGAAGTCTGAAGAAGGGTCTCGACCCAAAACGAGTTACTCCAGCATTTGAGATACATTGAAATACTTGTCGCTCATGATCTCTATGTTTTCATGTTTATATCCCTTTCTACTCCAGCCAGGGAGGGTGGGTAAGTTTATGGACATTTTTATCTCTTGTCAAATGCAAGCTGCAAATCTTGCTTGGACCGTAAAAGTACGTAGTCACTGTACTCCAACGTTCTCAGCTCATAAACTTTCCAAGTATCAGCCCGCGCCAGGTTTAGTGCTGGGATGAGTCTGCACGCACTGTGATCGCTGAGTTCACGCGTGATCCGCCCAATTTGTTATTCTCACAATGTGTTTTTCTTTTTATCAGTTTGCTCCAGATTACACTGCAAGCTGCCCGGGTGTATGCATCGCAGTGCCTCTCCTCTCCAAATGCACCGCCCTCTTAGACCGACCATTGGTAGGCAGGATTGTACATCATCTAGTGCACTCGCCCCTTTATAGAGTCATAGAGCGTGTTAACAGGCCCCTCGGCCCACCTTGCCCACACTGGCCAACATGTCCCCATCTACACTAGTCCCACCTGCCTGCGTTTGGACCATATTGCTCCAAACCTGTCCTATCCATGTACCTGACTAACTATTTCTTAAATGTAGGGATAGTCCCAGCCTCAACTACCTCCTCTGGCAGCTCGTTCTATACACCCACCACCCTCTGTGTGAAAAGCTACCCCTCAGATTCCTATGAGATCTTTCCCCCTTCACCTTAAACCTAAATGTCCTCTGGTCCTCGATTCTCCTAATCTGGACAAGCAACTCTGTGCATCTACCCAATCTAATCCTCTCATGATTTTATACACATGTGTGTGCATGTTTGGAAACTCAGTAAGGTCTTGAATACATGACCGGTTGATCCCTGACTGTTAGTAACCAGTATTCCCACATTGCCATCTCTTGAATTTTCTCATTTACCCGAACAGCATAGAATTTTTGGGCGGCACGGTGGCGCAGCGGTAGAGTTGCTGCCTTAAAGCGAATGCAGCGCCGGAGACCTGGGTTTGATCCCGACTACGGGCGCCGTCTGTACGGAGTTTGTACGTTCTCCCTGTGACCTGCGTGGGTTTTCTCCGAGATCTTCAGTTTCCTCCCACACTCCAAAGACGTACAGGTAGGTAGGTTAATTGGCTTGGTAAATGTAAAAATTGTCCTAGTGGGTATAGGACAGTGTTAATGTGCGGGGTTCGCTAGTCGGCGCGGACCCAGTGGGGCCGAAAGGGCCTGTTTCCGCGCTGTATCTCTAAACTAAACTAAACTAATATAAGGTCATTCAGCCCATCAAATCTGCACAGGTAGCTAAGTAAGAGTAATCCAGCTAGCTCCACTCTCCGATCTTCCCTCCAAATTATCACCGTCATTGTGCTTTTACTGCCTTCTGCTCGCTCATTCGCTGCACTTAACTTTATGACATTGGCATTTTCTAATTCCTCCTTTTTGTGGCACATGTACAGGACTGGGAATTCATCCTCGCCCCTAACATGTGCGATCCAGGCTGTCTATGTGTTTTTAATGATACACAAACCCAGCTGGAACAGCGTTCCACTGACAAGCAAGAAAATACTCCAGATGCTGGAAATGCCAAATGAAACTGGGATTGCTGTCAGCACTCAGCGGGTCAGGCAGCTTCTGTGGAGCAGGAATCAGAGTCAGCGTTTTAAATTTATGAAGGCCACTTCTGATGAAAGGTCATTCACCTGAAATGTTAACCTTGTTTCTCACTCCATAGATGCTGCCTGACCCGCTGCATACTGTCAGCATTCTCTGCTGTTATTATGACACTAATGCCGGTCTTCTCAAGATGTATTCATCGCATTAAACAACGGTGAAATAATGTATTAATATGGTAATTAAATAACCTCAGGATGTCCCAAAGCACTTCTTAGCTAATCGCAGCTATTTGAAGTGTGGTTATAATTATAACGTCGGAAAAGATGCAGATAATTTGCATATTGTAATTTCCTGAATTGAGGAATAGTGGTGCAGACGCAGTTTGTGCTTTCTCCCTGCGTCCGCGTGGGATTCCTCCGGGTGCTCCGGTTTCCTCCCACACCCCAAAGCCGCACGGGTTTGTAACTTAATTGGCCTCTGTGAATTGCCCCTAGTTTGCAGGAAGTGGATGTAAAAGTGGGATAACATAGAACTGGTTGGCGTGGACTCAGTGAGACAAAGGGTCTGTTTTTCTTGCTATGTACCCAAACCAACCTAAAGAGCTGCTGCCTCACAGCGGCAGAAACCCAGGTTCGATCTTGGCCTCGGGCCTTGTCTTTATGGAGTTTGAAAGTTCCTTCGGCTGCTCCGGTTTCCACCCACATCCCAAAGACGTACAGGTTTGTAGGATAATTGGCTTCAGTAAAAACGCCCCTTGCATACCGGGAGTGGAAGAGAAAGTGGAATAACAGAACTAATGTGGGCAGGTGATTGATGGTCAGCATGGACTCAGAGGGCCAAAGGGCTTGCTTCCATACTGGATTTCTACACTAAACTGAATGAATACAGCACAGAAACAGGCCTTTCAGCCCACCACGTCCATGTTAATCCTCAAGTACTCATCTAAGCCAATCATATCCCCATCAACTCTTGCCTATATTTGGGGTAGTTTACAGTGGCCAATAATAGACAATAGACAATAGACAATAGGTGCAGGAGTAGGCCATTCAGCCCTTCGAGCCAGCACCGCCATTCAATGCGATCATGGCTGATCACTCTCAATCAGTACCCCGTTCCTGCCTTCTCCCCATACCCCCTCACTCCGCTATCCTTAAGAGCTCTATCCAGCTCTCTCTTGAAAGCATCCAACGAACTGGCCTCCACTGCCTTCTGAGGCAGAGAATTCCACACCTTCACCACTCTCTGACTGAAAAAGTTCTTCCTCATCTCCGTTCTAAATGGCCTACCCCTTATTCTTAAACTGTGGCCCCTTGTTCTAGACTCCCCCAACATTGGGAACATGTTTCCTGCCTCTAATGTGTCCAATCCCCTAATTATCTTATATGTTTCAATAAGATCCCCCCTCATCCTTCTAAATTCCAGTGTATACAAGCCCAATCGCTCCAGCCTTTCAACATACCCACAAACCAGCTGTCTTTGGCCTGTGGGATGAAACCAGAGGTAAGCACAAAGAGAGAGCATGCAAACCCCATACCAACAGCATTTGAGGTCAGGATTGAAGATGGGTCACTGGTAGTCTGAGGTAGCAGCACTAATTCTGTGTCACAATGCCATCCTCTGCAAGACCATGACTCATTTGTTTAGTGACATCTAATTGGTAACTAAATTGGACTCGAATGGGTGATGATAAATACTATTTTGTACCTGACAGTGGTTATTTTTTTTTCTAATTCCATATCTTATTCATCTCCTTCCACTTCCATCTCCTCCATTCCTGATGATCTCCCATTACTAAGCCACCACCCTCTCTCACCCAGCACCGGCACCTCATGTGTCATCCACATATCTTGGTCTCCACTCCGTTCTCTTTGCTACTTAGGAAACATAGAAACATAGAAAATAGATACAGGAGTAGGCCATTCGGCCCTTCGAGCCATCACCGCCATTTAATAATGATCATGGCTGATCATCCAAAATCAGTAACCCATTCCTGCTTTTTCCCCAATCTAACTCTCTCTTGAAAACACCCAGTGAATTGGCCTCCACTGCCTTCTGCGGCAGAGAATTCCACAGATTCACAACCCCCTGGGTGAAAAAGTTTTTCCTCATCTCAGTCCTAAATGGCTTACCACTTATTCTTGAACTGTGACCCCTGGTTCTGGACCCTCCCAACATCGGAACCATTTTCCTGCATCTAGCCTGTCCAATCCCTTAAGAATTTTATATGTTTCTATAAGATCCCCTGTCATCCTTCTAAATTCCAGTGAATACAAGCCCAGTTGATCCATTTGACTTCTAATTTGTCTCAATTCTGATGAAGGGTCTTTAACCTTAAATGATCTTGCCACAGATGCTGCCTAACCTGCCAGTTATCTCCAGGATTTTATGGGAGGTTGGTGGGGTTCAGATTTCCAGCTCCTGCGGTATTTTGCTTTTCAGTTCCACCGCACAATTGATCTCACTCTTGTCCCCTGACTTAATCTTCCACTCCATTTCCTACGGCTACCTTTAAAAGCAACTCATTGTTACACAGATTCATGAATAGTGTTCTGTGCAATCTTTGAATGTCATAGATGGATGAAAGAGGGATTTAGGGATGGGGTTGGTCAGAAAGGTGGGCGATGGGCCACTGATAGAATTACTACATGGAAAGACTTTGTGCCATGGAGTGGGATTAATAACAAGACATTGACAAGATGGCAGGTGAGAGTAGGTGTGTCCTGGCACAGCCTTTCTAGAGGAAAGATCCTCTATAGATTTGCTAAATCCTCAAAGATCCACCAGGAATCAGGTGAAGTGTTTAAGACTTTCACAGCCATAGCAAATCATCCCTCTCTGCATCGAGAATTACAACAAGCTCTTCCCACCCACCCATGCTCCTCCACTCCCAGTCCCAACTCACTTAACGGCAAGCATCACACTTCAATGGTTCTGCTGCATTTCCATTATTCCCTTTGCTGGCACAGGGAACACTCATCAGTTCAAGTCTAAACCATTGGCAGGAAACAGGTAATGTGATCATATACGGTATGAAAAGCCATTTCTACCTGGCGCTAAAGGCAGACTGCGGGAGGAACTCAGCGGGTCAAGCAGAGGCTGTGAGGGGAAATGAACTGTTGAGGTTTAAGGTCAAGACTGGAGCTGCTTTGAGGCGTTAATTCAAGGACTTTTAGTGTTATATCCTGCACTAAATGTTGCACTCTTTATCATTCATCTGTGCACAGTGGACGGCTCGATTGTTTCGTCTTTCCCTTGACTGGATCTTCTTATCGCAGAAGATAAAACTGTTTGATGAACTTGTAACTTTGTTGGTGCCAGAAACGTGGGGACTCTTGTGCACTGCCCAGGTGAGGTCTCCTTTATGATTTTACGGAGTTGTATGCAAAACAAAGCATTTCACTGTACCTAGGTAGGTACATGTGGCAGTAAAGTCTCATTGAATTGAGTCATTGAATAATTGGATAGTGTTCAAACAAAAGCTTTTCACTGTACCTCAGTACACATGACAATTATAAACTAAACTAAACTGAACCTGTTGGTGATTAGCAAGGGAACTCCAGCCTGAAGAAACATCCCAACCCGACCTGAAACGTCTCCTGTCCTTTCTCTAATTTGACGCTGCCTGACCTGGTGAATTACTCCAGCACTTTGTACCCATCTGCTGGAGGTTATGTTAGATCAGTGGAGAACCAATTCATCACCTCCTCCAACCTCATCTATTGCATCCGCTGCTCTAGATCTCAACTTATTTACATCGGCGAAACCAAGCGCAGGCTCGGCGATCGCTTCGCTGAACACCTGCGTTCGGTCCGCATTAACCAAACTGATCTCCCGGTGGCCGAGCACTTCAACTCCCCCTCCCATTCCCAGTCTGACCTTTCTGTCACGGGCCTCCACCAGTGCCATAGTGAGGCCCACCGGAAATTGGAGGAACAGCACCTCATATTTCGCCTGGGCAGTTTGCAGCCCAGCGGTATAGAACATCGACTTCTCCAACTTTAGATAGTTCCTCTGTCCCTCCCTTCCCCTCCTCCTTCCCAGATCTCCCTCTATCTTCCTGTCTCCACCTATATCCTTTCTTTGTCCCGCCCCCCTGACATCAGTCTGAAGAAGGGTCTCGACCCGAAACGTCACCCATTCCTTCTCTCCCGAGATGCTGCCTGACCTGCTGAGTTACTCCAGCATTTTGTGAATAAATCGATTTGTACCAGCATCTGCAGTTATTTCTTATATCATTACCAACGATGATTGTTACCTTGCTAGCACTTCCTGCTTGTGTTGATAAGTTTATACTTGTTTCTTAAAAGTATATAGATTATATGTTTTGAACACCATGCAATGATCCTGCTGATTGCCGGTGCAAATTTTGGTGCAAACCTTTACTGGGACCTGGATTCCTGGAATTCAAGTTTAATTAGGAATTTTACATGCAGAACGTCACGAAAATCAACGCATCTTTCAAGGAACACCTTGAGTTCCTCCAACTCAAACAAATGTCGCACTGAGTTTTAAATATTTTTTGATATTTGTGCATCTCTATTGAATATTTCACTGATCTGAAACATTGCCTGCCCCTTCCCCCCCCCCCCCCCCCCCCCCCCCCCCCGCTCCCCACTCAAATTCTGCTCTGGGCAAGGATTGACTGATTGCTGCTAATAAGGCAGAAATTATGTGCATGAACCTTTTTTTGCACTTGACCTTGTTTCCTTCCCTCCCCCCCCCCCCCCCCTTTTGTTGTTTTCATTTTCACCGTGATTTATTTATTTATTTTATAGCATCGATATGGAAGTGGCATTCTTAATCTCGTTGTACTTGTACAATGACAATAAAGATATTGTATTGTATTGTATTGTATCTCGATGCTGAGCCCTTTAAGAAGCACCTTCGCTCAGCCTGCCCGCTTAGGGTCCCTGCCTGTCACGTTTGCAGTGGGCCACCCATGTTAAAATGCAGTGGCCTCACTCAGCTCCTCCCCTCTCCGCATGAATAAAATCTGCAACCTGCTGGTAGCATCGCTGGGACCTGCCCCGTTCCAAGGCAGGAGCCACGTTTTAACGTCAGCGGCCCGTGCAACCGTGGGCAAGGTGGGCAACAGCGGATCTGCGGGGACTCACGGTCCAGCGGGAAGGTCAAGGATAGGCCCGAGTCTTGTCACTCGCTGCTACTGATGTGAAGGGGCTGCCAGTGACACTGTGCTGGGACTCAGCCAATTTATATGGTAATGATCTGGCAATCTGCTTTTCAGAAAATCCATAACAATTAAAAGAGATTGACTTAATCATAGAAATCAAAGCTCCCATGGTGAATGTGAAACTTGGGCCAAATAACTGCTCCGACTTCTACAGAGTGTTCGGTGATCCCGCTCCCTCTCACTGACACCTGTTTGGTCACACAATCTGAATTCTGACAAAGGTTTATTGACCTGAAATGTATACCATAAAGAGAAGAATCGTGTGACCACGCTGGTGCCAATGAGACAACCAAGCACTTGGATCGCCAAGATAGACGCAAAATGCTGGTGTAACTCAGCGGGTCAGGCAGCATCTCTGGAGAGAAGGAATGGGCGACGTTTCGGGTCGAGACCCTTCTTCAGACTTGGATCGCCAAGGTGTAATAAGCTATGGACCTAATGTGGGTGAATGGGATTAGTATAAATGGTCCAGCAGGGACACGATGGGTTGAAGGGCCTGTTCCTGTGCTGTACAACCCCTATGATGCTACGGCATTTTATGCTTTCTATTTCTGCTGGTATCAAACTCTGCACCAATTCGCGAACCCAACAAACTCGAGCAGCATTGGTCATGGGTCAGGTGTGGAGAATGGAAGAAGGACATCAAGTCCATGGTCAGTTGATTGCTGATTGCTGGAGGGGTGGGGATGTGACCGAGGGATTGCTGATCAACTACCTGAGCCTGAAACTCCTGCCTGTCGGTGAAGCTGCTGCAGAAGCTGCCTCGTTCCCATTTCCTGTAAAACTGGAAGGAAGCGAGATTTGGGCGTCGCTCAGTCCGCCTTAACCAACCTGATCTCCCGGTGGCTGAGCACTTCAACTCCCCCTCCCACTCCCAGTCTGACCTTTCTGTCATGGGCCTCCTCCAGTGCCATAGTGAGGCCCACTGGAGGAACAGCACTTCATATTTCGCTTGGGCAGCTTACAGCCCAGCGGTATGAACATTGACTTCTCCAACTTTAGATTGTTCCTCTCTTCCCCTCCCCTTCCCAGTTCTCCCTCTATCTTCCTGTCTCCACCTATATCCTTCCTTTGTCCCGCCCTCCTTCTCTCCTGAGATGCTGCCTGACCTGCTGAGTTACTCCAGCATTTTGTGAATAAATACCTTCGATTTGTACCAGCATCTGCAGTTATTTTCGTACATTTCTCCTGATGGAAGTCAGCAAGCAATACATGTACCACACCTGCACCACACTGTTGAAGCAGCAGAGTTGCTGCCTTACAGCGCCAGAGGCCGGCTTCGATCCAGACGACGGGTGCTGTCTGTGTGGAGTTTGCATGTCTCCCTGTAACATAGAACTAGTGCACGGGTGATTGTTGGTTGGCGCAGACTTGTGGGCCGCACTGCATCTCTAAACCAAACTATGCAGGGGGGTCGTGCGGCTAAACGTCCCAGAACAGGTCAAAGCCAACTGATCCTATCCTTCAGTTACAATCCAAAATATTTATCCAGGGAATGCTGCTGGTGGAATAACCTCCACTCTGGGCTGGAACAAGCAGGCTGGGGGAAACTTTTCTGGACAGGCAATCTGCCACAATGTGAGCCTTCAGATTTAATCAGTTATTATGTAAAGGCACTCCCCTAGCATCTGAGCGAGTTGTAAATCAAGTACCATTCATCATGATTTTGTCAACACTGCAGACAAATTTATATCAGATATGTGGCTGTGGTAATGAAGAAGGGTCTCGACCCGAAACGTCACCCATTCCTTCTCTCTAGAGATGCTGTCTGTCCCGCTGAGTTACTCCAGCATTCTGTGTCTACCTTCATAACAGATATCGTCCAGCCTTTGAACCAGGGACAAATTCATATTCAATGCAGCCAAATAACAGGACAAATGCAGGTTAAATTTTACATATACGGCTATTTGTTTAAATTTACGCATATTAAACAAAGCCTGAGACATGGTGAGTCAGTTTAAAACGCTTCTTCACTAATGGGTTGCAGACATTAACGGCAGGTCTATCAGGACAGGACCTTGGAGGGAAATCTCAGAGTCTAATGCAGGGATTTATATCACACAACATAATCACTAGTGCAGAATGAACCTGTAACCAAATTAAAAACAACAGCTCCACTCTTGGCATCTCTGTTGTTCTCGGTGAAGCTATCACTGAACCCCGGGAGGGAAGAGAGCCAACTCTTTTAGTCTGGTGAGCAGCTAATGTAATGAGTCCCACGGACTGAGCTCTCCCACTGTGCAGGGCAATGCCAGTCAGAAAAAGGTTAGCAGCTTCGGCACTGATTTTTTGAAATATTAGAAATATCTCAGATTGAATAAGGTGTCAACAAGCAGCAGGCAGTAAAGCTAGCTAAATTAATCCGCTCCACTAATGCGGCCAAACGTGGCAGACCCTTTTGGATCCGTCAACACCATCGGGACCCTTGAGCTTTGCCACCATTGCCATTGCTCGGTCTGACCTCATACTGAGGCTAGGTACGCCTTAAGGTCATAAGGTCAGAAGAAATGAGCAGAATTAGACCACCTTCGGCCCATCAGGTCTACTCCGCCATTCAATCACGGCTGATCTATCTCTCCCTCCTAACCCCATTCTCCTGCCTTCTCCCCATAAATGCTGACGAATGAAGAATCTATCTATCTCTTTCTAAAAATATCCACTGACTTGGCCTCTACACCCTTCTGTGGCAAATAATTCCACAGATTCACCACAATCTCATTAAACAAATTTCTCCTCATCTGTTTCCTAAAAGAAAGGCCTTTATTCTGAGGCTATGACCTCTAGTTCTAGACTCTCCCACTAATGGGAGTCAGGCTTACCTGCAGGCAGTGCGTGTGGTGATGGTTTTCTGAGACTTTCTGTGACGAGGCTCCTTGGCCCTCCTGGTGTTGCGAGGGCAGGTTTGAGAGAGGCAGGACTGGAAATGTGGGGCAGTTTAAGCGAGGCATGACTGGGAAACGTGGGCCAGGTTTGACAGGAGCATGACTGAAAACGTGATCGCCTTGCCCTTTGCCTTCAAATCTTTGGGTGGCACGGTGGCGCAGCGGTAGAGTTGCTGCCTCACAGCGCGAGAGACACAAATCAGAACTTTAGCGGGACCTGCGGCATGCTCCAATTTTACTTCATTAGTTTCCTTTTTATAATGGGAGAAAGATCACATGTTGCCCCCTTGCGCACGTTTGTGTGTGAATGTTATTGGCCTATGGTGCAGTGTGGAACCAAGGGTGTGGTGTCACATGGTCAGGATGGGCCGGTACTGGTGCGACTAATATCGATTTGGAAGACTGACTGCCAAAGCTTAGATCACCACAGCTAATATCATGTTTTATATTCAAATCTGAAGCTAAAATTATTACTCCAAAGGACCAACAACTTTGTAATAACTGATTGAATCTATTTGAACTGGTGGTATAAATGTACAGTGCTGTGTTTTAAGCTGTAATATAATATTTTAGCAATAAGTACCTGCAGGAACATGGTTTGTGTTGCTTTGGAGGGAGGCCATTTGGAGGTTTAGTTATTTAGTGGCTGATTTCTCCTTGCTACACTCTACATATCACCCACTTTATCCTTCCTCCTCGCCTCCCTGCCACTCTTCACCATCCCTTTCCTCTCCTCTCCATCCTTCCACTCACTCCTCCCCCAATCCCTTCCTTCTTCCAGTGAAAGGCCTGGATAGAGTGGATGTGGAGAGTCCAGCATCAGAGGCCATAGCCTCAGAATAAAAGGACGTACCCTTTGAAAGGAGATGAGGAGAAATTTCTTTAGTGAGATGGTGGTGACTGTGCGGAATAAATTGCCACAGAAGGCTGTGAAGCCCAAGTCAATGGGTATCATTAAGGCACAGATTGACAGATTCTTGATTAGTACGGGTGTCATGGGGAGAAAGCAGGAGAATGAGGTTGAGATCAGCCATGATTGAATGGCGGAGTAGACTTGATGGGCCGAATATCCCAATTCTGCTCCAATAACTTGTGAACTTCCTCTTCCCTTCCCCACCATCCCCTCTCCGCCTGCCCGCAAATACGGAGCCTTCCATGTGAAAGAGGGAGATGCGGTGGTGAACTGGATCAGCCCAGACGCAAAACACTGCAGATGCTGGAAATCTAAAATAATCCGAAGTTCTCCAGATATGACTTTGCGGCTTTGGCCGGTGGAGGGAGACATGCTGATTTTTAGCTGACAGCCTGCCAACAGCCTCAGGAGGGTCTCAGAGTATCGCCAGTATTTTAGCATCAACTGGCCATTATTTGATCTGTTTAAACTAAGGGCTGAGCTTAAATAAGGATAAAAAGCAAGATAGATTTATCCAATCCCAGAGAGACAGAAGCACTATTTTTATTTCTCGTTCTCTTCCATCATTAAGTTCCTACTTCCCCCTGTGCAGCTGCAAACCACTGACCTTGCTTTTCATTCCCTCCTTTATAATCCATCGCACAAATACTGGGCTCGCTTCGTGAAGTCCCTGTTGCAGGGCTATTTGCATTGGAAGTGATTTAACTGCACACTGCAGCTAATGTTTAGCACAAAGGACTAATTCTCTTCTTTCTCAAAAAGGAGAATGTTCCTCAACATCCTTTCACTGCAAACCTACCTTTGTCTCCGCACCTGGAGACCGCACCTGGAGTACTGTGTGCAGTTTTGGTCTCCAAATTTGAGGAAGGATATTCTTGCTATGGAGGGCGTGCAGCGTAGGTTCACTAGATTAATTCCCGGAATGGCGGGACTGTCGTATGTTGAAAGGCTGGAGCGATTGGGCTTGTATACACTGGAATTTAGAAGGATGAGGGGGGATCTTATTGAAACATATAAGATAATTAGGGGATTGGACACATTAGAGGCAGATAACATGTTCCCAATGTTGGGGGAGTCCAGAACAAGGGGCCACAGTTTGAGAATAAGGGGTAGGCCATTTAGAACGGAGATGAGGAAGAACTTTTTTCAGTCAGAGGGTGGTGAAGGTGTGAATTCTCTGCCTCAGAAGGCAGTGGAGGCCAGTTCGTTGGATGCTTTCAAGAGAGAGCTGGATAGAGCTCTTAAGGATAGCGGAGTGAGGGGGTATGGGGAGAAGGCAGGAACGGGGTACTGATTGATAGTGATCAGCCATGATCGCATTGAATGGCGGTGCTGGCTCGAAGGGCTGAATGGCCTACTCCTGCACCTATTGTCTATTGTCTATTGTCTCGATTATGCCCAAGGAAATAATTTCAATTCCATTCAATATTTTTTTAAAGTATTCATTTATCTTTGCAGTGATTCTCTCATGTTTAACACACTAGAACAAACGTTAGTTTTTCTTAACAAATAGTGACCGTTGTGAAAGTGATCTGCATTATATTCAGAGCCTGAAAGCCATTGAGTGGGGCAAAGGCCGAGCAAAGTGGGAGGGGAAAGCAACAACACTGTGGAAAGGACAGAGAAAAGCAGAAGGAAGACGGAAGAGGAAAGGGATGTGTTCAGAGGGGAAATTATGACAAGGGGTCAACAGAGGAAGAGGGAAGGGGAAGGGGAAGGGGAAGGGGGAAAGGGACGGAAGGGGAAGGGGAAGAGGAAGGGGGAAAGGGACGGGAAGGGGAAAGGGAAGGCGGAAGGAAGGAAGGGGAAGGGGAAGGGGGAAGGGGAAGGAGAATGGGAAGGGGGAAGGGGGGGGAGGGGAAAGGGGAAGGGGAAAGGGGAAAGGGAAGGGGAAGGGGAAGGGGAAGGGGAAGGGGGAAAGGGGAAGGGGAAGGGGAAGGGGAAGGGGGGAAGGGGGAAGGGGAAGGGAATGGGAAGGGGAAGGGGAAGGGGAAGGGGAAGGGGAAGGGGGAAGGGGAATGGGAAGGGGGAAGGGGGAAGGGGAAAGGGGACGGGAAGGGGAAGGGGAAAGGGAAAGGGAAGGGGAAGGGGAAGGGAAGGGGAAGGGGAAGGGGAAGGGGAAGGGGAAGAAGGTGAAGGGGAAGGGGGCCGAGGGAAGGGGAAGGGGAAGGGGCAGGGGAAGGGGGAAGGGGAATGGGGTCATGGAACGGGGGAAGTCTGGGGCGAAGCGGGGAAGGGGGGAAGTGGGGGTAGGGGAAGGAAAGGGACTGGACAGGGGAAGGGGCAGGGGCAACATTACAATATAAATTAAGCATTAGTGAGATTTTAAGTTTTCCCATGATCAGAGTTTCTCAAAATGACACTGAAGCTGAGAGAACTCAATGTTCAAAAACATAACACAATCTTAATGATGGTACTCACTCACGCTTGTACAGTCTACAACTCAAAAACGAATCAAAGTTTCTTCCCCCTGTGGCCTCGTTTCCAATCTTGTATGAATTTCCAAAACAGCTTTGATTCTTATCCAAGGCTTGCCCATGATTACTGGGTGGTTTAGTTTAGTTTAGAGAAACAGGCCCTTCAGCCCACCGAGTCTGCACCAACCAGTGATCCCCTCACACTAACACCATCCTACACATACGAGGGACAATTTCCAATTTCACCCTGCCAATTAGCCTACAAACCTGACATCTTTGGAGCGTGGGGGGAAACCAGAGCACCCGGAGAAAACCCACGCAGGTCATGGGGAGAATGTACAAACTCTGTACGGGACAGAACCCGTAGTCGGCAACTCTACCGCTGCTCCCACCAGGCCACCCTAAACGTTAAACGCAGATCATCTTGTATCACATTTTGGCCGCAGGGCTCCACTGCTCAGGCCGGGCTTTTGGAGAACCATGCAAATGGAGCCTGATGTTGTCAAACTAACCAGTTAGAGACGGGTCACTAACCTGTGGGCAACAATCCGGATTTGCTGTCACTAACTCCAAAGTGTCGCTGGACGTCCGCCAATACACCTGGAAATAATTAAGACACTTAATTAGTTGCAAAGTTAAAAAATGGCAACAATATTGTAAGCTGGTTAGTGCATTTGGGGCTCTCCAATGCTAATGAATTCAGTTGATGGACAGAAGGCCATCACGGCTAAGAACCTCATTGGAGACGAGATAATTCTGTTAATGAAGAGATCAGGGACGGTGCATTCTGCGATTACCTGGACTGCCTATAAATAGGGGCCCAATCTGCATTGGGTCATGGAACCTGATCTGCTGCTGGCTCTGAAGGGAGGGACTGGCATTAGTTTATGTGTCAAAGACAGGCCACAAAGAGCTGGAGTAACTCAGCGGGTCAGGCAGCATCTCTGGAGAGAAAAAAGGGTAGATAACGTTTCCTGTCGGGATCCTTATGTGCCAGTTGGAATGTGGGTTGTGTAGTCGATTGGTTTCATTGACCTCCTCCACAGGCACACTCCCACCTGCACCCTCCGCTCTGCTGCTGCCAATCTCCTGTCCCCCCCCATCCGGACCAAACTCAGATCCTGGGGGGACAGGGCTTTCTCCATCGCTGCTCCCACCCTATGGAACTCACTACCCCAAACCGTCAGAGACTCCTCCTCACTCACCACATTCAAAACATCACTGAAGTCTCACCTCTTCAGCACTGCCTTCAACCACTGAAGGTCACCTCACCTTCTGTCTCCTTTCTCTGTTCGTTTACTTATTTATCTATTTATTCACTTCTCTATGTTCTAGAAATCCCTGTAAAGCGTCTTTGAGTGTTTGAAAAGCGCTATATAAATGTAATGCATTATTATTATTATTATTATTATTATCTATCCTTTGCACCGTTTGTGAAGCTAACTCAAGGACATTAAAATGATCAAGAAACTAGGATTGACTTATTTTCCTTATTTTGTTTTTTTTTAAATGTCACTGTTCCTTTCTCCACCCTCCCCACTCTCTGCGGAGCGTGCACGAGCCACAGAATTTATTCCAGCAATTTGCTAAAGCATTTTGCAGAGCTATGCGCGCCTTGTTGCCCCGAAGTGCAAGGAACATTCCACCTCTCCAGGTGATTCTGACTTGGAAATAAGTCGCTGTTCCCTCACCGTCAATAGAACAAATTCCTACAACGCCCAGGTGAGAACAGAACGGGAACATCTCTGTCACAGAAACGTCAGTGGTTTTACCAAGGGCTTCTCAAAGGGCCTGAATCGAACTGAATTGAGTTGAATTTAACACTTTATTGTCACACGTGATAAGTCACAGTGAAATTCTTTGCTTGCATAACCAAGGTATGCAAATAGTCGCCCATAAAGGGCGCTTACAAAGTTACAAATACTCCCCCCCCTCCCGTGCCAGGTCCCCCTTTGTTCTTCCCCCCCCCCCCCCCCCCCCCCCACCCGGTCCTCCTTTGTTCTTCACCCCCTCCCCCCCGGCGGTTCCACCATCCCGGGAATGAGCAATAAATGCTTGCCTTTCTAGAAAGACCACTCTCCCGAAATCGAATAAATAAAACGATTCTTAGGCCTGTCAAGTGAAAGTGTACCCCTAAGGTGCCCTGGTTGGTTTGCTCCTTAATTTGGCCAGCGTCCCAAAGACAACAACCGTCACCTCTTCCTGCCTGAACAATAATCAGGGTTCACCATCTTTAGGCGACGAGCCCCTTGGATAGGCTACACTTGATAACAATGGCTGGTTTATGAGAAGTGTACAGCTCAAAGCAAGGCACGGCTAATCCAGCCCCACTTTGGCATGTTGAGGTCCAGGAGCTCCCATTCCCAGGCTGACATCAAAATAAAATGTCATACCAACATCTCTCGTGGTTAACTGAAAGAGAACGATCCTGATTAACCTGTTAGGTCACATGGAGCTTGTGTGAGAGCAACTCTGTCTCCAGGAAATCCAAATGACAACACCATTAGGAGGGAGGAGCCATTGTAAGAGTGGCGATTTACATCTCATTGAGTGAAGCCCGTACTGTAGCCATTTGCTTTTGTCAATCAAATGTCAAAGCCATAATGATTGACAGGACTGATTATGAAGAGACCAGTCAGATGAGTACATGTACTCGTTTACCTTTAAACCGAGTGCATCAGGTCTCTGCAGGGGAATGTTCCTGACCCAGTAAATGGTTTGAGGCATTGTCGGCTAGTGCGAACCGTGCCTAACAATGTAGTCTCCTTGTGATTGCAAAATGTTGAATTCCTTTTGAGGGCAAAATGATGCAGCTCATATCTGCACGCAGCAAAGTCTAGACAATATTTAGGCGCAACTTGACAAAGGACAATTAAAGCATTGCAGAAGTGCCAGGAATGTCCGCAGCCATCCAGAGATATGCTCTTGACATTCACGTCAACTACCGACAGCATTCTGTGGGTCACCATTGACTGAAATGGACCGACTACATGTATAGTATGTGTAGGAAAATAACTGCAGATGCTGGTTCAAATTGAAGGTAGACACAAAATGCTGGAGTAACTCAGCGGGTCAGGCAGCATCTCAGGAGAACTCAGCAGGTCAGGCAGCATCTCAGGAGAGCTCAGCAGGTCAGGCAGCATCTCAGAACTCAGCGGGTCGGGCAGCATCTCAGGACAGCTCAGCGGACCAGGCAGTATCTCAGGAGAACTCAGCTGCCTGACCCGCTGAGTTACTCCAGCATTTTGTGTCTACATGTATAGCAGGTCTGAGGGCGGGTATCCCGCTGTGAGGAAGTTGCCTGTTTAGACCATCTAGAGGCAAGTCAAGAATGTGATGGGATACTCTCCACTTGCCTGGATGAGAGCATTATAAGTTCATAAGTGATAGGAGCAGAATCAAGTCCACTCCGCCATTCAATCATACCTTTCCCTCCTAACCCCATTCTCCTGCCTTCTCCCCATAACCCCTGACACTCGTACTAATCAAGGATCTATCTATCTCTGCCTTAAAGATACCCATTGACTGAGCCTCCACAGCCGTCTGTGGCAATGAATTCCACTGAATCACCACCCTTTGACTAAATAAATTCCTCCTTATCTTCCTAGAGGAACGTCCTTTAATTCTGAGGCTAGGACCGGAGATCCCATCCTCTCTCACCAGTGGAAACATCCTCTCCACATCCACTCTATCCAGGCCTTTCACTATATGCAACATGTGAGAAGCTTGACATTATCCAGGACTGAGCAGCTTCCTTGCCTGGCACTCCGTCTACCCCTTAAACAACTGGGCAGTTGCTTGCCCTGATTACTCCATCTTCACTTCTGAAATGCGAGATCTGTACAACCATGGATGAGGGCAGCAGGCCCATGGAAAGCCACCACCCGTAGGTCCCCTCCACGTTACACATCATCCTGAGATCATCGCGTTTCCTTCCTGATCGCTGGGTCTAAATCCCGAAACCCCTCACCCAAACACAGGGCTTTCAACACACTGTCCAAGTGGTCGCACAGAGGTAACTCAAGGACAATTAAGGAAGGAGAATAAATGTAAACACCCACATTCCAAGACGTTCATGACTAACTTCCATCTGGGGAGAAACTGAACTCAGTTAATGCACTGCTCACAATTGCTATGCAAATAAGCATATAAATGAAGATTTGGAAATACTCAGCAGATTAAGCAGCTTCTCACAGATGCAGCCTGACCTGCTGAGCATTTTCGGTTTTTGTTTCAGGTTTCTAGCACCTGCAGTTTATTTTAATTTTTGATTGCAGTAAAACAAACATCCCCCATCGATACGCCTTTACATGACCTTGCATTTTAAAGCGTTGCAACATCAATTATCTTTTGTATGCACTGCACAGAGTGGGTGAAGCCAGGGCCATTTATGCACACAGCAAGATCACACATTAAAAATGAGCAAATAAACCTTCCTGAAATGAATGATGCTGGACGAGCTTTAGTTTAGTACAGCATAGAAACAGGCCCTTCGGCCCACCAAGTCTGCGCTGACCAGCGATCCCCGCGCACTAACACTATCCCTTCTGCCCACCGAGTCTGCACTGACCAGCGATCCCCGCGCACTAACACTATCCTGCACACACTGGGGGCAATTTACAATAATACCAAGGCAATTAGCCTACAAACCTATAAGAAAATAACTGCAGATGCTGGTACAAATCGATTTATTCACAAAATGCTGGAGTAACTCAGCAGGTCAGGCAGCATCTCGGGAGAGATGGAATGGGTGACGTTTCGGGTCGAGACCCTTCTTCAGAGTCTGAAGAAGGGTCTCGACCCGAAACGTCACCCATTCCGTCTCTCCCGAGATGCTGCCTGACCTGCTGAGTTACTCCAGCATTTTGTGAATAAATCGAATAGCCTACAAACCTGTAGGTCTTTGGGATGTGGGAGGAAACCGGAGCACCCGGAGAAAACCCGCACGGTCACTGGGGGAACAGGCAAACTCCATCCAGACAGCACCCGTAGTCAGGATTGAACCCGGGTATATCTGTCACTGTAAGGCAGCAAATCTGCCGCTGCGCCACCGTGCCATCCGAGCTCACAGCCCTGACACAGACGCAGTGCTGCTGCTGCTGAGAATGGGCAATCAAAAGATCTGTGAGAGGAAATGCTGCCTTCAAAAGGAGTGCCAACAAAAATAAAAATCTGTTGAAAGGAAATATCTTGGGAGGCGCTGAAAATAATGACAGAATTTTATGCTGAGTTGCTAAATTTGGATCAACTCCTTTTTGCTTGTTAGTTATAAAGGAACCTCCAGCCCAATCACTGAGTTATCTGATGTTGTTGCTACATGTATCTTACACCTCCTGTCACAATGGTGCTGTCACTTAAAGTGAGGCTACATGATGCCAACATTTCCCCTTCTGCTAAAATAGGGGGTGGGAGGGAGGATTGAGGATGTGTCCAACCCATAAATCTAATCAGAGGCAGTCCCCGCTGAGCACTTGTTTCCATCATTCGGTAGCCTCTTTGTTCTTTAAACCCAAGGACACCGTCTTAAAAATATTGACAAGAGAATCAGTGCAGAGTAGGAATCTGGAGAATTGACACCATCAGGTATCACCAAAGATAGAAGAGGGTTTTCATCACTTATCTGTTCAAAGGGAGGGAGGTTCATTGCTGATCCGGGATGACTGGCAGGGTGGGGCAGCAGCTAGAGTGCTGCCTCACTGCTCCAGTGACGCAGGTTCAACCCTGACCACAGGTGCTGTCTGTGTGGAGTCTGCATATTCTTAGAAACATAGAAACATAGAAAATAGGTGCAGGAGTAGGCCATTCGGCCCTTCGAGCCTGCACCGCCATTCAATATGATCATGGCTGATCATCCAGCTCAGTAACCTGTACCTGCCTTCTCTCCATACCCCCTGATCCCTTTAGCAAAAAGGGCCAAATCTAACTCCCTCTTAAATATAGCCAATGAACTGGCCTCAACTACCTTCTGTGACAGAGAATTCCACAGACTCACCACTCTCTGTGTGAAGAAATGTTTTCTCATCTCGGTCCTAAAAGACTTCCCCTTATCCTTAAGCTGTGACCCCTGGTTCTGGACTCCCCCAACATCGGGAACAATCTTCCCGCATCTAGCCTCTCCAACCCCTTAAGAATTTTATATGTTTCTATAAGATCCCCCCTCAGTCTTCTAAATTCCAGCGAGTACAAACCTAGTCTATCCAGTCTTTCTTCATATGAAAGTCCAGCCATCCCAGGGATCAATCTAGTGAACCTTCTCTGTACTCCCTCTAAGGCAAGAACGTCTTTCATCAGATTAGGAGCCCAAAACTGCACACAATACTCCAGGTGTGGTCACCTATGAGCAAGTGGAATTCTCCTGGGAGCTCCTGCTTCCTCCCACATCCCATAGGTGCACGGGTAGGTTAAATGGCCGCTGTTAATTACCCCTGGGGGAAAAGACATGGCATGGCGTAGGGCTCAGAGAGTGGTTAATGGGCACGTGAGAATGAATGAGAGGATATCTTATCGAAACGTATAAGATTATTAAGGGGTTGGACACGTTAGAGGCAGGAAACATGTTCCCAATGTTGGGGGAGTCCAGAACCAGGGGCCACAGTTTAAGAATAAGGGGTAGGCCATTTAGAACTGAGATGAGGAAAAACTTTTACAGTCAGAGAGTTGTGAATCTGTGGAATTCTCTGCCTCAGAAGGCAGTGAAGGCCAATTCTCTGAATGCATTCAAGAGAGAACTAGATAGAGCTCTTAAGGATCGCGGTCTTTATCCTGTCTAAAACTGTTACATTTGTTTCGTTGGGTTGCTGTTGTCTAAATTAATTAAACTATTGCATCGTATGGGAGGCGCATTCCCAATCTCGTTGTACCCCTGGGTACAATGACAATAAAGATATATTGTATTGTATTGTATTGTCAGGGGGTATGGGGAGAAGGCAGGAACGGGGTACTGATTGAGAATGATCAGCCATGATCACATTGAATGGCGGTGCTGGCTTGAAGGGCTGAATGGCCTCCTCCTGCACCTATTGTCTATTGTCTATTGAATGAGTTACAGCGCTCCAGAGAAATAAGGGGACGGGGAATGGGACAGAAGGGGAAAGGCCTGCTGGGAGCTAGCACAAACCTGATGGGCTGTGTGGCCTGCATCTGTGTCACAGTAAGTAAGGATGCAGGGAGTGGAGAGTCAAAAGAATGCAGAGAGTTAAAAGACTGCTTAAGCAAAAAACAAAAAAACAATGCTGGAGAAACTCGGGTCAGACGGCACATGCCCCTCCACAGATGCTGCCTGACCTGCTGAGTTTTTCCAGCAGTTTTTTTATTTTATTTGCCAAGGTTGAGCCTGACATGAACAAAATCTGACCTGATTGATGAAAATTATCGCTCATATTTTCCCAAGGTAATTGTCAAAAGATTTTTTTTTTGCTGCAATTTTGATTTGTCCTGAAATCAAGAAAATCATCACCCAAATGCCAAATGTTTTCCTTGAAAAGCCTAATTCAACTCCTCACGAAGGTTAGGACTCTCAGAGGAGGATTGTGTTGTATGCGGTACTGTATTCACCCAGTTGATTAAATTGTTCCTTTCACCACAGCAGATATTTCCACATTTTTCCCAACATTGTTCAGAAATTTACCAAGCACGTCTCCCAATACCCACTACTGAAATGCGAGGAAATTATAAAGACTGTGAGGATGTTTAGAAAAAGACTCATGTGCTAGATAAAACCGTATGGTGAAGAAAAATCTTAAAGTGCAGTATATGAATTTAGAATTCTGGAATTTAGAAGGATTAGAGGGGATCTTATAGATATAAATAAAATTCTTAAGGGATTGGACAGGTTTGATGCAGGAAAAATGTTCCCGATGTTGGGGGAGTCCAGAACCAGGGGTCACAGTTTAAGAATAAGGGGTAGGCCGTTTAGGACTGAGACGAGGAAAAACCTTTTTCACCCAGAGAGTTGTGAATCTGTGGAATTCTCTGCCAGAGAAGGCAGTGGAGGCTAATTCATTGGATGTATTCAAGAGAGAGTTAGACATAGCTCTTTGGGCTAACGGAACCAAGGGATATGGGGAAAGAAGCAGGAATAGTACTGATTCTGGATGATCTGCCATGATCATATTGAATGGCGGTGCTGGCTCGAAGGGCCGAATGGCCTACTCCTGCACCTACTTTCTATGTTTCTATGTGCACCTGTGTTTCTATGTGCACCTGTGTTTCTATGTGCACCTGTGTTTGTCTACCCCAACTGTTATCCAGAATCAATGGCAGATCTCGGCAACCATGAATCACATGGCTTTTCTGTTCCAATGAGAAAAGACAATAGACAATAGACAATAGGTGCAGGAGGAGGCCATTCGGCCCTTCGAGCCAGCACCGCCATTCAATGTGATCATGGCTGATCATTCTCAATCAGTACCCCGTTCTTGCCTTCTCCCCATACCCCCTGACTCCGCTATCCTTAAGAGCTCTATCCAGCTCCCTCTTGAATGCATTCAGAGAATTGGCCTCCACTGCCTTCTGAGGCAGAGAATTCCACAGATTCACAACTCTCTGACTGAAAAAGTTTTTCCTCATCTCAGTTCTAAATGGCCTACCTGACTGTTGGGACTATGATCCCTTTGTGTCGTGAGCAGCTAAGTTATTGTCATGGACTTCCATTTGAGATGCCTGGCAAGACATTTTACTGTAAAACCGATCCATTGAAATGAAATGAATGGGGACAGTTGGACAGGGACTGCAGCCATTTCCTGCAGATGGGCGTTGATGAGCTCTTGGCGGGATGTACAGGAAAGCACTGGGCTCTTTTACCCAGAACAGGGAGAGGGAAGCCCCAGAGGTGGCATCTGGAAATGTCAAGGTTGGACACACCCTGTTCCAGAGGTGGAAAGCAGCAAAGCTGTGCAGCACGACAGTATCAGCATCGTCTATGTAACAATGTATGTTGGACAATGTGGAAACAGTGACTTAAAATATTGACAGATACAATCGCCCCCGAGGGTCTGAGCATACTGACACATCTTTTCAACAGCTGGTAAAGCTGTTGGTGGAAGTTGATTCACAAGAGTTTGCATACTGTTTGGGATCAGTTCAAATCCAGTCAATCACTTTGCGCATAATCCTGCATAGCTTACAGTATTTATTTTCAAACCCAATTTCTGAGCATTCTTTGAACACGGAAAACGGATTGAACAAATCCCAAGGAACTATTTACCAAGAGAGCAGGTGAACTGTTCCCGGACTCTTGGCCAAAATCAATCAACCAACCTAAAGTTATGAGCCAAGTAATTATCCCACTGATATCTGCCGGGTGTCCTGGGGCAGGCACTTCATAGCCAATTATGTACTTTGAGTGTTGTCACTGTTGTAATACAAGGAGCACGGCAGTCAATCTGTGCACAATCAGGTCCCATAAACAGTAATTAGATAAATGTCCTGATAACCTGTTTCAATGATGTTGCTACAGGACAAACATTGCCGGGACAAGAAGGAGAAATCCCCGGCACTTCTTGGAATAGCACATGAGCTCACCGCTGTGCCGGAATGTGGACCCTGGCTACGCGATCGGTTTGCTAGAGCAGTATTCAGAGCTGAATCCTTCTCATCCAGGTGGCCCAGGTATCCCACCGAGGTGATGCCTGACTGTCTAAAGTGCCGTAAACAGGAATTGTATCCCACTGTTGAGCTTCAAGAAACTAACTACTTACTCTGCACAACTTATTCAGGTGTAGGGACCAACCATCCCTTATTCAGCCAGATCCAGGGCACTTTGACCAGTTCCGATAGCAATTTGCTTACAGTTTCTACCTCCAATCTGTTAGATATGACTACAAACACCAACCAATCCATGAACTATGAACTGGCTGCACTAGGGTCTTTTGTTGGCACTAATATGGTTTATTTATTTATTTATCAGACTTTTCTTAATGTTTATTATGTTATCTGTGAGTACTGTGTTTACAGACCTGTTGTGCTGCTGCAAGTAAGAATTTTATTGTCCAGTTTCAGTAGATCTGACAACTCAACACTCTTGACTCTCTTGGTTACATTAAGTAAATTCAAAGCAGTAACTGGGGGAGACAGTCAAATGGACAACATTCAACCCACAGCTCTTGGTAAATGCATCCCTATTTATTCAGAGTTCTGTGAAGCCGTGTTCAGTGCATGAGGCGACTGAGTCATGAAGCTTCCTTTTAGATTAGGTGTCGTAACACTGACAACAAACGGTTTCTGTACTCGTCGGAAGATCTGCACAAATATATTAGGTCCGAGTGGCTCAGCATTGCCCTGAGACCTCTGGCCCAGGGATGCTTCCCACTGTCAACAAAGAGCTCCCACACACCTGGAAGTGATTGTCTGCCCTATCTCAGGTGCTCAAATAGGCTTCTGGAGTGGATAACACTTGCCCGTGTTGCCAACACTCCCCAAAGTGGAACCAACATGGTGTCTGGCGACACAAGTCTTGGCGAAGCCACACACCTCTCCATTTCAGGCCAAGTTTCAATCGAATTCATCTGCAAAACATTCAATAACCATCCATAACAATGGAGAGGAAAAAGAAAAACTAAAACCCACTGATGCTGGGAATCGGAAATAAAAATAAGACGTTGTCGGGACTACCCAACAGGTCAGGCAGCGGAGGTGGAGAGGGGGAAAGACTGCGAGCATTTCAGCGTGAGGACCGTGAGAAAAGTTAGAAGTCAAACATTTTTTAAAGTTGCAGAGAAGCGGGAGAGTTGGAGGGAGCAAAGGAATGGCCTGAGAGGTGGAGACCGGGAAAGAGTGGATGATGCATGCGACCGCCCTAAATGGGACCAGCAGAGAAGATCTGTTAATTGCAACTCAGCTGTCTGGAGGCGTTTAAATATTAAAAAACAGTGAGAACAGAGAGAGCTAAAGAAAACCTTTGCACTACCCGCCATCTGGAGAGACAAATGGTCCCACTTGCACTTCTTCCAATTTAGTGGACTGAATTTGGTGCACGCAGCGAGGGCTCCTTGACATCAGAGAAACCAAACACAGATTTAAAAAGCACCTCTGTTCAGTCAACAAGTGCAGCTCTAAGTTCACAGTCTCCAGTGCGATGGGGTTAATTCCCCATCCCACTCTTCTTTGCTCCTTGTTCTTTGAAATAGAAGCCAGGGAGGATATCCAACCCACCACTCAGTGTAAGTGTGGCCGGCCTGTTACCTCAGCACCACTTTCCCCATACTCTTTTACTCCATTAACACCCAAAACTCTCAGTGCCGGTCTTGAATTCGTTCAATAACTGAACCTCGATTTGAGAATTCAACCCTCTATTCACGACGATTTGGGTGAGAGAACCAAGGCTCTGTGAAAGTACAAACCGTGAGAATGGAGGCGCGGGAGAAAGAGAGGGATAAAGGAAGAGAGACGGAAAGAGAGAGAGAGAGTGGGAACAAGAGAGAGAGAGAGAGAGACAGAGAGAGAGAGAGAGAGAGAGAGAGAGAGAGAGAGAGAGAGAGAGAGAGAGAGAGAGAGAGAGAGAGAGAGAGAGAGAGAGAGAGAGAGAGAGAGAGAGAGAGAGAGAGAGAGAGAGAGAGAGAGAGAGAGAGAGAGAGAGAGAGAGAGGAAAAGAGAAAGGCAGTGAGAAGAAGAGCAAGAGAGAGGAAGCGGGGGAGAGAAAGAACAAGGAAAAGAAAGAGAGGGCAAGAAAGAGAGAATGAAAGAAAGAAAGGGGGAAAGGAAGAGAGAGAACAGAATGACATGAAGAAGCAGAGAGGAAGAGAGAGAGACAAGAAAGAGGGCAGATAAAGAGAGTAGATAGAGAAGGTGGGTGTAGATCGGTCTAACTATGCCTTTTCCTTTCTGAACCAACTTAGCTCTGGAATTCTTCCAATCCAACTTTGCCACTGGCCTGTTAATTATTTCCAACATGTTCATAAGTTCATAACTTCTAGGAGCAGAACGAGGCCATTTGGCCCATCAGGTCTAATCCGCCATTCAATCATAGCTGATCTATCTCTTCCTCTCAACCCCATTCTCCTGCCTTCTCCCCATAGCCCCAGTTCTGCTTTGTTTCAGATTTCCAGCATCTGCTGGTCAGCCATCCCAGAGAGGAGTAGATGGCCCATCCCCACCCCCCCCCCCCCCCCTCCCCCGAGCAGCGGGGGTCAGGGCAAACCTGAACAGGAGGGGCCGGGCCATCCGCCTGCCCCCTCCGCTGGAAGGACCCGGGGCCTCTCTGGAGATGTCGAGCCACCCTCGTGGATTATGGTGAGGCTTCTGACGGGTCTGTGATGGTGATGTGCAGCCTCCCCGTGTGAATAAAACGCTGGGGTTATGGAGCAAAGGCAGGAGAATGGGGTTGAGAGGGAAGGGCAGGTCAGCCATGATTGAATGGCGGAGTAGACTTGATGGGCCAAGCGGCCTTATGCGGCTCCTAGAACTCATGAACGTGACAATGCTCCCTGACAGGGTGGATCTTTGGTTGCCTTCCCAGTGGGTTCGGTGCTGAATGAGAACACTAACCCATCCCCACAAATAATTTCCCCAGAGACGACAGCAAGAGCAGAACGAAACGACAGGCTGTCTCCAGTCAGGGACAGGAAGGCGATGATGCGTGTAAAAGAGGCCATGCAGAGAGCTCGCAGAGGGTGGTTTGGGTCAGGGTGCTGCGAAAAGGTTGCGCTGAGGTTCAGAGTAAGGCAGCAGCAAAGCCTCCAGTCTGTGCCTGGCCCTGCTGTCAGTACACTGACAAATCTCCGCACCCGCTGCCTGACCGAAATAGAAGTGTTTAATTCTTCACCTTGATAGAATCTAAAAATTCATCCTCAAAAAAAAAAATACACAAAAAAATCTGACAGTAACATGCTGTAAAAGTAAAGATCTTTGCACCCTTTGCCTTTTTTCACATTGCAGCTATTTTTAATGCTTGTCAGAGAGAGGATACAAGAGAGAAAAACATTACCACTGCTTGCTTGGGAGTCGAGTTCTCTGGCTAGCCTCAATTCAAGAATATTTTAAAGGCAATCAAACCACACTTAGAGCGGCAGAGGTCGAGCAAACTGCAAACGCACTTTACTACATCCAGCTTTTTCAAAGGCACTGCCATCACACATGCTTCCCACACCAATAGCAGCAAAGATACCACCAGAATAATGGTACAGCATTGCACAAGGTATTGTTTCCATGGATGGGAAAAGGTAGGTGGAATACTAGTTCATCTCGTAACAATATGAAGGATTTGAATGGTTATTCTTTCCATGGCAATGAAAACGTTGACAACGACATTGTTTTATCTTCGGCTGAGATAGTACAAGGAACAGGTAATGTCACAGGACTAATAATAAACACGTGAATGCGAACTGAGATCCCACTCTGACAGCTTGAGCTGCTTGAGAGCAGACAGGTGACCCTGGAGATCTCAGTTGTTTCGTTAGCGACCTGTGTGAAGGAAGCCCGCCACTCTAACCTGGCGTGGGTTACATCAGCTCGATCACATATGGTCAGGTCATAAATGATAGGAGTAGAATTAGGCCATTCACCCCATCAAGTCTACTCCGCCATTCAATCATGGCTGATCTATCTCTCCCTCCTAACCCCATTCTCCTGCCTTCTCCCCGTAACCTCTGACACCCGTACTAATCAAGAATCTATCTATCTCTGCCTTAAAAATATCCATGGACAGCCTCCACAGCCTTCTGTGGCAAAGAATTCCACAGATTCACCACCCTCTGACTGAAGAAAACCTTCCTCATCTCCTTCCTAAAGGAATGTCCTTTAACTCTGAGGCTATGACCTCTGGTCCTAGACTCTCCCACCAGTGGAAACATCCTCTCCACATCCACTCTCTTCAAACACAAGTGCAAAGTTCTCCTCATCTCCTTCCTGAAAGAACGTCACACAGTCTGAAGAAGGGTCTCGACTCGAAACGTCACCCATTCCTTCTCGCCAAGATGCTGCCTGACCTGCTGAGTTACCCCAGCATTTTGTGAATGAATACCTTCGATTTGTACCAGCATCTGCAGTTATTTTCTCACACTCCCATGTGGTTGTCTCAGACCTGTCCTATGAAGCCATTCAGCTGTCCAAAGAGAAGCTGTGCTCCATTCATCTCATAGATCCAGGGCATGTCATTCAATGCAGGTGTTCACAACAACAGTCACCTCCCAACACGGGAGCCTTCTTCAGACTGAAGAGTTTAAAGAAGCTAAAGTCTGAAGAGGGGGTCTGACTGAAACGTTGCCTGCCCATTCCCTTTTCAACCCAGGAATAACCTATGATGAGCGTTTGTCGGCACTGGGCCTATACTCGCTGGAGTTTAGAAGAATGAGGGGACACCTCATTGAAACATACAGCACAGTTAAAGGATTGGGTAGAGTGTATGTGGAGAGGATGTTTCCACTAGTGGGAGAGTCTAGGACTAGAGGTCACAGCCTCAGAATTAAAGGACGTTCTTTTAGGAAGGAGATGAGAAGAAATGTCTTTAGTCAGATGGTGGTGAATCTGTGGAATTCCTTGCCACAGAAGTCTGTCGAGGCCAAGTCAATGGATATTTTTAAGGCAGAGATGGCTAGATTCTTGATCGGTACGTGTGGGAGAAGGCAGGAGAATGGGGTTAGGAGGGAGAGATAGATCAGCGATGATTGAAATGCGGAGTAGACTTGATGGGCCGAATGGCCCAATTCTGCTCCTATCACTTATGACCTAATGAACCAATTGTATCTACGTATGGGATATCTGATCAGTTTAGACGGCATGCGAGATAAAGCTTTTCACTGTAACTCAGTACAAATGACAATAATAAACCTAAACCTATTCTTTGACAGCTATCAGCCCATAATTTAGGTCGGCTCATTGAAGCTCCCATAAGCACAAGTCTCTAATTGTAAAAATGGCTTGAAAATCAGAGTGTGTTGCCAGCTTGGCAGAGAGATTGCAGAGTTGGATGAATTTGTCACTGTAAGATAAACTCTCTTGCATTTGTTTTTCAGATGGAGCTGTATCTAAGGAGCTTTACTGTTAAGTTCTGTATCTCCCAGGCAGCAGAATGGCCAATGAGACAGCTTGACATGATCAAGTATCTTGTTGGTGTTTTTAGGATTTTATTGTGTGCTGCTCATTCGCAAAAGAGTTGTAGCAGTGATGAGTTTTCAAAAAAACTGTAATTGGCGCCAATATATTTTGGGATGCTCCAAGTTACCAAAGGTCCTTCGTAAATGTAACACTGGCTTTCCTTCCAACTCTAGATACCAGAGATCAGTTCAGTTTAGTTTATTGGTACGGTGGAAAGCTTTTGTGGCGTGCTAATCAGTCAGCGGAAAGACAATACACGATTACAATCGAGCCATTTACAGTATATGGATATATGATAAGGGAAACATTTAATGCAAGGTAAAGCCATCAAAGTCTGATCAAAGATACTCCGAGGGACACCAAATGAGGTAGATAGTAGTTCACGACTGCTCTCTAGTTGTGGTAGGATGATTCAGCTGCCTGATAACAGCCGGGAAGAAACTGTTCCTGAATCAGGAGATGTGCGTTTTCACACTACCATACCTTTTGGGAGAAGAGGCCAGGGTGTAATTTATCCTTTATTATGCTGCTAGCCTTGTCCAGGCAACGGCAAAGTGGGAAGTTGGTTTACTCTCAAGGTTGACATCTTTAGGTTTTTTTTTTACACATAAAAACTATCTCTTTCAAACAGTTCTGTCACCATAGTAGAATCATTAATTTGCCAGTCATGATACACTTTCTCATTTGAGCCACGCGGTTGTGGGTTTCAAGCCCCTTTGAGGGATGAAAACTGAGGCCTAAATCCAGTGTCAAAGGTGATATCCTTTGAGATACAGCATTCTCTCAGGTAAACATGAAAATATTCAACTTTGCTACTTCAAAGTGAAGGAAGATTCTCCACCATTTTGCCCTCTCTTAAAAAGCACAAAGTGCTGGGGTAACTCAGTGGGTCTGGCATATCAGCGACTTGTGTCTTTCCTTGTAAACCAGGATCAGCAGTTCTTTGTGGTTTTGTGGGAATTAGTTGTGACATTCGTGACATTGAAGCAGTGATTACACCTAATTGAATCTGCAGCATTTGAGATGTTGTCATCTCCAGCATCACTAGTAACTTTCAACCTTGAACAAAAATGTCTTTTTTTTCTCAGTATTAACCTATGTCCTCCAACATCCATGAACACAATAATGGTTGTGTGCCTGGAATGCAGGAACTGTGTCCGCGATAACTCGTCTCTCTCACAGTCCCATTGTAAAGTCACCCACTGCTGTCATCATAAAGGTCTATACCCAGAGCCCGGAGCCCATTATAAGGGTGTCCCTCATTGTGGCAAAGCCTGTTCACTGAGTCTGGACATACAGTCATAAAGTCGTAAAGTCTCACAGTGTGGAAACAGGCCCTTCCGCCCAACTTGTCCCCACCAGCCAACATGTCCCATCTACACTGGTCCCACCTGCCTGCGTTTGGCCCATATCCCTCTAAACTTATCCAATCCATGTACCTGTCTTAAATATTTCTTAAATGTTGTGATAGTACCTATCTCAGCTACCTCCTCCTGCAGCTCGATCCATACGCCCACCACTTTTTATGTGAATATGACATGATGACACTTTTGTTTGAACAGTTCTGCAACGAGTCTGATTCACCACAATGTCGGATATTGCCAACACGCACACTGATTAGTGGAAGCCCTTTGCACAGTCGTCAGTACTTGGTTAGTATTTTCTTATAATTTCTCTTGTTATCCATTCACCTCTGGCATTGGGCTTCCTCACAACCTAATCCAAATTACTATGCCTTAAGTGTAGAGCTGTCATCGCTCCAAAGCCAGTCCTACCTCAGCGATCATACTGTGGGCAATTCCCGGGATGTGGTAGGAAGTGTTTGGCTTTGTCCTCCCAGGACTAGCAGCCCAATTGATCCTCTGGATGACATCAATTAATTCAGCAGAAACTAAAGATCAAATTTGGCCCTTGCCTGGTTTGCATAGTCTGGCCCCACTGGGCTGCGTACTTAATCAACACACTCACGGCAAATTAATTAAAATCACAGCAAGTGGTTTTGAACTAAACAAAATGGGTCCAAAACCTCAGTTTGCTAATGACATTGAATATATTGCTGCCATTCATGGAATAACAAAACGTAAAGACCTTCATCATTTTTTAAATTTGGTTTTGATGTTCACAGTGAAACACTGAAAACACACACACACACAGATATGCACAATCACATACACACACACACACGCACACAGATATTCACAATCACACACACATACACACATGCACACACATATGCGCACACACACATTCGCGCATAAACACAACGCACGTGCACACACACACACACACACACACACACACACACACACATGGCCACATGAGCTTACATACATGGAAATGGATACATGCACACGCAGGTACCTACATTGCACTCTAGCATTCCCTACAGGACTATGAATTACTGCCATGTCCAGCTAGTCTGCTTTCAGACCTGAGAAGATGAGTGCTGGGCTCAGCGTGCCCATTATAATTGGAGACCCACAAGGGTGTAGATCCTGCAATCTTTACCAAAGACAAATAACTGGAGGGACTCAGTAGGTCAGGCATCATCTTTGGAAGAGATGGACAGATGACGTTTTGGCTCGGGCCTTTCTTCAGACTGATGTAGTAGAGGGGAGAAAAGTGGAGAGCATGTCAACTGTTCATTTCCCCATGGATACTGCTTGGTCCAGTGAATTCCTCAAGCTGGGTATTTTTTTGCTCTTTATAATTGTTTGACTAGTTGAAAGGACCTGTTTTTTCACCTACAGTCACATGTATTACGATATTATCTCAAATCAAACTGACTTCCCTAAATTAACATTGGCTGTACTTCTGGCATGTGCACTTACACTCTTCCCTGTTAATTAAAGTGACAGGTCTTCTGGTCGACCTTTCTTGCAGTCACCACTCACTTTAACCATTCCCCTACTCTCCTGAGCTCTCTGTCTATGTACCTCACGCTGCTCCAACGAATCTCAGCTTGGGAACACCATCTCATTTTCCTGTCAGGCCTGTGACAGCTCGTGGTGAATTCACTCTGAATACAACAATTTCAGGTATCCATCCATTCCGGACACAAGGAACTCCATACGCTGGTTTACACCAACCTTACGTCAGAACTGTGTCTGTGTACACAGTGAATGGTAAGACTCTGGAGCGTGCTGTAGAGCAGAGGGATCTAGGAGTGTAAGTACATAGTTCTTGTACATAGGAGTGCAAGTACATAGTGTGGCCTTTGTGGCTAAAGGGATCAGGGGGTATGGAGAGAAGGCAGGTACAGGTTACTGAGCTGGATGATCAGCCATGATCATATTGAATGGCGGTGCAGGCTCGAAGGGCCGAATGGCCTACTCCTGCACCTATTTTCTATGTTTCTATGTTTCTTTGAAGGTAGCGTCACAGGTAGATAGGGTGGCCAAAAAGGCCTTCATCAGTCAGAGTATTGAGTATTAAGTATAAGTAGGGAGGTCATGTTGCAGTTATATAAGACATTGGTGGGGCCACCTTTAGAACATTGTATTCAGTTCTGGGCATCATGTTAAAGATGATGTCAAGTCGGAAAGGGTACAGAGAGGATTTACGAGGATTGGGCCGAAGGGCCTGTTTCCGCGCTGTATGACTCAATGACTATAACTGACCAGTTGAAATTGAAACTGAAATCTAAAGATACCTCATCAAACCGAAGCATTAAGTCTGTTTTTTTCTCTCCGCAGATGCTGCTAGATCCGTTGGATCTAAAATTAATATTTAGTTTTATTGCAGATTTCCAGCAAGCATTTTATCTCTCACAGTTCCAACATTTTCAACTCATATTTCTCTGCCAACCATCTTAAACATTCATTCCCGCCACCACCATGCCACGGTGGCCATCCTAAATACGCACCACAGTTCCACGCCCATCAGTACACTGCCAAACCAGTGAGCCTGCCATCCAGTACGTCAAGGTCAACAAGTGCATGCACATGAACATCATCACTATAGCTCCCTCCGAAGCCAGCCTTGGGAATAATCCACTGTTCCTTCACTGTTGCCTGGTCTAAATCCCGGTATTCCCTATCCAACATCCTAGTGGGAGCATCTTCACCAGAACAAGGGGCCACAATTTAAGAATAAGGGGTAGACCATTTAGAACTGAGATGAGGAAAAACATTTTCAGTCAGAGAGTTGTGAATCTGTGGAATTCTCTGCCTCAGGAGGCAGTGGAGGCCAATTCTCTGAATGCATTCAAGAGAGAGCTAGATAGAGCTCTTAAGGATAGCGGAGTCAGGGGGTATGGGGAGAAGGCAGGAACGGGGTACTGATTGAGAATGATCAACCATGATCACATTGAATGGTGGTGCTGGCTCGAAGGGCCGAATGGCCTCCTCCTGCACCTATTGTCTATTGTCTAAGGGCAACAAAGGCTCAAAGGGTAATTAACTATGGGCAATATGTGCCAGCTTTGCCTTATATGGACTAATGCCTGAAATGAATTTATAAAAATTACCACCGTATCTTCATCCGGAACGTACAGTTCATTAGGTTCCTATTTGTGATATAAAATTGACTTCAAAGCTATGAACTATTAAACTATTTCTTCCCAGACCCATGAAATATACAATTACCCCAACTCCAAAATATATACCTCACCCACTCCCTAACCATGAGATATACAATTAACCCAACTATGAAATATATAATTATTCCACTCCCTCCCTGCAAAATATGCAATTACCTACATATAAAATGTACATGTAACTGCTCATTGGCATGCATCAAGTAGACGAACAACACATCCACTGACCGATTCCCCTGCAGTACCACCCTGCAATGGTGATGGTGTCGATCTGTTTGCCAACATAATCATTGAATGGACATTTTTATTACACATTTATTCTGTAGTTTAAGCCAGCTAGCACTTCTACATTCTTATGTGTCGGAAGGGACTGCAGATATTGGTTTACACCGAAGATAGACACAAAATGCTGGAGTAACTCAGCGGGGACAGGCAGCATCTCTGGAGAGAAGGAATGGGTGACGTTTCAGGTCGAGACCCTTCTACATTCTTATGTCAGGTCACTTGGGCAGGTGGTACAGGTACATCCCCCGTTAAATTGTTAATTTGTGAAGTGCTTCTCACGTGATGCACAGCCAGAGTGTTTTCAAACAAACGACTGGGCAGTTTGCGGCCCGGTGGTATGAACGTTGACTTCTCCAACTTCAGATAGCTCCTCTGTCCCTCCCTTCCCCTCCTCCTTCCCAGATCTCCCTCTATCTTCCTGTCTCCACCTATATCCTTCCTTTGTCCCACCCCCGACATCAGTCTGAAGAAGGGTCTCGACCCGAAACGTCACCCATTCCTTCTCTCCCGAGATGCTGCCTGACCTGCTGAGTTACTCCAGCATTTTGTGAATAAATCGATTTGTACCAGCATCTGCAGTTATTTTCTTAAACGACTGGGAATTTGGCTTGGCAGCCCGCAGAAAGGTATCGAGACTGATGGCCCAAAGGCTTGGTTGAAACTGCAGTTTAGTAGAGGGATCGTCAGAAAATTACAGAAAGTTTTAAGTCAGAGATTCTCAAACTCATGCCACAGGTTGAGTGACTGGAATTGGAGGAGCGCAGAACTTTGGAAAAATTGCAGTACTGAGAGATTTGCAGATAATTTGGAGGGAGCGGGATGTTGTGTGAAGGATGGGAAAGACCACTAGGACTGTCACAAGCAAAGATGAAGGTTTTAAAATTGAGGCATTATTGCAGTAGGCACCAGAAAAGATCTCTGAGCAGAGATGAAGCAGATAAACTGACAAAGTGAGTTTGATACGGTAGTAGTGTTCTGGATAGCAGAGTGTTTACGTTTACTAAGTGACCTTCATTAGTGCTTGAAGCCAGTTGCCTCACCGACTGAGAGTTTCCCATCAGATTACTCATGGCTGCAGCATTACTGAGGTGAAAAAGGATTTGCTTTTATAGGAATGGATATGTGGATGAAACAACAGGTCTGTCCCAACTATAACACTGAGACACAAGGAACTGCTGATGATTAAATCGAATGCACAGAAAGTGTTGGAGTAACCTAGTGGGTGAGGCAGCACTTGCTGAGGGTCCAAACCTGAAATGTCGCCTATCCATTTCCCCTGCAGGTGCTGCCTGACTCACTGAGTTACGCCAGCACTTTTGTGTTTGCCAATTGTAATACCAATGTAAACGGTCTTGCTCGGATGCAGCTAACCCAGTTTGAGCTGGGAATGGTGGCATGGGATGCATTTTTATGGCAGTGACCAAAGACACTGGCTTCAACGTTCCTGGGTTTAGGACTAGACAATAGGTGCAGGAGTAGGCCATTCGGCCCTTCGAGCCAGCACCGCCATTCAATGTGATCATGGCTGATCATTCTCAATCAGTATCCCGTTCCTGCCTTCTCCCCGTACCCCCTGACTCCGCTATCCTTAAGATAGCTAGGAAATGGCACCTTATTTAAGAATAAACAGGGCAAGGTTTATGAGGCAACAACAACCTGCTTGATCCAGAGAGGTGATTGAGAGATAGAGTTGAGAGTCAACTGTGTGACCAATCAAATCAACTTGGTTACTGTGAGGGACTTTAACTTTCCAATTATCAACTGGGACTGCCATATCTTAAGGCCTCAGATGGGGTGGACTTTTGTTATTTTACACATTTAAGTGTGTAAGTTAAATGTGTAAAGAAAAGCAAAACAAAGAAAATCTTAGCCAGGATGAGTTGGGCAGAAGGGCCGGTTTCCACGCTGTGTAGAATTTCCTCTATGTATCTATGTGAATCAATCCAGTTACAAACATCCTTATGCACATTGGGGCTAATCTATGCTACCAAACATCTCACACAACGTCACTGCTACTTCTAAAAACGGTCTCAATACAGCAAGCACAGTAAGGGCAAGGTTTAGATCTTGATGGAACAGTTCAACTCATTTTATAAACCCAAAACTGCATGAGCTGAAAATCCGAAATAAAAGCAGACAATGTTAGAAGCACACAGCAGGTCAGGCAACATCTATAGAGGGAGATCAATCGAGTTAAACTGAAACCCAAAACATTACCCCTGTTACCCTTTCCGCAAGTGTCATTCGATCTGCTGAGTTTTGCGAGCATTTTCTGTTTTTATCACAACCGATGCTTGATATGACCTCTACATTCAGAATGATTTTGCCTTATTGTACGAACTGTCAATGGGGGAGACGGGCCATCGGGGCACCTTGCAGTGGCAGAACACACACGCACACACACACACACACACACATACACACACACACACACACACACACACACACGTCTCCTTCATCAGACATTTTAAAATAAAGAAACAATACAGTGAGAAACAGAATAGGGTGCAAAATGCGCCAAAAGGAAGATAAGGTTTGCAGTAGGGACAAGAAAACACCCTTAAATATACATAAAAACATTTAGGAAAAAAATACCATCAGTCTGAATAAAGCAGCACACTTTTAATTTGTCCCCTTCTGAGCTGAAGATGTCCAGTGATGTTGTACGAACACAAATGGTGCCATTACATTGATAATTATGCCGAGCCTAACTTTCTGCGGCGAGTGAGTCTGACCGACAACTAACAACAAACACCCAGATGCCGTTCGAAGAAACGCAGGGAGCTTCTGGACAAGATGGTGCCTTCGCCAGAACAGGCGTTTTACCAGCACCTTTGGCCAAATTTGCAGTTTGTTATCCTCTGCCGGCCGAGACCGAACGGCGAAGGTTCTGGTCTGTTTTACACGACTAACAACAACAAAAAAACCCCAATCATGGACAAACCCTCATTGTCAGCAAAATCTGTGTTGTATGCAGAACGTACCGACCAGTCGACCTTTCGTTCCGCTTTCAACATTAACCTATCTGCTGGATTTATTCACAAAATGCTGGAGTAACTCAGCAGGTCAGGCAGCATCTCAGGAGAGAAGGAATGGGTGACGTTTCGGGTCGGTCTGAAACGTCACCCATTCCTTCTCTCCCGAGATGCTGCCTGACCTGCTGAGTTACTCCAGCATTTTGTGAATAAATCGATTTGTACCAGCATCTGCAGCTATTTTCTTATACAACCTATCTGCTGGGATGGTCAGTAATGGATGGACTCCCTACTAACACTGTCAGTCCTAGACTCCAAATGCCCCACCGGGTGGGAAGGGGGAGAAGTGGGACTTTAATAGATTATGGCACAATGCTACTACAATCTATTAAACTCGCACCTGCAGCTGATGATGGGAATCCACAGAGGGTGTCCGAATTACTTATCAAAGGCCTCCCCGGACCCATCCTCCAGCATTAGTGATGAATTTGTATCATTTTGAAAGGAATTCCATTTATAAGATTAGCCTCAAGAGACTAATCGCCCAGTCTGCAGCCACTCGATGAAATATAAAAACAAGATGATCAGGCGGCTGACTCGGCTTATCGATTACCCCCACAGGCTCCGCAGAGGCGAGGCGCGGCGAGTGGGGGAAAGGCTGCGAACTAACTGTAGAGGGGGACTACACTGGCGAAGGCGCAACGCATTCACCGGCCGGTCCACTGTCATCCTTCCCAGCTGAGTCTGTTCGCTCGAACAACTTAACGGTGTCCTGTCTGTGGACTGGCCCTCCGGGTAACCTGAGGGTTGGGACCCCGGACCGTGCCCCCTAGGCGGCCCCGGGACAAGCGAGGCTCAGGTGCGCTCTCACCTGGGGAGCTCACCTGGGGAGCTCACCTGGAACAGGTAACCCCGCACCCCACTCTCCCTGGGATTGCTGGGTTGGTTGGGCCGAATATAGACACAAAAAGCTGGAGTAGCTCCCCAGCGGGTCAGGCAGCAACTCTGGGGAGGATGGAATAATGGGTCTCGACCCGAAACATCACCCGCTCTTCCTCGTCTCCAGAGATGCTGCCTGACCCGCTGAGTCTGTTTGTTTGTGTGTCTATCTTCGGCTTGAACCAGCATCTGCGGCTCTCTCCTCCACAACGCCGGCTTGACTGTGCTGGTGAGAGTCGGGGTCGGGGATGATCAGGGGAATGAATGCAAGCTCCTCCAACTTGTCTGCCCCAGTTTGGACCGGGGGGGGAACTCAGCGGGCCAGGCAGCGCCTGTGGAGGGGGACGGGCAGGCGACGTTTCGGGAGAAGGGGGGAACGCTGAAACGTCGCCTGTCCATTTCCCTTCGCTAGATGCTGCCTGGCCGTCCGAGTCAGGGTCTTGCCCAGGATCCCAGCGCCTGTGGTTGCTGGTGAATCCGTCCAGACTGAAGCCTGAAGCCCCCCGACCCTCTCTCTCTTGTAGGGGACCCGGGGATAGACTGAGCTCAGCCAGGGAGAAGTAGCTCACCCTCACCCCCCACCTTGCCCACCATCACCCTGCCCACCCCTACCCTACCCACCCCCACCCCCACCTTGCCCACCATCACCCTGCCCACCCCCACCCTACCCACCCCCACCCCCACCTTGCCCACCATCACCCTGCCCACCCCCACCCCCACCCTGCCCACCCCCACCTTGCCCACCATCACCCTGCCCACCCCCAACCCTGCCCACCCCCACCATACCCACCATCACCACCACCCCACCCTCCCCTCCCCAGGGCAGGTGTACGGGTCTGTCCCGCAAGGTGCGGCCGTTACCTGCCACGGTGTAGCGGTCCATGTAGTTGACCACGTATCCGAAGCTGAGCACCCCGGCCGCGATGTGTGGTCGCAGGCGGTACAGAGCCCGCAGTTTCTCCGCCCGGCTGGAGGGCGCTTCCCCGGGAGGGACGGAGCCGCTCAGAGTCTGGATCTCCTCGGACGAGACGGAGATGGAGAGCGGGCAGTCGGACGTGTCCTTGTCCACACACATCTTTCCCCGACGGGGTGAGTTGAGTGAGTGTGAGTGAGTGAGTGAGTGAGGCCGGGCACCGGGACCGCTGTCACTGTGGGATTCACCAGCAAACCACACCTCCTCCTTGGATAATGCGATCTGCCCCAAACACACACACACACACACACACACGCACACACGCACACGCCTGTGTCGGTCCGATAAACAGCCGGCGTGTTTACATCCAGCCCGGCTCCTGCAAGGATTCCCTTCCCCACTGCGATCATTTACAACCAGATGCCTCTAAATCCCCTCCCAGCCACCGCATGGCTTCCGATCCATCCACCACCTCCCCGTCCCTCCCCCTCGACCTACACAAACCAGCCCCCAAATGCGTTATTTATTGCTGAACAATTGTACCTCCTCTAAACCCGAGCGAGAGGAGCCAGCGACACTTGCAGTGTCCCACGGCCGCCCACTCTGCTGGTCTCCTCCTGTCTGATGTCCAACTCTAAAGTAGGAGCGAGGGGGGGGGGGGGGGGGGGGGGAGAGAGAGGTATCTATTTGTTCACAAAATGCTGGAGTAACTCAGCAGGTCAGGCAGCATCTCGGGAGAGAAGGAATGGGTCACCCATTCCTTCTCTCCCGAGATGCTGCCTGACCTGCTGAGTTACTCCAGCATTTTGTGAATAAATCGATTTGTACCAGCAGCATCTGCAGTTATTTTCTTACACTACGATGTGTCTAGTTGCCCGCCTCCAGCCCACCTTTACCCGGCGACCTGTCGTCGTATTTGCAGTTAATCTGTTTTAAACTTCACTCGGCTTTTAAGGCAAAATTATTGTGAACCGACTGACACACACACACACACACACACATACACACACAAGACATCAAAGACTGCGCGCTGTCTACACATTCATGCACACGGCCGCTTGATTTTCTTGGCGTTTTTTTTTTGTTTAAGTTTTATTTTAAACTTATTATTTTGTGAGTTCAGGGCGGAGGGAAGCTGCTTACAATTTACTCTGCGTTTCCCGTGAGAATCTGAAACTGTAAACCCCCCCCTCTCTCTCTCTCTCTCTCTCTCCCCCCCCCCCCCCCTCTCCCCCCCTCTCTCTCTCTCCCCCCTGTCTCTCTCTCCACCCCCCCCCCCCGCTCTCTCTCTCTCTCCCCCCTCTCCCCCTCTCTCTCTCTCCCCCCTCTCCCCCCCCCCTCTCCCCCCTGTCTCTCTCTCCACCCCCCCCCCCCCGCTCTCTCTCTCCCCCCTCTCCCCCTCTCTCTCTCCCCCCCTCCCCCCTCTCTCACTTCCCCCCCCCTCTCTCTCCCCCCTCTACCCCCTCTCTCTCTCCCCCCTCTCTCTCTCCCCCCCCCCTCTCTCCCCCTCTCCACCCCCTCCCTCCCTCCTCAAGGGCGGAGGTTTCTGAAATTGATCCGAATAAAAAATAAAAACAGTAGACAGGAGGTTGGAGGTAAGTTTGGGTGGACAGAGAAGGGGTGGAAACGTCAAGGAGTGAAACTGCCCGTTTGTATTGGAGAGTGGTTGTGACCCTGGAGCTTTAAGTCCCATTCTAAAAGGCTTGAGGACAGAACGCCGGGAGAGAGTGTGTCCCCTCGCTCCAGTGAGCTGTCGAGAGGAGTGGAACATGATAAATCCCACCTCACCGCTCAATGTCTTCATCCATTTATGATGGAGGGTGGAAATGTTGCATAGCAGCTCCAGAGACCCCACTCCGAGCTTGATTTCAGTATTTAGCTCTGCTTTGAACACCATTGTGCCAGAGCTACTACACTACAAACTCTCCCAGCTGACTGTGCCTGAACCATTCTGTCAGTGGATCATCAACTTCCTGATGGACAGGAAGCAGCATGTGAGGCTGGGAAAGCACATCTCGGACCCCCAGACCCTCAGCATAGGAGCTCCGCAAGGCTGTGTACTCTCCCCTCTCCTTTACTCTCTCTACACCAACGACTGCACCTCCACAGACTCCTCTGTCAAGCTCCTCAGGTTTGCGGATGACTCGACCTTGATTGGGCTGATCCAGGATGGGGGGGAATCTGCCTACAGATGGGAAGTGACACAGCTGGCGTCCTGGTGCCATCGCAACAACCTGGAGCTCAATGCTCTCAAGACAGTGGAACTAATTGTAGACTTTCGAAGAGCTCCCCTCCCCTCCCCTCCCCCCACTCACCAACAACAACACCATAGTCACATCTGTGGTTCATCTCCAGGGACCTTAAATGGGGGGCCACCATCGACTCCACAGTCAAAAAGGCCCAACAGAGGATGTACTTCCTGCGGCAACTGAGGAAACACAATCTGCCACAGGCAACGATGGTCCAATTCTATACTACTATCATTGAGTCCGTCCTCACCTTCTCCATCATGGTCTGGTTTGGCTCAGCCACCAAGCACGACATCCGGAGGCTGCAACGGATCGTTCACACAGCTGAGAAGGTTGTTGGCTGCAACCTTTCCCCCATTGACGAACTGTACACTGCAAGGGCCAGGAAGCGAGCGGACAAGATCATCTCTGACCCCTCTCACCCTGGCCACAAACTCTTTGAAGCACTTCCCTCTGGAAGGCGACTGTCAAAGCAGCCACAGCCAGACATAAAAACAGCTTTTTCCCCACGAGTGATAGTTCTACTCAATAATCCACATGTTTAGACCGTAATGGTGTATCCTTATTGTTTTGATGTGGTTATGCTTTATTCTTAATTGTTAACTGTATGTTTGTGTTGTCATTTGTGAGCAGAGCACCAAGGCACATTCCTTGTATATGCATACTTGGCCAATAAACTTATTCATTCATTCATTCATTCATTCATTCATTCATTCAAGAAGGGTCTCGACCCGAAACGTCACCCACTCCTTCTCTCCAGAGATGCTGCCTGTCCCGCTGAGTTACTGCAGCATTTTGTGTCAAGCCCGGTTTCAGTGCACTCTTGCATTCTCCCAGTGACCGCGATGGGTTCCTCTGGGTGCTCGGACTTCCTCTCACATCCCAAAGATGTGCGGGTTGTGAAGGGCCCTGAAACGTCACCTATCCATGTTCTCCAGAGATGCTGCCCGACCAACTGAGTTACTACAACAACTTGTGTCTTTTTTGGGGGTTCTGTGTTAATTGACCCCTGTAAATTGCCCATGGGGGAGAGGGGGAGTGATAGGAATGAAGGGAGAATAGATGCCAGGGAGTGGAAATTGTTCTGAGACTTCGAATCGGCGGGCCGAATGGCCTCCTTCTACGTCAAAAGGAAAAAATAAAATAACAATCTCTCCACCAACTGCACAAAAAACAGTCCAAAGAAGGGTCTCGACCCAAATCCTTTTCTCCAGAGAAAAGCTTGATCCGCTGAGTTATTTCATCATTTTGTGTCTATCTTTGGTGTAAACCAGGATCTGCAGTTCCTTTCTACGCACAAAAATAATTATCTGGTTGTTTGTGGGAACTTGTGCAAACATTGGTTTGCTGTGTCTCCAACATTACAACAATAACTGCATTTACAAAGTACTTCATCTGTTGCGAAGTGTTTGGGGTCAAGGGACGTGGAAGGTGCTATATAAACGTAAGTTTGGAACAGGTAGAGAGTAAACATATAGGCAGCTTGCAATTATGTCCATGTTCCTTGATAATCACTACTAATGACAATTAAACCTCCTTTAATCGCTCTGCATTATGGCATAACACAGTGGATTGACACAAGTTCTTTTTTTTCAGTTTAAATTTAATATCACTGGTTGATATTGTTTATTAATTAAATTAAAAAATTAGGACGTTTTGAAATGAAAACTGAAAATGCTGCAAATGCTCAATGGGTCAGGCAGCAACTCTGGAGAGAGGAAAACAAAAGAGAAATTTAAAGTTCCTCAGAACAGGTTTTCTGTCCTATTAAAGTTTGTTTGTCACTTTGTTAAAATGACTACAGACCTCCAACCAACCAACCAGTCAGGGCTGGACTTAATCCCAAGGGCTAGGAGTCAGCGTGCTAACTCATTGTATGCGGTTTATACCTCCGCACGTATCCTGTTTAGTGTAACAAAATTTTGATTGGCATCTTTTGTAAGACCTTAATGTCGACATTTTTCTCTCCGCTTGTTTATTGAGAACTCCTATGTAAGCATATCGTACTGTAATTGCACCTTCTTACCATTGTTAGTGCTGCAGTATAATATTCCTATACCTGCAGCTTCATTTTGCTCACCATTGTTTGCTTTTTGATAATATGCTTTTGAAGTGTAAAAGATTACATTAAAAACGATATCGAATGAGCAAAGAAAATATCATTTCAAAGTGTAGAGAGTCAAGAGTGTTTTATTTTCATATGTCCCAGATATGAAAATGATCAGCCATGATCACATTGAATGGCGGTGCTGGCTCGAAGGGCCGAATGGCCTCCTCCTGCACCTATTGTCTATTGTCTATAGAACAATGAAATTCTTACTTGCAGCAGCACAACAGAATATGCAAGGATAGTTCACTGTAACCAATATAATGAACGAGAGAGGAAAAAAAGTGAATCTCACTTCTGTGATCAGTGTTCAAACTTCACCTTGATGGAAACTAGCTGAGCTGCCTGAAATCAGTTGGTGTAATGGCTTCTGAAACGGATTTTGTATTGTACTGTCAACCCAGGAAAGCAGACAAACCAAGGGGGAAGAAAAAACAGTTGCTTGGGAAGAGGCAGGAAACATGTTCCCAATGTTGGGGGAGTCCAGAACAAGGGGCCACAGTTTAAGAATAAGGGGTAGGCCATTTAGAACGGAGATGAGGAAAAACTTTTTCAGTCAGAGAGTTGTAAATCTGTGGAATTCTCTGCCTCAGAAGGCAGTGGAGGCCAATTCTCTGAATGCATTCAAGAGAGAGCTAGATAGAGCTCTTAAGAATAGCGGAGTCAGGGGGTATGGGGAGAAGGCAGGAACGGGGTACTGATTGAGAATGATCAGCCATGATCACATTGAATGGCTGTGCTGGCTCGAAGGGCCGAATGGCCTCCTCCTGCACCTATTGTCTATTGTCTATTTTCTATAGAACAGACACCTAAAATGGCAAAGCTGGTGCTTCACCAAAGCTCTGTCATCCAGCTAACATCGCCTCAACCAGGCACATTAAGTGAGCAAGTCCTGTTTAATGATTTGTCACTGGGAGCAGGAACACTGTGAAGGTCCTGTGAACCATCAGCCATGCTGCAGGGCAGTAGAGTGGCCTGGGTTCAATCCTGCCCCGTGGCAGCTTGTGTAGAGGTTGCGCCTTCCCACTCTGACTGTTTGGGTTTCAGTTGTGCAACTTGGTAGGTTCATTGACAGCTACTAGTTAATCCTAGTGTTGGTGAAGAGGGAGTTTAATGGGCAGAATATATTACAAAGAGATAAGTGGACGAATGGGATTGATGATGCTCTGAATATCCGCAGAGGTCATAAGGTCATGTGGTCATAAGGGATAGGAGTTGAATTAGGCCATTCGGTCCATCAAGTCTACTCCCCCATTCAATCGGCTGATTTATCTCTCCCTCCTAACCCCATTCTTCTGCCTTCTCCCCATAACCTTTGACACTAATCAACTATCTATCTATCTCTGCCTTAAAAGTATCCACTGACTTGGCCTCCACAGCCTTCTGTGGCAAAGAATTCCACAGATTCGCCACCCTCTGACTAAAGACATTTCTCCTCATCCGCTTCCTAAAAGAACGTCCTTTAATTCTGAGGCTACGACCTCTAGTCCTAGACTCTCCCACCAGTGGAAACATCCTCTCCACATCCACTCTATCCAAGCCTTTCACTATTCTGTTATGTTTCAATGAGGTCTCCCCTCATCCTTCTAAACTCCAGCGAGTATAGGCCCAGTGCCGACAAATGTTCATCATTGGTTAACCTACTTATTCCTGGGATCATTCTTGTAAACCTCCTCTGGACTCCCTCCAGAGCCAGCACAACCCTCCTCAGATATGGTGCCCAAAATTGCTCACAATATTCCAAATGTGGCCTTACCAGCACCTTATCAAGCCTCAATGTTACATCCCTGTTTTTGTATACAAGCCCTTTTTACTACTCGACTTTTTGGGAATCCTGCATCAGCACTCCAAAGTCCCTTTGCACCTCCGATTTCTGGATTCTCACCCCTTTAGAAAATAGTCTTCACCTTTACTCCTACTACCAAAATACATGACTCCACACTTTGCTACACTATATTCAATCTGCCATTTCTCTGCCCATTCTCCCAACCTGTCCAAGTCATCTGCAGTGTCCCTGCTTTCTCTACACTACCTGCCCCTGCACCTATTTTTGTATCAGCCGCAAACTTTGCCACAAAGCCTTCAATCCCCCCGTCCAAATCATTAATATACAATGTGAAGAGTAGCGGCCCCAGCACCGACCCTTGCGGAACTCCATTACTCACTGGTGGCAAACCAGTAAAAAGCCCCTTTTATTGCCACTCTTTGTCTTCTGCCATCCCACCAACCTCGATCCATGCTAGTGTCTCCCTTTCGATACTGTGGGCACTCATCTTCCTTAGCAGCCTAACGTGTAGCACCTTACCGAAGGCTTTCTGAAAATTTAAGTAAACAACATCTACTGACTCTCCTTTGGCTGTCTTGCTATTTACTTCTTCAAATAATCCACTCCATGGGCTGAATTACCTTCTTCTTGGTAAGAAAATATATGATCTTAACGCAAATGTTGCTTTTACTGTGGTAGAAATGTTTGGCACTGATTCTGTCAGGCTGGGGCTGGTGAAGTGGTCAATTTACCAGCACTATCAATGCCACATTATGTAAGGAATACAGGATTCCTATAACAGCTTTCAAATAGACTGCCATTGATAAGCACTTGGAAGCCAATTAAGTCATTTTGCAGTGTTGTACTTTGAGCAGCTGAGGTTCCCACACGGTGTGTAAAAGGACAGATAATCTGATTAAGATGTTGGTTGAAGAACACATATTCTGAGAGCACTTGTTGTACCACAAACCGCTCAGAGGACAGGCACGATTTAATATCTCATCTGACGGAGCAGAACTCCCTCAGTACTGTACTCAAGCAGATTTAGACCCATGTCTGATTGAATCAGAGGGAGGAGTACCATTCCTGCATCACACCTGACACCATCAGATAAAGTCCTGAGAGCCAAGTCATACAAAAGTGTTGTAACGTTGTGGCTATTAATAGCATCTCGGTGCATTCTCCAGGTGACACATTAAATATTAAAAGAAGAAAGAAAGTACAAAAATGTTCACTGTGATACGTTTCATAAATTCAGGACACACCAATTGAATACTTTCAAAGTGTTAAAGGTGAGACAAAAGGTGGGACTTTTCAAAAAGGTGGGACTTTTTTTGACTGATTGGATTTTGTTTGCAGTGACAATTGGTATTTAGAAATGGAATTGTTATTGTGCCATTAACTTTAAGATTTGCATGGGGTTTAATGAAAGCTTTTTGTTGTTTGGTCTTTCAGCGAAAGGTTCCTTCGCCCCACCTTAATAACAAACAGTTCTAGCCAAAAGCCTTCTACCTGAAACTCTGTTTCTTTTGACACTTAGTAAGGCACAAGGAATTCTAATAAAGCAATTCAAGATATTTGCTTTTTATCTTGACTGGGGAGTTCCCAAGATGCCTTAGAGTCATGGAGCCATGCAGCATGGAAAATTGCCCTTCAGCCCAACGTGTCCATGCCAACAAGTTGGCATTCTGACCTCGTCTCCTTTGCCTGCCACTGGATAAAACATCATTGCTGGCAGAAATGAGATTGGCTTCTTGCATTTAGATTGTTATTATGGTACAGCACCAAGTCATACTGACCACAAAACTATTTTTGTTCAATAACCAATGTTCGGCAATTCTAGTGCTGTGTAAAGACATTTTTTTAAGTGCAACATTAAAGTTATAATAATTTCATGCCCAGACATTCCTCAAAGATAAACAGTAAATGTTTGACGGTGTAAATCAAAGAGTCTTCAAAATGCTGTTGGCTGAGGCATGGTTCTGACTATATGGAAGAAAGTGATTTCGGAAAAATTAATTACAGTCTAGAAGAACTGCAGTTCAACACTTCCACCCATAATTTCCTTTTTTTGAAGTAAATTTGCTGAAGCATTTAAACAAAATCAATGCACACAGGCAGAAGGATCTTAGAAGGTCACCTCCTGGAAAAGGTTAGGTATCGGGGAACAAGAGTCACAGAGGAGATGCTTCCTAATGAGCCAGTGGATTGTCAAGATTATTACAGTTTATTGGTGAGGTGAGACATTTATTGCATGTCCAAAGTTGCCTTTAGAATGGGTTGAGTGCTTTCTTCTTAAAGAGGTTCCGATTCAACAATGCTGATGTGAGACTGGAGGCACTTATGAGTCAGATGATCGAAGAGCATGGCGGGTTTCAGAACGGTCTGACAACCACATGGTCACACGTTGCTGTTACTAGACAGTCGTACAGCACAGACACGGCCCTTCAGCCCACATCCTCTGCACCAACCGACAAGCTCCTACCTACATTAATCCCATTTTTCCTTCCGCATTCCCTATAATTCGCTCCCGATTCTCCTGCTACCCACATACCATAGGGGCAATTTACAGAGACCAATTAACCCACCAACCCACACGTGATAGGAAACCCATGCACCCGGAGGAAACCCACGTGGTCACATGAAGAACATGCAAACTCCAGCAGCACCTGGGTGAGGATCCAAGAGGTGAATTGAGTTGAGTTGAGGTTAGTTTATTGTCACGTGTACCGAGGTACTGTGAAAAGCTGTTGTTGGATCAGGAGGATCTAACCCGGGTCACTTTAATTGTGAGACATGGTGTTGGCCCTATCTGTGTGTGTGGTCGCTCATTTCAAGGTTTTGCTAACGGAACTGAAATTGCCATGGCGGAGCTTAAATTCACATTCTCGAGATTACTCATCTCTGCAAGTTCACACATTTATGTCCTCGGCTGTTCAATCGATGAATGATGCTGGGTGGCTAAACATGCCTTCAGCACTCTTGGGGTATGTGGTTTACTGTTGAGTAAGGTTGCGATCCAGCCAGCAATGTTTCAGTTTCAGTTTAGCTTGTTGTCACGTGTACCGAGCGAGGTACAGTGCAAAGCTTTTGTTGCGTGCTAACCATTCAGCAGAAAGACAATACATGAATACAATCGAGCTGTCCATAACGGGCGGCACGGTGGCGCAGCGGTAGAGTTGCTGCCTTACAGCGAATGCAGCTCCGGAGACTTAGGTTCGATCCTGACTACGGGCGCCGTCTGTACGGAGATTGTACGTTCTCCCCGTGACCTGCGTGGATTTTCTCTGAGATCTTCGGTTTCCTCCCACACTCAAAAGACGTACAGGTATGTAGGTTAATTGACTGGGTAAATGTAAAAATTGTCCCTAGTGTGTGTAGGATAGTGTTAATGTGCGGGGATCACTGGGCGGCGCGGACCCGGTGGGCCGAAGGGCCTGTTTCCACGCTGTATCTCTAAATCTAAATCTAAACAGGCACATGATAAGGGAATAACACAGTGCAAGATAAAGCCAGTAAAGTCTGATCAAGGATAGTCCGAGGGTCTCCAATGAGACTACCATGGGCTGGTTCATTTTTTTTATCGTAGTTTACTTTTCTTTCAAAAGTCTTCTTTCATTTAGAAATGTTGTGCAACTTATGCATTACACTCGGCCACTTGGCCATCTGACATCACGCTGACATTGACCTGCACAAGGCCAGGAGACGGTGCTAATGCAGTCATTGATGTGTAGAAGCTAGAGTTGAAGAAGTGGGTCTGGTTAAGACTGAAACAAAGACTGTTCCAAACATCCCACAAAAAAAGGACAGGCATAGCTTGGGCCCATGTGAGTGCCCACAGCTACGGCTTTGACCTGGAGAAAGGGAGTGGAGTTGAAGGAGAGGTTGTTCTGTGTGAGAACATCTTCAGCTAGGCCAGTGAGTGTGTTGGTGGAGAGGAATAGCTTGGGGTTCTGCTCCAGGAAGAAGTGGTGGGCCCTCAGACCATCCTGATGTGGGGTGGAGATAGAAAGCGTTTGTGTATCCACAGTAAAGATGAACTTGTTGGGACCAGGGAATTGGAGAGGGTCAAAGTGGCGGAGGGCAGCAGAGGTATCATGACTGTGAGTGGCTTCTGTAAATTACCCCTTGGTGGCAATAGAACCAAAGGGAGTTGATGGGCATGTGAGAGAGAAAAGGTTGCAGGCTTATGGGACTGATTGGGTTTCTCTGCTGGGAGCTAGCATGGACCTGTAAGGCTGAATGGCAACCTGTTACACTGTTCTACATTTGCCAGCTTGTATCTTCTTTGCTTTGACTAACATGGCGGCACAGCGGTAGAGTTGCTGCCTTACAGTGCTTACAGCACCAGAGACCCGGGTTCGATCCTGAATACGCATGCTGTCTGTATGGAGGTTGGACATTTTCCCCGCGACCACGTGGGTTTTCTTCAAGATCCTCGGTGTCCTCCCACACTCCAAAGACGTATGGTTAGTAGGTTAATTGGCTTGGTATAAATGTAAATTGTCCCTAGTTAATGTGCAGGGATCACTGATCGGTGCGGACTAGGTGGGCTGAAGACTAGTTGTACCTGCGCTGCATTTCTAAAATGAAAAAAAATGATCCCTGGGACTGAGCTATTTGTTCCCCTGTGCATGACAAGTGCATCCCTCCTTTATTGTAACAGGTTGCTATAAGCAATTAGAAATTCTGTAAATGTACTCTCGGAGGATGTGCCCAGAAGATATGGTTGATTTATGTAAAATTCCTCTCAGTGTTTCCCATAGATCTCATGCAATTTTGATAAAAATTAAAATGTCAGGATGTGGGTGTTTGAAACCAAAGTCACCACTTTAACCAAAGCTCATCTTTAATCGTCTCAATTATACGTCGCCTTCTCGAACGGCTGCACCCTGTCAAATAATCATAGAGTCATCCAGCACAGAAACAGGCCTTTGGCCCACCAGATCTATGCTGACCATCATATCCATGCACACTAATCCAATTTACCAGCCCTTGGTCGGGTGTCTGAATGGTCCTTCCATAAACTAGGGTACTGCCCAATTCACCTCTACTCAATTGCGGAAATTGGACTATGTCTATGGAACCTGTGAGCTACAATGCTGAGAACTATATTCTGCACTCTGTATCTTCTCCTCTGCTCTTTCTCAGGAGGAGATGAGACAGCCTATAGGGATGAAATCCAAAGGCTGGCAGCATGGTGTTCAGTGAACAATCTTGTCCTGAACTCCTCCAAAACAAAGGAACTTATAATTGACTTCAGAAAAACCAGTGTAGAATACGACCCACTCTACATCAATGGGGTCTGTGTGGAAAGGGTACCCGCTTTCAGGTTCCTGGGTACGCACATCGCAGAGGATCTTACCTGGTCTACCAACACCATCACCACAGTAAAGAAGGCACAGCAGAGACTCCACTTCCTGAGGATCCTCAGGAAAACCAACCTGCAGGAGAAGCTCATGTTGTCCTTCTATCGCTGCTCCATCGAGAGTGTGCTGGCATACTGTATAACCACATGGTATGCCAGCTGCTCAGAAAAGGACAGGAAGGCCCTTCAGAGGGTCATCACGACGGCCCAGAAGATCATCGGCTGCTCACTGCCCTCCCTGGAGCACCTGTTCAGCCTACGCTGCCTCAGTGGAGCAGGCAAAATAATAAAAGATCCATCCCACCCCGGCCACCGTCTGTTTGTTCATCTGCCCTCTGGTCGACGTTTCAGGTCGATCAAATCCTGAACAAACAGACTTAAGAACAGTTTTTACCCCAGGGCCATACGAGAACTGAACAGCACCTTTGCACTAGGCAACACCGTTAAAAAATCTTGTACTTAATATAATTGTATTTATTTGTTTTTGCATTTATTGCATATATGTTTGTACGCACCATCAGGATTGGCTATTTTTTAATTTCGTTGTACTCGTTGCAATGACAATAAATGAATATTATTATTATTATTATTATTATTATTATTGAGATTGACTTGATTGTATTTGTGTATAGTATTGCTTGATGTGACTGGATAGCATGCAAAACAAAGTTTTTCACTGTTCCTCGGTACACATTACAATAATAAACCTACATCTAAATCTAAATGTAGACATTCAAATTGTTCTCAAATATCAGTTTGAGATACTGGCTGGTGGGCTTGGAGTTGACTGTATTGGTGTGGGGCAGAATCACATGTAGACCAGGTTTCTTTCCCCAAAGGACATTAGTTAACTGTCTGGGAAATTAGAACAATCCAGTTTCAGTCCAATATCACCTTTGTATTCCCAAAATGTCCAAACTACCAGAGTGAGATTTAAACCCCTGTCCCCTTGTTTCTCGTCCCAGATCTGTGGATTTCAAACCACTAGCACAAGCACCACATTACCCATGTACGCTAATCAAATTTACCAGCACTTGGTCGGGCTTGAAGGGCAGCACAGTAGCGTAGTGGTAGAGTTGCTGCCTTGCAGCACCAAAGACCAGGTGAAGCATGTACATCCTGACCATGGGTGCTGTCTGTATGGAATTTGTACCTTCTCCCAGTGACCTGCGTGGGTTTTCTCTGAGATCTTCGGTTTCCTCCCACACCCCAAAGGCGTACAGGTTTGTAGGTTAATTGGCTTGGTATCAATATAAAATTGTCCCTGGTGTGTGGAGGATAGTGTTAATGGGAGGGGTCGCTGGTCGACGCGGACTAGGTGGGCCGAAGGGCATGTTTCCACGCTGTGTCTCTAAACTAAACTAAGCTAAACTAAACTACTATATCATGGGACAGAGGTAAATAAGCTGCAACGTGATGGAGAAAGTTTGGTTCTTCCATGCTCTATCTGAGGAAAGATCCCAAGCAAATGGTAACATTTCGATTTATTCACAAAATGCTGGAGTAACTCAGCAGGTCAGGCAGCATCTCGAGAGAGAAGGAATGGGTGACCCTGATCTGAAGAAGGGTCTCAACCCGAAACGTCACCCATTCCTTCTCTCCCGAGATGCTGCCTGACCTGCTGAGTTACTCCAGCATTTTGTGAATAAATCGATTTGTACCAGCATCTGCAGTTATTTTCTTATACAAATGGTAACATTTTGCAGAGTGAAGGTATTGTGAAATGTGAAATAATGTTGATTTTTGGCAAGGTGTGGATTCAGAGCCCACCACACAATAAAACTGAGCTGAACAAGGCGGAGGGAGGCAGCAGTTCCTGCTGGCGTGATTGAAGGAGATCTAACGAGACGTGGCTCTGGACGCCTTTGTGAATCCACTCACCTCCAACTGGAAGCAGTTGCTAGGCAAGGACCCCCTCAGGTCCCAGTCCTCGTTAGCAGGAGTGTCGCTGACAGCTGTCAGAGCAGTTTCCAGGTCAGTGTCCCTTTCAGTTCCCCCTCCCACCCCAGCCTTTGTTCAATTTATAGAGCAAAAATAAAAGTCTCAAGTATTCCTAAATACAGCTGACCTGCTTCTATGTAACCCACCCCTCACGTCACACAACTGTGTACGGGCACGGATATGTACCGCCTTTGGAGACTTTGGGCATGAGGGCTGCAACATTTACATTACTGATGACCTTGGGCTGAGTATGGCTGGATTTTATTTGTTGATATCCGCGCTGTAACCAGCAGGATTGTCAGAGAAACGTAGGAAATGGGGTGCAGAGGCCTGTTGTTGCTTCTGGCCCATATATGTCCACTGCGCCCATGGACGTCCTGTCGTCCTGAAACATGGGCAGTTAATGTGGGACGATCGGGGAGATGGTGGAATGAGACTGATCGTCCAAGCAGATAGGACCTTAAATCCCCCATGACAGGCACAAGGACAATTTTAATCCAGTTAAAAATGTAAGGGACAGCTATTATTCATTAAATTAATCACAAAGCTGGATTGTCATAAATACACGTTCACTGACTCACTAATTTCTAGCTGATTCACTGACATCTACTGGAGAGGGAACCTGGAGTTCTCGCCCAGTCTGACCCACAGAGAACTCCACACTGACCTGGTTGGCTGTCTGTGCAAGGTAAAAGGTGCTTCAAGAAGTGCGTCCAGTGTTGGTTGTGAAGAGAGCACAGAGTCTTTAATGCTCTCTACACAGGTTAAGTGAACAACCCTAACATTAAACTAAGGCTATCCCAATCCATATGCTGGCCCAAAGCTTGCTCCATATTTATCCCTTGAAGAATGCTAATCTGTGAATCTGTGAATCTGTGGAAGTCTCTGCCTCAGCAGGCAGTGGAGACCAATTCTCTGAATGCATTCAAGAGAGAGCTAGATAGAGCTCTTAAGGATAGCGGAGTCAGGGGGTATGGGGAGAAGGCAGGAACGGGGTACTGATTGAGAATGATCAGCCATGATCAGGTATGTAGGTTAATTGGCTGGGTAAATGTAAAAATTGTCCCTAGTGGGTGTAGGATAGTGTTAATGTACGGGGATCGCTGGGCGGCACGGACTTGGAGGGCCGAAAAGGCCTGTTTCCGGCTGTATATATATGATATGATATGATGATATGATATGATATGATATGATATGATATGATATGATATGATATGATATGATATGATATGATATGATCATTTTTAAATGTGCTATACAAATAAAATTGACTTGACTTGACTTGACATTGAATGGCGGTGCTGGTTCGAAGGGTCGAATGGCCTCCTCCTGCACCTATTGTCTATTGCCTATTGTCTATTGTCTATTGTCTATTGTCTAAATTGATATTCTGCTTTATTATCGGCGGGAGCTTGCTGTGCAAAAATCAGTTGCAGCTTTTGTGCCACCACAGAGAACACACTTCATAAGGATGACAGACACAAAGTGCTGGAGTAACTCAGCGGGACAGGCAGCATCCCTGGAGAGAAGGAATGGGTGACCTTTCGGGTGGAGACCCTTCTTCGGACCAGAGATGCTGCCTGTTCCCGCTGAGTTACTCCACCATTTTGTGTCTACGGTGTAAACCAGTATCTGCAGTTCCTTCCTACACTCTTCACAAGGAGTTTGCTTGCTGCAAGCATTTTAAGATATCTTAATGGAGGATGGTTAAGAGGGATCTATCAAGGCAAAAGATTTTTCTTATGTGTTACTTCTAGAATAGTGTCCGTTGTTACAGTTTCTGGTCTTAGGAATTCAATCACAGTAAACGTTATGATGCCTGCCAAGTCATTCACACCTGTCTGTTCCTCCAGCAACCGTGATATATTGCACTGTTAAAAACAATCTCTCATCTTGCTGTAGGTGGCCTGCTTCACTCCTCCAAACTGTTTCTCAGCCGTATATTAAATCTGGACATCTGGATATTTTTAGCTGCAGACGCCAATGAATAGAAGTACCTGTGCTGCAACAGAATGGGCTTAATGTTGGTTGGGAGATTCCAGTTTCAATGGTAGCGGAATGGAGCACTTTGGGGAGAAAGGGTCCACGACATCTTTCCACAAGGGTCCAGCTTTTAGTCCCGCCCCCATCTTTGCACCTTTCCAGTCGTGACTATAATTTCATGTTTCATGTGTCTTGTGTTTTATGACTGTTGGCAGACCAATTTCCCTCCTGGGATAAATAAATACTGTTCTATCACATCGTAATGTATCAGCATTCAACAACGCTCTGCTTTTCCGTTAAATGCACCACTGCAGCCGACTTTGCATTTTACCTCATTTTATTCTATTGTCCATGTTCTCACCCATTCAGTCAGCTTGAAAATTCTTTACATCTTCCTCCATTTTTCACAACCCCACTCAGCTCAGTATCATTAGCAAGCCTGATCCTCGTACCCAAATCATTGAAATAGGTTGTGAAAAGCTGGTTCCCCAGACCCTGGTTCTCACACAACCCTACTCATGGCAGTCCGCCAAGCCGAGAAGAATTCTCAGTCCATGACGGTACATTATCCTCACCTCCATGTGCTGAAACCTGTACCCCAAGCCTCTGGAAACCCAAGTACATCACATCCACTTGTTCCCCTACTCTATTCTATTAGTCACATCTCCAGAGCTCCAACCAAAACTTAATTTTTAAGTCAAGCTTAATTTTTCCTTCATAAACCCACACTGATACTGCTGAGTCCTACTCTTCCCAGTATGTCCTGTCATGACACCCCTCATTATAGATTCCAACAGTTTGCCTACCACTGCCATTGGGGGAACAGATTCCTGTTTTTTCTCCCTCCCTTCTTACATAGTGGACTCACATTTGCCGCACCAACTGTTTCAGAGTCTGTAGGACCATGGAGGATGATAAACAGACCATCCACCATCTCGAAAGGTACCTTTGGCTGTAAATCATCAAGTGCTGTGGACACTTTCGCCTCAGCAACCTCTACTACCAGTTATTTCTATCAGTTCCTCATTCTCACTAGACCCATTATTCTCTAATATATCTGGCAGATTTTACGTGTCTGCCTCCATGAAGACAGACACATAGTATTTTTTTAAATTCCTCTGCCATTTCCTTCTTTCCATTATAAATTCCCCTCTGTCTGTAAAAGGTCACACTTGCTCTCACCAGTCCTTCCTTCTTCTGTACCTATAAATGCACTCATGGTCAATTTATATTATCTATCCTTTCTCCAACTATTCACAATGTCTACCTTGGTTTCTTTATCAGTTTGCTCGTCTTCCATTATTGAGTTCTAAAATATTCCCAATCTTCAGACCTGCTGCTATTTCTGGCATCTTAATAAGCTTCCTTGGATTTTACACTATTTTTAATTTCTCTGGTCAGCCACAAATGAATCACTTTTCCTGTTGGGTTTCTGTGCCTCGAAGAGTCTTTTTTTTGCAGTTTGTGCATTATTTCTTCAAATGCTCCTTATTTCCTGTCCATCTTATCCCTTTCAATGTATTGAGCGGCGTGGTGGTGCAGCGATAGAGCTGTTGCCTTACTGCGCCAGAGACCCAGATTCATTCCTGACCATGGGTGGTGTCTGTACGGAGTTTGTACGTTCTCCTCGTGATCGTGTGGGTTTTCTCCAGGTGCTCCAATTTCCTCCCACAGTCCGACAGGTTTGTAGATTAATTGGCTTTGATTAAAAAAAAAAAAATTGTCCCTAGTGTGTAGGATAGTGTTAGTGTTTAGTTAGTTTAGTTAAATTTAGTTTATTGTCACGTGTACCGAGGTACAGTGAATAATGGTGATCATTGGTCAGCATGGACTCGGTAGGCAGAAGGCCCTATTTGCGCGCTGTATCTCTAAAGTCTAAAGTATTCTCCCAATCAGCCGCCAACAACTCTCCTCTCAAACCTTCTTACTTTCCTCTGTTCAGATTTAAGAATCTACTTTTGCATCGAACAACATCACTTTCAAACCTGGTGTCAAATTCAATCACATGGGAGTCGCTTTTCCGCAAAGACCCTTGGCTGCCCAGCTCTTGACCAGGAGGGTTCATGGGCTTCTCCCCAACCTCAATTCCCACACTGCTGGCAAGCCCAGCAACCAGTGAGCATTGGCAGCTACTAGACTGGTGTGTCACCCCTCATGCATTCCATTGGGATGTGTCCACCTCACATACGGAATCAAGGGATATGGGGAGAAAGCAGGAACGGGGCACTGATTTTGGATGATCAGCCATGATCATATTGAATGGTGGTGCTGGATCGAAGGGCCGAATGGCCCATTGCTGCACCTATTTTCTATGTTGCTATGTTTCTATTCCCATGAAGGTATTCTTTCAGAAAATCCCAGCTAATAATCACCCTTTACAATCTTTGAATCATCCATATTAAATGTTAATTTGGGCATTATTTAGCATTCCAGTGAAGATTCTTTTAAACCTTGGAGTGTTCTCCCCAGGCTATTTAGTGAAATAAATTTAGGTTTTTTTCCTCTGGCTTTTATCCTCTTTGTACCACATCTCAATTTCATGACACGTTTTCTATCAGGACTCAGCTTGTGCACTTAGTTTCAACTTTGCCTTTGAGGTGAGCAGAGACTTATTTTACATCGAGGATTACCTCTTAGCTCATTGAAGTTAACTTCACCTACATTAGCTAGTCCTGAAAGAAGTGTCAGGGGAGCCATTGGAACATTTAGTAAGAGTTGCACCTAGATTCCATTGCTCTGCCTTTGCTCTCTCTGTGCCTTGATCCTCCTCCTCAGCCAATCTGTCCTGCAAGAGTTGTTTGACCCCCAAACCCCACTTCCTCAGCCCCCTGATAGGATCCGCAGCTTGTTGGAATAAGAAGGCTCCTGGCTTCCACTAGTCCTTGTATGAAAAATGTTGTTTCGTTTACAATTCCACTGATAAGGTATCCATACCCAAATGTACATGGACAAGCAAAACATGGTGGCTTGAAAGATTCACTATATGTAAGGGCCACATAGTGAATCCTATGATACTGTGGCAGTGCTGGTCAATTCTACTTATAGAATCAATTACATGATACAAGAAATTCAAATAAATTGCACACAGTGGCACAGGGGGAGAGTTGCTGCCTTACAGCGCCAGAGAGCCGGGTTCAATCCTGATTACAGGAGCTGTCTGTACGGAGTTTGTACGTTCTCCCTGTGACCATGTGGTTATCTCCGGGTGCTCCGGTTTACCCCCACATTCCGAAGACGTGCAGGTTTGTAGGTTAATTGGCTTCTGTAAATTGTCCCGAGTGTGTAGGATAGCAGCACGGTGGCGCAGCGGTAGAGTTACTGCCTTACAGCGAGTGCAGCGCTGGAGACCCGGGTTTAATCCCGAATACGGGCGCTGTCTGTGCGGAGTTTGTACGTTCTCCCCGTGACCTGCGTGGGTTTTCTCCGAGATCTTCGGTTTCCTCCCACACTCCAAAGAGGTACAGGTTTGTAGGTTAATTGGCTTGGTAAAAATTGTCCCTAGTGGGTATAGGATAGTGTTAATGTGCGGGGATCGGTGGTTGGCGCGGACCCGGTGGGCCGAAGGGGCCTGTTTCCGCGCTTTATCTCTAAACTAAACTAACTAGTGTACAGGTGATCATTGGTCGGCATGGCCTCGGTGGGCTGAAGGTGCCTGTTTCCACACTGTATCTCTAAACTAAACTAACCTAAACCAAACTGAACTGAACTATGCTAAACTACACTAAATTAAATGAAACTGCTTACTTCAGACCAACAGCGAGGTGCTTCCATAATGCTTCATTATGTCCTCTGTTATCATGAGTCATTTACATACCTCTTTGAAGAAAATGTGTGCAAACACCTTTCATAGCTGTGCAATGTTCACAGACCCAATCCATTTGATGGCTTCCATTCAGTAAAACTCTGATAATACACTCTCCATCTATTCAGAAATTCTGATACTTTGGATCTCGCTCGTGGGTGATGTTCCCCATGCTCCCCTGAAACTCACCTGATCCCTGGGTTCCTTAAACTCGTAGGTGTAGGAAGGAACTGCAGACGCTGGTTCAAACCGAAGATAGGCACAAAATGCTGGAGTAGCTCAGCGGGAAAGTCAGTATCTCTGGGGAGTAGGGAGGGGTGACGTTTCGGGTCCATCGATCAGTCTGAAGAAGGGTCTCGACCCAAAACATCACTCCTCCTCTTTAAATTCACTGGGCTCGCTAACATATTTGTCATAGTGGCGTGTAATTTACACAAAAAAATTGAATTCAAAGCCTATTAGGATAATAACAAGATTAATATCCGATAGTCTGGAAAATTTGTCAGTCCAGCACAACCCAAGTCCGAGAGTGCTGGATTGTCAAAGTTTTACTGAAGTTGGTTTGATCTCCTCATCTATATCCTCTCTCTGATGCTTTACTCATTTCTGATACTGCCGTGCTTGACTCACTGTGTTTGACCAGTGACTTTGCTTCTAAACTATGAATAGATCACGTATTACTTCAAGAGCCACAGGTGCGATGTTTGCATAGGCAATTCTAACATGATTTGTAATACAAACTAACTTAACTTGTCGGACTGCAGCTGTAAACTATTTAGAAACATAGAACCATAGAAAATAGACGCAGGAGGAGGCCATTTGGCCCTTCCAGCCAGCACCACCATTCATTGTGATCATGGCTGATCATCCACAATCTCCCGTGCCTGGCTTCTCCCCATATCCCTTGATTCCGCTAGCCCCTAGAGGTCTACCAACCTCTTTTAAATTCATCCAGTGAATTGGCCTCTACTGTCTTCTGTGGCAGAAAATTCCACAAATTCACAACTCTCTGGGTGAAAAGGTTTTTTTCTCATCTCAGTTTTAAATGGCCTCCCCTTTATTCTTGGACTGTGGCCCCAGGTTCTAGACTCCCCCAACATTGGGAACATTTTTCCTGCATCTAGCTTGTCCAGTCCTTTTATAATTTCATATGTTTCTATAAGATCCCCTCTCATCCTTCTAAATTTCAGTGAATACAAGCCCAGTCTTTCCAATCTTTCCTCATATGACAGTCCCGCCATCCCAGGGATTAACCTCGTGAACCTACGTTGCACTGCATCAACAGCAAGGATATCCTTCCTCAAATTAGGAGACCAAAACTGCACACAATACTCCAGGTGCGGTCTCACCAGGGCCCTGTACAACTGCAGAAGGACCGTTTTACTCCTATACTCAAATCCTCTCATTATGAAAGCCAACATGCCATTAGCTTTATATATAAGAAAATAACTGCAGATGCTGGTACAAATCGATTTATTCACAAAATGCTGGAGTAACAGAAGAAGGGTCTCGACCCGAAACGTCACCCATTCCTTCTCTCCCGAGATGCTGCCTGACCTGCTGAGTTACTCCAGCATTTTGTGAATAAATGCCATTAGCTTTCTTCATTGCCCGCTCTACCTGCATGTTTACTTTCAGTAACTGGTGTACAAGGACACTTAGGTCTCGTTGCACTTCCCTTTTTCCTAATCTGACACCATTGAGATAATAATCTGCCTCCTTGTTCTTGCCGCCAAAGTGGATAAACTCACATTTATCTACATTATGCCACATCTGCTATACATCTGTCCACTCACTCAACCTGCCCAAGTCACCCTGCAACCTCCTAGCATCCTCTTCGCAGTTCACACTGCCACCCAGCTTTGTGTCACCTGCAAATTTGCTAATGTTACTTTTAATTCCATCATCTAAATCATTAATATATATTGTAAATAGTTGCGGCCCCAGCACCGAGCCTTGCGGCACTCCACTCGCCACTGCCTGCCATTCTGACAGGGACTCGTTTATTATTACTCTTCGTTTCCTGTCTGCCAACCAATTCTCTATCCATGTCAATACCATACTCCCAATACCATGTGCTCTAATTTTGCCCACTAATCTCCTGTATTGGACATTATCAAAGGTTTTCTGAAAGTCCAGATGCACATTGTATCCACTGGCTCTCCTTCATCCATTTTACTTGTCACATCCTCAAAAAATTCCAGAAGATTAGTCAAGCAGGATTTCCCCTTCATAAATCCATGCTGTCTTGGACCAATCCTTTTACTGCTATCCAAATGCGCCATTATTACTTCTTTAACAATTGACTCCAGCATCTTCCCCACCACCGATGTCAGGTGAACTGGTCTATAATTCCCCGTTTTCTCTCTCGCTCCTTTCTTGAAAAGTGGAATAACATTAGCTACCCTCCAATCCACAGGAACTCAACCTGAATCCATAGAACATTGGAAAATGATCACCAATGCGTCCACGATTTCTAGAGCCACCTCCTTGAGTACTAGGATTGCCAACTTCCTCACTCCCAAATAAGGGGCAAGGTTTCATCACCGTCCCGCAACCCACTTGACCTCACCCAGCCAGCGGCCACTTGCTCCCGCTCCACCAATGGCGGCCGCTCGGGCTGGAAGCCGGGTTGCCACACAATCTCCATTAGGTGGCCCCCGGGCCTCTGGGCCTAACCTGTCCGGAACTATGCCAGCCCCAGGCTACAGTGTCCGGGCCACCAGTGTCCAGGCCTACAGTGTCAGGGCCTACAGCACCATCCGGGCCTAATACGGGACAAGGGCGGTCCCGTACGGCACAAACCAATTTAGCCCAAGTTACGGGATGTCCCGGCTAATACGGGACAGTTGGCAACCCTATTGAGTATCCTGGGATGCAGACCATCAGGCCCTGGGGATTTATCAGCCTTCAGTCCCATCAGTCTACCCAATACTATTTCTCGCCTAATGCAAATTACTTTCAGTTCTTCACCTCCATAGATCTTCTGTCCTCTAGTACATCTGGGAGATTATTAACATCTTCCTTAGTGAAGAATGAACCAAAGTACCTGTTCAACTCTTCTGCCATTTCCTTGTTCCCCATAATAATTTCACCTGTTTCTGCCTTCAAGGGACCCACATTTGTCTTTACTAATCTTTTTCTCTTAACATACCTAAAGAAACTTTTACTATTCTTCTTTATATTCTTGGCCAGCTTACCCTCGTACTTCATCTTTTCACCCCGTATTGCCCTTTTTGTTACCTTGTGTTGGCCTTTGAAAGTTCCCAATCCTATACCTTTTCTTTTAGTTTTATTCCATCCCTAACTTCCCTTGTCAGCCACGGTTGCCTCTTATTCCCCTTATAATCTTTCTTCCTCTTTGGAATTAAATGATCCTGCATCTTCTGGATTATGCCCAGAAATTCCTGCCATTGCTGTTCCACTGTCATTCCTGCTAGGATCCTTTTCCAGTCGACCTTGGCCAGCTCCTCTCTCATGACTTCATAGTCCCCTTTGTTCAACTGCAAAACTGACACTTCTGATTTAACTTTCTCCCTCTCAAATCGCAGATTAAAACTTATCATCTTATGGTCACTACCTCCTAGCGGTTCCTTTACTTTGAGTTTCCTTATTATATCTGGTTCATTAGACAACACTAAATCCAGAATTGCCTTCTCTCTGTTAGGCTCCAGTACAAGCTGCTCAAAGAATCCATCTCGGAGGCACTCTACAAACTCCCTTTCTTGGGGTCCAGAACCAACCTGATTTTCCCAGTCTACCTGCACATTGAAATCTCCCATAACCTTTGTGACATGCCAATTTTAACTCCTGCTGCAACGTGCACCCTTTATCCAGGCTACTGTTTGGTGGGCTGTAGATAACTCCCATTAGTGTCTTCTTACCTTTACAATTCCTTAATTCTACCCACAGGGACTCTACATCGTCAGTCCCTATGCCACGCCTCGCAAGGGACTGAATTTCATCCCTCACCAACAGAGCTACCCCACCTCCTCTGCCCACCTGCCTGTCCTTTCTATAGGATGAATAACCCTGAATATTCAGTTCCCAGTCCCGATCCTTCTGCAGCCACTTCTCTATAATCCCCACAGCCATATCTACCAATCTCTAACTGAGCCTCAAGCTCATCCACTTTACTTTTTGTACTTTGCACATTCATATATAATACTTTTAATCCATTACTCATCTCACCTTTCACATCGATTCTTATTTCACTTGGCCATAATCTCCTCTCCCTTCGTGAGCTTTCTGTCCCATTAATTCTGGTGTCTTTCTTAACTTTTCCTATACTCTCTTTCCCTTTATCTCCATCCTTGTATTTCCAATTTGTCTCCCCCACCCCCTCCACTATTTAGTTTAAACCCACCCGTGTAGCAGTGGCAAACTTGCCACCTGCCAGAATGCTGGTCCCCCGCCTGTTAAGGTGCAACCCGCCCCTTACCCCAAAACAGATCCCAGTGGCCTAAGAATCTAAATCCCTGCCCCCCTGCACCAGCTCCTCAGCCACACGTTCAGATCCCCTCTCCCTATTCCTGCCCTCACCAGCACGAGGAACTGGAAGCAAACTGGACATAACCACCTTGGAAGTCCTGCTTTTCAGCCTTCTTCCGAGCTCTCTAAAGTCACTCTGCAGAATCTCTTTCCTCTTCTTCCTGACGTCATTTGTGCCGACATGCACTACCACCTCCGGCTGCTCACCTTCACCCTTGAGGATGCTCTGTAATCGGTCCTGGATCCTGGCACCAGGGACGCAACACACCATCCTTGAATCCCGCCTGTTCCCGCAGTAACCCCTGTCTGTACCTCTCACTATGAAGTCCCCGATTACCACGGCTCTGCCTGACGTCGGTCTCTTCGTCTTTGCTTCAGCGCCACGTTTTGACTCGCCTTTACTTCCCTGAGGTCCCGCGGCTGAGTCTCGTGTTCGTTTACTGGTCTGGTGAATGGATCTCACTAAATTGTTTTTCTTGTCCTATTAATAAAGCCTCCTGACTCATTTGCTGCCTCTGTTCCCCTCTAAGTTGGTCCACACAAGGCCCAATGGGAAGTGCAGCTGAAACCCACTTGCAGAGTCATACAATATTTAACCAAGTAGTCAGCCAATCTATCTTCTTCTTTCATGTCCATCACCCATGTTCCAAATGTCACATCACTGTCCATCGTCCGTCCTGAAAAGGGCACAAGCTTCCGGCGACAATCAGTGGGAGCAGAATTAGCGACGATGGTGGTAGCAGAATTAGCTCAGGACACTTCCAGTTTCCAGCCCCGCGACGTGGATGCTTCTGCTATGGGGCCGGCCAATCTATGATGTATTATGAAAATAAATCAATCTTGGAGCACTTTCTTCTTTAAGGATTCTTTTAACACTCAGGTAGATTCCCTCTGCTCTCCCGCTAGAAGGAGGATGACTCAGATGAACGAATAGATATTTTCTATTGTTACGTTGCGAATGGAAACACAATGGGGTGGAGTTAGCCCTGCTGCCTCACAGCTGGAGTGACCCGCTTTCCTTTCATTGTCCGCCTCAGAACGCTGGAGCAATACCAAAAGCACCCTGACAATAACTTCACCGCACAAGATAGAGCATTTCAAAACAGGGTAAGCAATTACCATTGACCCCATTGCATCGTGCAAACACATCTGAGTGAAAGAATTCAATGTGATGGATCTCTCATGCGACTCACAATGCTGCCTCTGGCTTAATGGTAGCTGCATTGAGGTAGAGATTACAGCTTAAAGCAAAGATACTAGAGGAACAAGATGGACCACTCTGTGAGCTGGTGAACATTTACCCCTCACTTGGAGGAACAAGTTATCTGGTCATCATCACATTTCTATTTGGGGGACTGTGCAGCAGGAGCTCATAAAGCTGTTGAATACATGGCCAGGGAAGAAAGCCCGTTGTACCTCAATCAGCTCATTGAACAAAATATCCAATTAATTAACCATTCCACACCAGTTCCTATCTGAAAGGCACAACTAAATATGGTTTCATATTGTTCAGATCTTCCAAACTTTAAATCCCTGACACCACCCAACTCCCATGCCCCCCATGCCCCCCCTCCCCCCCACCCCCCACCCCCCCCCCCTCACCTCCCGCTACCTCCCCCCAAATACCCCAACACTAATAAAGTCAGAAAATGCTGGAAATATTGAGTAGGTCTGGCAGCATCTGTGGAAAGAGAAACAGCTTAGTCTGAAGAAGGGTCTCGACCCGAAAAATCACCCATTCCTTCTCTCCAGAGATGCTGGCTGTTACTCGAGCATTTCGAGCAGTGAATGTTTCAAGTTGTGTATCCTTTGTCTCTTCCACTTGTCCAGGTCACTAATAAATAAAGGTGGCACAGTAGCTCAGAGGTAGAGTTGCTGCCTTACAGCGCCAGAGACCCGGGTTCAGATTTTAGATTTTTTTTTTAGATTTAGAAATACAGCGCGGAAACAGGCCCTTCGGCCCACCGAGTCCGCGCCGCCCAGTGATCCCCGCACATTAACACTATCCTACACACACTAGGGGCATTTTTTACATTTACCCAGTCAATTAACGTACATACCTGTACGTCTTTGGAGTGTGGGAGGAAACCGAAGATCTCGGAGAAAACTCACGCGGGTCACGGGGAGAACGTACAAACTCCGTACAGATGCCGCCCGTAGACAGGATCGAACCTGAGTCTCCGGCGCTGCATTCGCTGTAAGGCAGCAACTCTACCGCTGGTGCCACCGTGCCACACGTTCAATTCTGACTACGGGTGCTGTCTGTACGGAGTTTGTACGTTCTCCCTGTGACCGCGCGGTTTTTCTCTGCAGGCTCTAGTTTCCTTACACACTCCAAGGATGTGCAGGTTTGTAGGTTGATTTGGCTTTGGTAAAATCGTCCCTGGTGTGTAGGATAGTGCTAATGTATCATTGGTCAGCGGGGACTCGGTGGGCCGAAGGGCCTGTGTCCACGCTGTATCTCTAAACTAAATACTAAAAATGAGAATTGTTCATGATATCAACCTCATACTTCCCCTCGAGCCTGAAACCCACGTCATAGGTATCTTGTTTTCCGCCCATCTTAGCCAGTTTTTCATCCACGTCACTCCTGTTGTTTAATTCCACGGCCTCTACATTTCCTTAAGTATCACCATGCCCAGGGGAAATGAACAGTGTCAAAGGTGCAAATTATCTCCAGAAGATGTTATCCATGACTCACGCACTTGCTTCCCCAAGTCAGCTATTCTACCACTTCCGAGCAAGAAAACAGTTGTAACGATGAGCCTGGACATTGACACCATTCTGTGGGAGTGCTCCTGTGCGATACTCTGCTCTCAGCATCAGGTACCAAAACCTGCAACACATTGGCCTTCCCCGAGCCATTTCAGTCTCTCTGCCTTCGTTTTATGTTCATTAACCAGAAAGACCGGAGGACAGGTAATGGATGGAAAAATATTGATCAAAGGGAAATGAAGGATTTTTGCCTGATCAGCCTGGCAGCTATTGAGATCACATGGTTGCATAAATCAATTCCAGTTGAATTAATCATCACAGTGACTTACAGGATAAAGAGGCGATACTTAGAATGCACGTCAATATGCAAAGTCTCTCTCTGCACCACCCTCGTTTCCTGGAAAGTGCTGTTTAAGATTAAATGACTTGACCAGGCCTTCTTTGCTATCTGTTCGTATATATCTCTTTGTGGCTTGGTCACGTTGAATCACATTACATTCCTGTGAACTGCCTTCTGACGTGCTGCCACGTTAAAGGTAGTAAAAGTATTTAAAAACACAAAGGATTTAAATGGAGTAAATAAAGTGAACCTGCTTTTAGTGGCAAAAAGATTGTGGGTGGTGCAGTGGTGCAGCAGGTAGAGCTGCTGCCTGATAGCTCCAGCAATCCTGACCTCTAGTGCTGTCTGTGGAGTTTGCACACCTCACCCTCTGACTTCCTGAGCTCCCCCAAGTCTTCTGGTTTCCTCCCACATTCTAATGATGTGCTGGCGGGTACATTTATAGGTTACTGTGGTCAATTAATTGTTTACCCCCTCTTTGGTAGAAGGTTGGGGGAGTTTAAGGGAATGTGAGTGGAACAAAGTGGAAGAGTGCCAATGAGTGAAAAACAAATAAATCTACTAATGCTAGAAATCTAAACAAAAGCTGTAAGCAGGTGTCTGATGGTTGGTGTGGACGAACTGGGCAGAATAGCCTGCTTCATGTTATTAGACCTTAGGACCCAATTATGTAACCAGAGCATGCAGACTTAATGTAAGTCGCAAACTAGCCAGAGGTCACGTTAGGCATTAGCAGCTTTTCCCCCACAATGATTCATTGGTTTTTGAAATCCGCTGGCTGATCGAGGGGTCAAACCAGGGTTCACTTTCAGAAAGAAGACGGATAAATACAGGGGGGAGAAAAAATCTGCAGTGCTATGGGGAAAAGGGCATGACCAAAAAGACCGACGTTAGCAAGAGCCATAGAAGATTTAATGGGACAAAAGGCCACTTATCTATCTTTCTAACATAAATGCATGTTGTTGCTGTTCAGTGTCCAATAGGCTGCTGCATTTGTACTCAGTGCCAGAAGGTCTTACTTCCTTGAACCTTTGCTTCACTGGGTGTGTGCTCGGGATCAAGCAAGGGATAAGAATGGAGCCCCCCAAGATGAGATTTTGAAACTATTCCCTCAGATCAGCATTGGAATGGAGATCAGAGAAAAAATAAGGCAGTGTGGCATTTAAAATAGAAATGTGTTTGAGACATGCAGCGACAGAAACTATGTAATTAACATCAAAACAATGTGGAGTCGGAACCTGTCTGATCCAAAGAAGAGTAAGCACATTCAAGAAAATACATCTAATTGATGTGCAAAGACCTATTATAATATACTCTGTAAATGTATATTCAGCCTATCCTCAAGAGCGTTTGGTTTTCGCAAATTAGTTGGAAGTCTAAGACCTCCTGAGAGTCAAAAGGTCACAGGGAGAGCACGTCAAACAAAAAGTGCGAGGTGTGGCACTTTGGCAGGTTGAATGTATGGTGAGAGTACAGTTAATGGCAAGATGCCTAAAAGCATTGATGCACAGAAGGATCTTGGAGTTCAAGTCCATAACTCCATAGAAGTAACAACATAAGTGGAGTTTGTAAAGAAGATGTATGGTCCGCTTGCCTTCATCTGCCGGGCCGTTGCCATGTCGCAGTCTTATATAACTTTGGTTAGGCCGCATTTGGAGTCCTGCGTTCAGTTCTGGTCACCCCATTATTTGAAGGATGTGGAGGTTTTGAAGAGAGGGTGCAAGAGAGTTTTTCCAAGATGCTGCCTAGATTAGAGAGTATTAACCGGAAGGATACACACTCCAAAGACGTACAGGTATGTAGGTTGATTGGCTGGGTAAATGTAAAAATTGTCCCTAGTGGGTGTAGGATAGTGTTAATGTATGGGGATCGCTGGGCGGCACGGACTTGGAGGGCCAAAGGGGCCTGTTTCCGGCTGTATATATATGATATGATACGTTGAAGAAACTTGGATTGTTTTATCTGAGCGTCGGAGGTTGACGGAAGACCTGATGGAAGTGTGCAACATTGTGAGAGGCATAGATAAGGTAGACAGTGAGAGCCTTTTCCAGGATGGAGATGTCAAATACCAGAGGCTATTCTATGAAGTCAGAAGGAGAAATGTTAACGGAGGTGTGCGGTGGGAGGCGGGTACCCTGAACGCATTGTCAGGGTGGTGGGGAAGCAGATAGGGTAATGTTATTGAAGAGGCCTTTAGATAGGCACATAGATATGCAGAGAATGGAGGGTTATGCATCACGTGCAGAGATATTAGGTTAACTTGGCATCAAGTTCGTCATAGGCATTGTGGGCCAAAGGGCCTGTTCCTGTCCTGTATAGGTCTATGTTTTTTTCTATTGTCTTCCTCTTCTTTTCATGCAGTACTTTGAGTTCAAGAATGACTTGTTTCTTCTCCAGTTCTACGGGTTCTGAGGTGAATGACGAGACCAATATACCGACCGAGTGGAACCTGTAGATGTATTGTATCTAGATCTCGAACCTGTAGTGTATTTAGATTCCCAAAGGACATTTGACAAGGTGCCCCATAAGAGGACAGTACGTTCATTGAAAGCCCATTCTTAGAAGTAGCGTGTCAATGTGAATTGAAAACTGGTTGTTGCATAGAAACAGAGAGTTGGAATAAAAAGATCATTTTTCAAGCTAGAGAGACATAACGTGGATTATTCCGGGGTACAGTTCTTTGCCCTCATTTGTTTACTGTGTACATTAATGACCTGGTGAACAACAAAGTGAAATGAGTTTGCCAGAATTACGAAAATAAGTGAAAGGGACTGTTGTGATGGGAGATCGTGTTTCTACAACAGGGTGCAGAAGACCGAGTGAATGGGGGAAAATCAGCCAAACGGGTACCATGTGGAGAAGTGTGAGGTCAGGCTCTTTAGCCAGAGGGATCAAAAGGCAGATTATCATCTGAATGGACAGTGCACAGCAATAATCAACCAGAACCAGGACCAGAGAAGGCCTGAGCTACAGGAAGCAGTTACGATGGCTGGGACTCTATTGCTTGGAATGCAGGTGAACAGGGGGCGATCTTATGGAAGTGTACAAAATCGTGAGAGGAATAAAGAGGGTAAATGCACAGAGTCTCTTGCCCAGAGTAGGTTAATCGAGAACCAGAGGACATAGGTTTAAGGTGAAGGGGGGAAAGATTTAATAGGAACCTGAGGGGTCACTTTTCTTTACACAAAGGGCAGTGGGTATATGGAACGAGCTGCCGGAGGAGATAGTTGAGGCAGGGACTATCGCAACGTTCAAGAAACATTTAGACAGGTACATGGATAGGATAAATTCAGAGGGATATGGGCCAAAAGCAGGCAGGTGGGAAGAGTGTGGATGGGACATGTTGGTCGGGGTGGGCAAGTTGGGCCGATGGTCCTGTTTCCACGCTGTACGACTCTATGACTCTGTGACATGAGCGAAGTTCAGAGGAATCTGGGTTGTTAAAGTGTATGAATCACAAGTTAGCAGGCAAGTCCAACATGTAGTTAAAGAAGGCAAACAAAACGTTGGCCTTTATTGTAAAGTCATTGGAGTGTAAGAATAAGGAGGTCATTGGTGTAGTTGTGCAGGGTGTCGGTGAGGCCACACCTGGAACACCGCGCACAGTTTTGGTTTCCTTATCTAAGAAAGGATACAGTAGCATTGAAGGCAGTGCAAACAAGATTTGCCAGGGTAATTCCCAGGCTGAGACCATTGTCCTCAGATAAGCTGTTGAGCTTCCACCAAGCTGGTGCTAAACTGAGCCCAACCACCTTCCTTCCTTCCTTACATATCTTGGGATTTCTTTGACGTGTGACATCCCTTTCACTGATGTGCACTGTTACTGCAACCTTTTCAGAAAGACTGGTAATTTCATTATTATGAAAAATGACCCCAGCGTTCTCATACACAGCACTTATCTAAAGCAGTAACGTTTCAAAACATTGTTGTATTAATACATGAGGAATGTCAGTGCATGAGGAATGAGCTGAGATCTACAACCATCAGCTCCTCATTCTTCTTCCCACTCAACTTAAAGTCTTCGTTTTAATTCTAACGTCTGTTTCCGACTTGTAACCTCTGATACCATAATACTGACAATACTGGTATTTTAGATTTTTGTTTTCGGCATCATAGATATTTTGTCAGACTTACTTAGGGTCTCGACTCGAAACGTCACCCATTCCTTCTCTCCAAGCGATGCTGCCTGTCCCGCTGAGTTACTCCGGCATTTTGTGTTTAATTTTGATGTAAACCAGCATCTGTAGTTCCTTCCTACACATACGTAGTATGTTGATGTTTGGGTTTTGATGTGGTTTGATTATTTTGATTTCCTTCCTCTCATACCCACATTTCTTCCTGCCACTTCTTTCCACTTGCTGGCAAGCATCTCAAATCTTTTGTGACCAATTTGAAAGCAGTATTTAGGATGAGACCCATGCATGGGCATTAAGTATTTACTCCAGTGATCTTTTCACCCTGCGATCTCTAGTGTGGTGCAGACATGAGATGTTTTCAAGAGAGAGTTAGATATAGCTCTTCGGGCTAAAAGAATCAAGGGACATGGGGAGAAAACAGGAACAGCGTACTGATTTTGGATTTTAGATGATCAGCCATGATCATATTGGATGGCAGTGCTGGCTCGAAGGGACGAATGGTCTACTCCTGCACCTATTTTCGACATTTCTATGAGCTCTATGCAAAACTATTCTCGTCTGTTTGAAGCAATGAGTTGCATTGGTTGTGAAATATTTAACAGAATCTGATGCGTGCTCCTTTTTACAATAAGGTAGTAATAAAATTCTGAAAGATTGTAATGGAGTAAACCGGGATTAACATTTTTAAAGCAGAGCTCACAGATTTAAGAATCACGAGTTGTTATGAATTTGCAAGCACTGCCTCAAGTGTGGTGCAGCAGATTAAATGGTATATTAAAAAGGAAATCTGAAAGTGAAGAAAAAATAGAGCTACTGTGGAGGAAAGCAGAGGGCTGAGATTAATTGGGCACTTAAGGGAAAGGCTGTGTAGGCCAAATGATTAGGAAAAAAACTGCAGATGCTGATTTAAATCGAAGGTAGACACAAAAGAAAACTGCCTGACCCGCTGAGTTACTCCAGCATTTTGTGTCTACCTTTGGCCAAATGAATTCATTCTGTGCTTTACCTATCATTACCTTTAATATGCAAAATAACGGTTTGATTCACTGGTCAAGAAAGAGCATTCCTGCCCTAGGATTGCCAGTAGAGTGGTGAATGTTAAAGTCCACGACTCTTAAAAACTGAAGTACGGCATTCAACTGCCATCTACACCCCACCATCATCTAACCTGCACCCATCCATTTAGAGTCAAAGAGTCTTACGGAGTGCTCGGTTTTATTCCCATTAAAGAAAGCCGAGCATATTTTCACTCTGAGGATAGTTTTGAGATGTCCAGTGTTGAACTTGGGTGTGGAAATAAATCAGCCATTTGTTCGACATGGTGCAACGGATAATTTAATTAATCCCACATATCAGAGGCTTTTAGGTTATAATTTATACTGGTGATGAGGAAGGGATGAACTGGAAGTGCTAACGGTCAGTTTGAACATCTTGTGTGTGTGGCCACCATGCAGTATGCATTGGTCACTAATTTCTAATCCATTACAAGGTGCATACAGATCTGCACATCACTGAGTTAGACCAACAATTAACACTGCAACTGCCAAGGAGGTTGTAAATTCCAACACCTAATCACATTACACAGTATCTAACCTCAACCAACATTGAAGGTATATGTTTGAATAACATGTGGGCCCCATAACTGAGGAAGGATGTGCTGGGCGTTGGAGAGGGCCCAGAGGAGGTTTATGAGAATGATCCCAGGAATGATTGGGTTAACATATGATGGATGAGCGTTTGATGGTGCTGGGTCCCTATACCGGCTGGAGTTTAGAAGGATGGGGGGAGACCTCATTGAAACTTACGGAATAGTGAAAGGCCTGGATAGAATGGATGTGGAGAGGATGTTGCCACTAGTGGGAGAGTCTAGGACCAGAGGCCATAGACTCAGAATTAAAGGATGTTCCTTTAGGAAGGAGATGAAGAGGAATTTCTTTAGTCAGAGGATGGTGAATCTGTGGAATTCAGTGCCACAGACGGCTGCGGAGGCCGTCAATGGATATTTTTAAGGCGGAGATTGACAGATTCTTGATTAGTACGGGGGTCAAGGGTTATGGGGAGAAGGCAGGAGAACGGGCTTGAGAGGTAAAGATAGATCAAACATGATTGAATGGCGGAGTAGACTTAATAGACAATAGACAATAGGTGCAGGAGTAGGCCATTCGGCCCTTCGAGCCAGCACCACCATTCAATGTGATCATGGCTCCTTGATGGGTCGAATGGCCTCATTCTGCACCTACAACGTCTGAACTTATAAACAGTAAGCTCACTATCTTTACTGCATGCACCCTATGTCAATGGTGACAACCACATCGATAGATGCTCACTTAAATCTTCCTCCATTCTGTCCCTCTGGGGAGAGGGGAAACGGCAGGAATTGGAATGGCAGATGATGTAAGAAAAAAATCTCTCTTGTTGCACAAAATAATAAGATATTTATGGCACATCGCCTCAACTGCTAGCCAGACGGAAGCAAAATCTACATTGACCGTGCATTTAAATGCACACAAAATCCTGGTACCTGAGTCAATTGTTCCCTGTCAAGGCAAAATGATGTTGAGCTGAAAACACAGCTCACTGAAGGATGCACAACAAAACATCTTCTAATGGAAGTCCTTGAGGGCCATTGCAAATTTCTGAGCTGCTTGAAAGAAATGGAGCAGTTGAGATCATATCATATCATATCATATATATACAGCCGGAAACAGGCCTTTTCGGCCCTCCAAGTCCGTGCCGCCCAGCGATCCCCGTACATTAACACTATCCTACACCCACTAGGGACAATTTTTTTTTTTTTTTTTTTTACATTTACCCAGCCAATTAACCTACATACCTGTACGTCTTTGGAGTGTGGGAGGAAACCGAAGATCTCGGAGAAAACCCACGCAGGTCACGGGGAGAACGTACAAACTCCTTACAGTGCAGCACCCGTAGTCAGGATCGAACCTGAGTCTCCGGCGCTGCATTCGCTGTAAAGCAGCAACTCTACCGCTGCGCTACCGCTGCGCATAGAACGATGACACAGTTCCATTGTGAATGGGACCTGAAGAGAAATAAACACAGGGCAGAACCTCTTACACAGACGTGTCAAAGGTGGATGATCATACAGTCATAGAACCATAGCACAAAAACAGGCCTTTCGGCCCATCTTGTCCATGCTAACAGCTATGCCTATTTACGCTAACCCCACTCTCCTTTTTTTGGCCTGTATCCCTCCAAGACTTTCCTAACGACATGTCCAAATGCTTTTAAAATTTTTTTAATGTACCTGCCTCTACCATCTCATCTGGCAGATATTTCAAAAATTTACCATCCGCTGTGTGAAAAGAATGACCCTTCAAATCTCCTTGAAATTTCTCCCCTCTCACCTTGAACTTGTGCGCTCTATTTAGACCACCCTGCTCTGGGGAAAAGACTCTATCTATCCAATTAACGCCCCTAAAAGTTTTATAAATCTCAATAAGGCCACATCTGCGAGGTGAAAATAAACCCAACCTACCCAATCTCTGCAGTCCTTCATTCCATTCAACATCTTGGTGAATCTCCTCTGTACTCTCCCTATTGCCACTTAATCCTTCCTGTAATATGGAGATCGGAACTATTCACAATACTCCAAATGCGGTCTAACCAATGTCCTGTACAACATGACATCCCATCTCTCATACTCAATGCCTCAGCCTATGAAGGCAAGCATATTAAATGCCTTCTTCACTACCCTATCTACACGTGTTATCACTTTCAGAGTGCTATGGACTTATACCCCAAGGTCTGGGTATTGATTTAGGTTTATTCTTCCTCTCTGTACACAGGTACAAAGAAAAGCTTTGTTTGCGTGCTGTCGAATCGGATTAGATAGTATTATACATAAATATAATTAAGTGAAACTCAAGTACAACAGGCAGGGCAAAAGGAAGATACAGAGTGCAGGATATATTTCTCAGCATTGTAGCGCAACAGTTCCATAGACAAAGTCCAATGTCAGTCTCTGAAGGTCCCTGCCATTTATTCTGAACGTCCTACCAGAGTTCGACGTTTATAAGTGCATTACCTCACACTTGTGTGAATTAAATTCCTCACTCACCTTCCATCTGATCCATGTCCCGCTGAATTTTTCCACAACCGACATTGCTATCGAAATAAGCAAAACACAGTGGCACATCGGTAGAACTGCTGCCTTATAGCGCCAGAGACCCAGGTTCGATCCTGACTACGGGTGCTGTCGGTACGGGGTTCATACATTCTTCCTGTGACCACATGGGTTTTCTCCAGGTGCTCCGGTTTCTTCCCACATTCGAAAGACGTGCAGGTTTGTAGGTTCATTGGTTTCTGTAAATTGTCCCCAGTGTGTAGGATAGAACTAGTGTAAGGGTGATTGTTGGTTGGTGCGGACTAGATAGGCCGAAGGGCCTGTTTCCATGCTGCATCACTAGCCTGGAACCATGATGGCAGTCAATGTTGAACTTAATGGACCAGGTACTGCCATGTAGGTACTGGCCATGTAGGTACTAGCCACATAGGTACTGCCATGTAGGTACTGGCCATGTAGGTACTGGCCATGTAGGTACTGCCACATAGGTACTGCCATGTAGGTACTGGCCATGTAGATACTGGCCATGTAGGTACTGGCCATGTAGGTACTGGCCATGTAGGTACTGGCCATGTAGGTACTGGCCATGTAGGTACTGGCCATGTAGTGTACCAGCTTAGTCACAGGTGGATAGAGCTGTGGACCTTTGATCCAGAGATGTGAGGGTGAATTTCACCATGTAGCTGGGAACTTAACTTCAATCAGCTACGTAAATCTAGAACTAAGAGAAATCTAGTAGAGCAACATCCCTATCAAAAATGGTATCTGGTTAACTTGTTAGTCCGCAGTGTAAGCGCGGTATGTGTATTGATAGGGGTCGGAGTGCGAGTGGGGATGGCAGATGTGGGATCGGAGTATTATAGGGGTCAGATCCAGGTTGGAGTGTGAGGAGGGGAGACAGATGTGGGGTCAGAGTGTAGGTGGGGGGGGGTCTGGGGTTGTGGTGTGACAGGTGTGGGCAGAGATTCAGAGTCAGAGTGTGAAAGGGTGGGATTGATTGGCGTTGGATGCGAGGGAGTGGGGACAGACTGGTGTTGTAGTGTCGGAGGGGCCTGGGGGGGAATTGCTCGAACATATCCATGGTTCGAGTGAGAGGAGTGGGTGGGGACTGATCCAGTGTCAGAGTGTGAAGGGGGGGGGGGTGCAGAGGGGCAGATCCAGGGTCAGTGTATGAGGGGCGGGGACAGATCCAGGGTCAAAGTGTGAGGGGCGGGTCAGATCCAGGGTCAAAGTGTGAGGGGCGGGTCAGATCCAGGGTCAAAGTGTGAGGGGCGGGGACAGATCCAGGGTCAAAGTGTGTGAGGGGCGGGGCCAACAAAGAAGGAATTTGCTCTATTCCTGTGTCTCACAAAAAATGGAAACATGATATAGAAACAATCGTCAGGGAGAAGGTCTGACCCCCCCCAGGAATAAATCACTTGATTGAACACAAAAACCAACATGAGTCTGGCATGTCAAACAACCACAGCATCAAATCGGTAATTGATAAAAATGTCAGAGTTATCCATTTGGCCTTGGGCTGACATTAGTGTTGATTTTGTAGTTCTGTATTCTGGTTTTCACATCCCTGCGATTAACAATAGTAGAATTTGGGTGGTATATATTGGCCATCTGTGAAAGCCACGACTTTATGGGTCAACCATGACTTTGCGCTATTTGGTTGGTAAGGATGGATAACAGTGATGATTTGTGCAAGTCCTGCAACTGCGTGCGTTTCACGCGTGGCGAGATTGCACCGCACGTACGCGCACGCCAACAGTGAAGCAGAATGATTTGTACAAAAAAAAATCACATTTGCTGCTCAAGCTGAAGGGAAAAGCATGGAAGCAAGAACTTTATAAAGGCTTTTACGGAATTGCACAGCAACACCAATTTGACAGTAGGAAGACCACCAGCTGTTGTTTGCAGGTTCATGATACACTTGCAGGTTCATGATACACTTGCAAGTTCATGATACACTTGCAGGTTCATGATACACTTGCAGGTTCATGATACACTTGCAGGTTCATGATACACTTGCAGGTTCATGATACACTTGCCCACCAAAGATATCCCACAAGATGGAAGTTCAACATCTATGCCAGTGAGACAATACCAAGGGGAACGACCAGATGTACCAACATTGTTATCTTCCTAAAATAGACATAGAGTGCTGGAGTAATTCAATGGGTCAGTCTGTATTCTTGATGCGTTCTTCAAAGATGCTGCCTGACCCGCTTTTTTTGTAAACCAGCATCTGTAGTTCCTCGTGTCTCCGTTGTTATGCTGTTGCATTTTTTTTTTTCAATAACACTGTGTATTTCCTCTTTAAGATGGTGCATATGTGCCAAATTCTAGCCGGCAGCTGAAGGCATTGGAAGATACCATCAATGAGATCGTGGGCACTACTTAATGCATCAACATTGGCCTGGTAGCTACTCTGAGATGAGTGTCCCAGTTATTGGAAGGGTAGTCCCACAACGTTTCTACCCTACATTAGTGACCTGAATTCACAACTGCAGAACAATTTGGTGAACAAGTTGAAGATGTGGCGTCAAAGTACAAATAGTGATCAAGTCTAGCGAAGATTTTATTGTCTGTCTGCAGAACTGTAACAAATAAAACATTTTAAGCAAAAAACAAACTGTTGGAGGAACATGCCAGGTCAGGCAGCAACCAGGGAGAACAAAATGAACGGGCGACATTTCGGGTCAGGACCTTCCTTCAGACTGATTCAATGACTCAATTAAATGGTTCAATTATACTTTGTTGTCACATGTACCTAGGTAGGTATAGGGTACTACAGTGAAAGTGCAGAGGAATGAAAGCTGGCCACAGGAGATGACGGGGAGGCATGGGGCAAAATTTCAATTCTGGCCTCACACACTGGAAACAAAACATTGGCAACTGAAAAGTGTTGAACTGGTTAGGAGAAAAGGCAATCGAATGACTAGAGCATAATGTTAAAGCCTTTCCCAGCTCTGGTGGGGCCTCATCAGGAACATTGCTTTCAAACTTTGTCACAGTGTAATGGACCTGGGTCTGGGTCAGTACTAGATTTTAACACGGCACAGATTGAGACCATTTAGCCCTTCTTAGAACGTTCCCACCCCCTACTTACCTGCCTGCAACCTACTCCCCCTGATTCGCCTAACGCCCACCTGCACTAGGGGTAATTAACCTACCAACACATCTTCAGGATGTGGGAGGAAGCTGGAGTACCCGGGGGGAAATCCTTGCAGTCACAGTGAGAATATACACACTCCACACACAAACAGCAGTGGAGGTCAGGATCGAACCTGGGCTGTCAGAGATGTATTACACCATTACACTACAGAGCCGCTTTTGTGAGGCAGCTCAATGAGAGAGATGCGGGGATAATCAGTACTGGAGGAAATATGAGCTCATTAACTAATTAGCTTTCTCCACCTGGATAAAAGAATGTGAGTGAAAACCTTAAAATTAAGGTTAATATATATTCCTGAAAGTCATTGTAAAATGTTCTTAATAATGAAAATATAAATGAATTATAATCCTCTTTTATCCTTGTTCCTCCTTCAATATATATTCAATCGTACAAGATTATGTTTTTCATTTTCATTTTCAGTACCAGGTTATTGCAGCCTCTAGCTTCCTGCTCTACATTCCTCTAATTGGAATTAAGTCCTGGATATCGGCTTAATGATATAATTAAGAGGTGATTCGACTATAAAAACATGGAATCTATGCAGCACAGAAGGATGGTATTTGGCCCATCGTAGCTTTTGACAATAGACAATAGGTGCAGGAGGAGGCCATTCGGCCCTTCGAGCCAGCACCCCCATTCAATGTGATCATGGCTGATCATTCTCAATCAGTACCCCGTTCCTGCCTTCTCCCCATACACCCTGACTCCGCTATCCTTAAGAGCTCTATCTAGCTCTCTCTTGAATGCATTCAGAGAATTGGCCTCCACTGCCTTCTGAGGCAGAGAATTCCACAGATTCACAACTCTCTGACTGAAAACGATTTTCCTCATCTCAGTTCTAAATGGCCTACCCCTTATTCTTAAACTGTGGCCCCTTGTTCTGGACTCCCCCAACATTGGGAACATGTTTCCTGCCTCTAACGTGTCCAACCCCTTAATAATCTTATATGTTTCGATAAGATCTCCTCTCATCCTTCTAAATTCCAGTGTAAACAAGCCTAGTCGCTCCAGTCTTTCAACATATGACAGTCCCGCCAGCTTTCTGTGAGGAAGAAAAAAAAATCTGATCTCTGCTTAATTTTTGACATTTATCTGGAAACTGTGTCCACAACAAGGTTCCTCCATCCAAACAATCATCATTTTGAGCATCTATACTAGTGGAAGGTGTAAATGTGAAAGGGAAATTACCATAACTGGAGCCCGTAGCAAGCCTGCACAACTTGACATCGATCCCTTACTGTTTGGCACTGAATGAGAAGCAGTGTCTCACAACCTTGGGTTTACTTGGGTCTCTGCAGATCCAGAATAAGGCTTCCCTCCTTACTGGGCGCGGTGTGAGGAAACACATGGTTAACCTTCATCTGACAATCGCCGGGAGAGGATATATTCCCTGTAAAAAGGATGTTCATTGGATCACTACTTCTATGGCAGCCATTATATAGTATGCCCAGTTCTCCCCTCCCAATAGTGTCTCTGTCCCGGTACCATCCAGGGAGAAGGTGGACCTGGAGTCTGGGACTCCTGCCCACAGCCAACCTGTGGAGGTGTGTTTGATGCAAAATGGCCAGCAGAACAATGACCCGTCAGCCGCCGAGAACGAAGACCCAACGGCCACATGTGCGGGGGAAGCTCGGAACCCTGAAGTCGAGGACGGAGCCGCTGGCGGTGACAGACGCGAGGAGTGGGCCGGTAGTCGAGGGATCGGGGTATTACCTCCAATGCCTGCAGAAGGTGCTCCCTGGATACAGAGGTGGTCGGCAGAGGAGAGGGACCCGGGTCGGGCTTACCTTGGCTTACCTGATAGGGGGCAATCCAGGGCTAGACTTTGCACTTTGGACTGTTTGCGTTTTCTGTTTTATTTTTTCCTTTTCGTTTTTTTTAAACAGCGGCAAAATTGTGGCGACTATACATTTGTGGTTGTGCAGAAGAGTTTCACTGTGCCGTGCATACCTGACCATAAAGAACCATTGAACTAATCGAAGCACCAGGGGCTTGGTGAAGTTCCCATTCACCAGCCGACATCTCGCCTCAGATATCTCCGACACAAAATTTGACTCAGACACAAAATATTTCAGCCACAAAAGTTGCAGACACAAAATACCTCAGACACACAATTTGACTCTGTTTCTCTCCCTACAAATGCTGCCTGGTCTTGCTGTGTATTTTCTAATTTTACTTCAGATTTCCGGCATCTGTGTTTTGCTTTGTATTTTCATTTACTGACAAACACATATTGTCTCCCAATGTTCAGCAAATTATAATTAAACGTCCTGTTCCTATGGTAGTTACAACAGTCAAATTCAATCAAGGTTATTAAATTTCGTTCACAAGATTACAGGATAACTATATTGAGAAGGTATTTATAATATGCAGATACCACCTGCAGGCTATTTAGGGCGGGGTGACATTCTAAGCTATGCACATCATAAAATCAGAGTATCAGATCCCAATTGACTAAGTCTGTTCCCAAAGGATGACCTAATTATAACCCAGTGACAGCCTAACAAGTACTCCACTCAGGTTTGGCTGGTTGTCTTGGATATGACATATTGAACTGATACAGTTGCAACACTTTCAGCTCTCTAATATTCGGTATCTACATTGTTTCTTGCTTAGGTGAGAAGGCTTCACGTAACTGTGACCCTTCCCCCACTCTGATGTTATTGAGAGACAATTTGGGGAAACCACCTTTGAACATTTGGCCAGGTTTGCATTCACACTGTTGCCTCTGCCAGTCCTGCCACCCTCCAAGATGCAAACTCTGCAGGTTCTCAGTTCTAGCCTTGCACAACTTGGATGGTGCAACCAGTAGAGTCGCTGCCTCACAGGGTCTGAAGCCTGGGTTCAATCCTGACCTCGGGACCTGTTTGTATGGACTTTGCAAGTTCTCCTGGTGACCGCATGGATGCTCTGGTTTCCTCCTTTATCCTGAAGACGTGTGTTGTGGGTTAATTGGCCGCTGTAAATTGTCCCTAGTGTGTAGAGTGTGTGGTGGGATCGGGCGTACTTCATGGTCATGTGGGGAGAATAATATAGGATTAAATTAGGATTAGTTAATGGGTGGTTGATGGACCCTGTGGATGAAGGGCCTTTATCCATGTCATATAATTCTGTCCATCGTCTCCTTGGTGGTTATGGCGGCTGTTTTCAAGAGCCCTAACTGCAGCATTTCCTCCATGATCTTCTTCTCTGATAACCTTTTGAATATTGCTTAAAACCCAGTAATTTGACCAGCCTGGTTATCAATGATAAAGGGCGAGAAAGTGTTGCATTTTGACTTAAAATGCAATGTCAAGGGTATTCTGTAAATACCCGGGCAGTAACGGAGGCTGATTCAACTGTAACATTCAACAGTGAGCTGAGTAAGTATCTGAAAGGAAAGAATTTGTGGGGTTTTTGGAAAAGGTGTGGAGATGGGATTAGCTGGATTGCTCCTTCAGAGAGTTAGGACAGACATGGTAGCCCAATTGCCTCCTTCCACAATGCTACCCTCCTGTCTCTCTCTCTAACTTCCCTATCCAACAGGGGCAAACATTAACACACGCTGAAGCGGCAACCATATCTCCCATTTCTTCAAATTGAACATCCCTGCTGCAGAAACCTGAAGCATAAGTAGAAGGCTGGGTCCAGGTGCGAAGATCGGCTCCAGCTTAACTTTTTCACCATCAAGAGGAACATCAATTAAATGGAGAAGGAGAAGCTCAAAGCCCGAGACAGAGGGTTAAACAAAGGAGCAGGTTGCTAAAGGCAATGATTTAAGCACACTGCCCCTTCTCTCTGTGTTTTTTTTTAAACTGATTAAATTTCTTGCCTGTCTTGCTTGTCAACTTTAAATTGAATACCACTCGTGGAATAACATGGGAAATGTCTTCAATAAAGATGCTCCTTTTAAACTATATTAAAACAGCAGACTCATTATTAGGACAGCAGTGGTGAGAGAAAGCCAGTGGAAACATGCCACATTATTCCACTCAGCCTCTGCTTATCTGACCGCAATATATTTTAAAAAAACACATGCTGCCAACTTGTCCATTTATAAATTCACATATCTTTAAAGGGACAGGCAATGCACATTATCAACCTGGAACTGCAACCTCCCACCACAGGTGATGCTGCAACACTTTGGACGGATCTTCACATAAGCAGTTTAGTGCATGGTCCTGTGTCTGATGTGATGGTTACAATATGAAAATTAATTTTAATTCTATAGCAAAGTGGCTTGTTTCTGTTAAAATCTACAGATTTGACAATGGATCATGAGAATTAAAAAAATTTAAAATTAAGAATTAAACAAAAACGAGATGCAACACCTGTCCCTTTACCTCCCCCCTCAACTCCATCCAAGGACTCAAACAGTCTTTCCAGGTGAGACAGAAGTTCACCTGCACCTCCTCCAACCTCATCTATTGTATCCGCTGCTCTAGATGTCAACTCCGTTACATCGGCGAAACCAAACGCAGGCTCGGCGATCGTTTCGCTCAACACCTTCGCTCAGTCCGCCTTAACCAACCTGATCTCCCGGTGGACGAGCACTTCAACTCCCCCTCCCACTCCCAGTCTGACCTTTCTGTCATGGGCCTCCTCCAGTGCCATATTGAGGCCCACCGGAAATTGGAGGAACAGCACCTCATATTTCGCTTGGGCAGCTTGCAGCCCAGCCGTATGAACATTGACTTCTCCAACTTTAGATAGTTCCTCTGTCCCTCTCTTCCCTTCCCAGTTCTCCCTCTATCTTCCTGTCTCCATCTATATCCTTCCTTTGACCCGCCCCCCTGACATCAGTCTGAAGAAGGGTCTCGATCCGAAACGTCACCCATTCCTTCTCTCCTGAGATGCTGCCTGACCTGCTGAGTTACTCCAGCATTTTGTGAAAAAATATTAAGATGTTCTGTTCTATATTGTAATGGTAGATGGAGTTAAACTATTGGTCAGCCTTAATCTAATTGAAAGGAGTAATAGTTTTGAAGAGTGCAGTGGGCTATACTATATATTTCTCCTCCTTTACACTGGGTTCTGGACCTTACAAGCCTTTCTGCCAGTCATACGATCATGAGCATCAGTGATAGGAGGGGAATTAGGCCATTCGCCCCATCAGGTCTACTCCGCCATTCAATCGTGGCTGATCTATCTCTCCTCCCTAACCCCATTCTCCTGCCTACTCCCCACAACCACTGACACCCATACTAATCAACAATCTATCTATCTCTGCCTTAAATATATCCACTGACTTGCCCTCCACAGCCTTTAAACGTCCTTTAATTCTGAGGCAATGACCTCCAGTCCCAGACTCTCGTACTAGTGAAAACATCCTCTCCACATCCACTCTATCCAAGCCTTTCACTATTCTGTATGTTTCAATGAGGTCCCCCCTCATTCTTCTAAACTCCTGCAAGTACAAGCCAAGTGCCGTCAAACGCAGTCAAGGGCTGTAGGTTTAATTTCATCTTTCCTGTTTCCCTGAATGATATTTGCTTCAGTTTTTCTGCAATCACCACCTTTTACAGTGGAAAACAATGTCCTAATACTTTCCCCTGATCAAGGTAATGTTGCCTCAGTGACCTGAAGGGGAAGGAATGGTGCAGTATTGTATATTGTGGAACTAAAATTTGGTTGACAAATACACATTACACCTTATCTTTGTCTGGCATGGATATTCATGTAAAGTGTTCAGTAAAATCTTTAATATGTGATACATGTGAAACAACTCACACAGTTTTACAAGTCACCCGCAAAACAAACAAATTGCTGGATGAGACACAGGAAAGTGCAGATGCTGGAAACTTGAGCAAAAACCAAAGTGCTGGAGGAAGTTAATGGGTCAGGTAGGATTCGTGGAGGGAATGGGCAGCGGGCGTTTTGAGTCGGTCTGTGAAGGGAATGAACAGGTGACATTTTGGGTCAGGACCCTCCTTCAGACTGATGGAAGGTCCTGACCCAAAACACCTCTTGTCCGTTCCCTCCACAAATACAGCGTGACCCGCTGAGTTCCTCCAGCACTTGGGATTTTGCTTAAATTGCTGGAGGAACTTAACAGATCGGGCGGCAAGTGTTGAAGGAAATGGTCAGATTACATTTTGGATCAGAACCCTTCTTTAGTCTTTTTTCTCCAGAATTCCAGCATCTGCAGTCCCTCGTGCCTCCATTTTACAATGGCACCACAGTGTTTACCCTCACCATGTGACCGAACAACTTGAAAATGTTTGTTTTTATTCTCCTTCTCTCAGCAAGTTTCTTCCCTGGTACTATCGGTGGTACACACAGGCGCGTTGATGTGTCATAATTGGCTCGTGTAACATCTTCAAACAAGAGCTGCAATTAAAAACAACTTGGAGAGACTGTGGATGTCTGCACGTCAGCAGCTGAACTATTCCCGAGCCCCTACTGAAATGCCTAATTACTCTAAACTGCTTATGCAAGTTCCAGGTTTTAAACAGGATTGACTAAATCCAGCCAATTAAGCCTGAAAGATAGACCTCCACAATTTGTAATACATATTTATTTATCCTTTTTGGCAATATTGCTAGTCCCCTGACAGGCTCCTTTGTCTCTGTTCAGTTCCCCTAGAAATCCAGGTCTTTGGACTGACAGACCAGGACCATGGTTTCAAGCTCATGGTTTGGACAAAGCAGCTCACCCCCTCCATGACACACTGGTCAACGTGAGGAGCAACAGACTGGTTCCACCAAGATGCAGCACAGAACGCCACAGGAGATCCTTTTTCTCTGTGGCCGTCATGTGTACAACTCCTCCCCCTTCTGTTGTGGGGTAGACTGACTCCCCCCCCCCCTCTCCCCCTCCCCTCACCCTCCCCAATCTTTGCACATCCCCAATCCTGGACTTTCCACTCTTCACTTAATTTCAAGTTTCATGTATCTTGTTGTGTTTTTATGAGTGTTGGCAGACCAATTACCCCCCTGGGATAAATAAAGTTCTACAGGTATCGTTTCGTATCAAGGATGAACCATATCTGTTTGGAATTGTTGGGCATTCCATTAGTTTTTCAGTTAATCAAAGACATGTTCCCAGACCTCCTCCCCACACCAGGCCTGTCACCTTATCATCGGAAGAAATTATTGAGCAAAGGTTTTGCATTTATAATTTACTTTGTCATTCGATATCCAAAGGCACTTCATTGGAGCCCTACCAGCCAGAAATTGACAGGAGGCCTGTGAGGTAATAAATGGAAAGAAGATTATGTTTCCTCAATGAGTTTGGGTTCAAGGAGCGCCTCAAAAGGAAAAAACGGAGGCAGAGAAATTAGGGGTGGAAATTGAAGGGATGCAGGTGCCAATTATAGAGGAACATCATCGACAGAAATTAGAGGAAGGAGGGAAAAGATGGGGGCAAGATTGGAAAACAAGGATGGGACTTCATTGGTCATGATGCCCACGTTGGTCAGAGAAGACGAGAGTGAAAGGTGAACAGGACTTGATAGCATTGTGAATGTGCTTGTTTGCAGAGAGTATAAGGTGGGGGGATTGGTTAGCCGAAGTTAAGCAGTAAGCAAACAGGACCTGTGACAAACCTCCACTCAATAAAGGGAGGTGAAGCCCAGAGGAAAGTCACCATCAATTGTCCAAAACCTTCCAAACACTCCTCATACATTAACCCAATCATCCCCAGGATTATTCTCGCAAACCTCCTCTGGGCCCTCTCCAATGCCAGCACACCCTCCTTCAGATATGGGGCCCAAAACTACTCACAGTATTCCAAATGTGGGCTGACCACCGTGGCTTATAAAGTCTCAGCATTACATCCTTGCTTTTATGTTCTAGTCCTTTTGAAATGGATGCGAGCATTGCATTTGCCTTTCCTTACTACCAACTCAACCTGCAGATTAACCTTTTGGAAATTCTGGAAACTTTGGAAATTCTGCACCAGCACTCCCATGTCCCAAATCTACATGCCTCACAATCATGAGGTCCACATAAATAAAACTGTAAACTTTAGAGGTAGAGAACCCATCCCATCATAGCACTAGAAATCTTCCTTTGGGTGGAGGCGACGGCTGCAATGGGCCTTTATAGCCAACTGCATCTGGGGCTTTGAAAATGGCAATTTGACCAAATGCAGGCTCGGCAATCGTTTCGCTCAACACCTTCGCTCAATCCGCCTTAACCGACCTGATCTCCCGGTGGCTCAGCCTCCCACTCCCAGCCTGACCTTTCCGTCATGGGCCTCCTCCTTTGTCATAGTGAGGCCCAGTGCAAATTGGGGGAACAGCATCTCATATTTCGCTTGGGCAGTTTTACACCCCAGCGGTATGAACATTGACTTCTCCAACTTCAGAGAGTTCCTCTGACCCTCTCTTTCCCCTCCCCCTTCCCAGTTCTCCCACTGTCTTCCTGTCTCCTACTACGTCCTATCTTTGTCCCGCCCCCTCCTCTGACATCAGTCTGAAGAAGGGTCTCGACCCGAAACGTCACCCATTCCTTCTCTCCTGAGATGCTGCCTGACCCGCTGAGTTACAAGAAGCTCTTGCTCTGAGAGGCAGCCTCCAGACTCCTGTGCACTGGCAGCCAATATGGTTTTGGGTGGGACTGCTGCCAGAGAGGCCTTAAAGGTAGATGAATTAATACCCCTATGAGGAAGGACAGCAACGACCTGAACACCAGGAGCATGGGTCATAATCGGCTGCCATGTTGACGGTTCATTGACCTCTGAGTGCGGTGCCCTTCGTGATGTCTAGGTGGGTTGGTACGTGTGGGGCTTGAGTGGAATGAATAGTTCTGTCAGAAAGTCGGAAGGAAGGACAGTTCTTAAATAGTTGTGTAACTCTGCTTCGCTTATCTTGGCAGATCGGTGAATTTCCTGTCGTGCTTCACCTTGTTGGAGTTCAGAGGTCAGAGGTAATATTGACCACCTTCCCCATGTTATTCAAATGTGGCCCCACAGTCTATCCAGCCCTTGATTCCTACCCTCTGTTTTTCCCTCCGGCACCTCAATGTCCCACAGGGTCTACCTGGGAGCTTGCAACCTTCCCATCAGTGCTTCTTGCTCCTCCCTGGCAGCCATGTTGCTGCAGGTGGCCACAATGGGGCATGTGCCTTTAAGGGTTGGTATCCTTCTGAGAAGCGCATCAGTAGACGTGCTGTATCGCATGGGGCGCCTTGGGAACTGCACCGGTCCTGCTTAATGCACGATGCAGGGCGTAAACCATCATAATGATTCCTTTCAAGCAATGTTTTTTGGCTGATTGGATGTTTTTGCAGGTGAAGCAGTTTGCCATTCATGCAACAGTAATTACCGCACCAGAGGATGGAATCCAGTTTCCAAGCAGTACAATAGACTTCACGTTAGCCTTGCAGTCATTTCCACTCTGTGGAACTTTGGCGCTTACCGCCCACCACTCGTTGCCCTGGAAAAGATGGTGATTACCCTTTAACCTCCATCACTGCACTGCGAGGCAACGAAACTCCCACACTGCCGCTAGGCCCACCACTTCTGGCATCTCCAACACGGGAGGTGAGAGCATTAGGTCACCAATGGATGTCCGGGAAGCCTCTCCCTTAATCTCCGTGGAATGATAACGTAAAGTTGCCAAATGTTATTTTGGTGTAGGAAAATAACTGCAGATGCTGGGACAAATCGAAGGTATTTATTCACAAAATGCTGGAGTAACTCAGCAGGTCAGGCAGCATCTCAGGAGAGAAGGAATGGGTGATGTTTCTGGTCGAGACCCTTCTTCAGACTAGTGTTATTTTGGGATGACTTGACACTGGGATTACATGTTGCATTTATTTCAACTGCAGACTAATAGTGATCAGTTTTTTAAAAATGTTTCTTTAATTGAGCCTCTTGCTCAGAAGCAGGAATATCTGGTTTATTGGTATTGTAATGCGCCCATGTCATTCCTGGACAGTTGTGTCATCACTTTATCTGGGCCCAATCTATTCAGATGTGATGGATCGAAAACTATGTACCTGGTATTACATTAGAAGAACGTGGGGCAGTCGGGACTGGATGAGTGAGAAGCTCAGTATTGTATATTTGCAGCACAAGTCATCCCTCCGTGAGCATCATCATACAGGCAAGCCACCGCAAGGCTCAGAATCAATAAACCTTAAACCCAGGGAACATGACGAATCAGCTGCCTCTAGCAATACGAAACTCCGTGTGGCGGATAACAATATGTTCCAAACAATAGGTGGAAAGGACGGGTTGTTGTGGAGGTAGTTGTGGTAACTGAGCTACTGGGGAGTTGGTTTCCCTCTGGTGACTCATGTCAAGCGTGGGTTAAAGATGACCTTTCCTCGTCCAGACGGCCCAGTCATCCCTGATCCAGGAGTGGCCTCTCGCTCATTACCCGACTTCCCTTCCAAGTCTATTTTTAAATCTCTCGTCCTTCCACCTACAACATTTTCTTCGCCACATTTCCATTGCTTCAGATGTTCAGAATAAACAATGGAACATAGTGAGAATTTTAAGTTGTGCTACTCAGAGGGTAGTGTGCATATTGGAACGAGCTGCCGGAGGAAGTAGTTGAGGCAGGTACCATAACGACATTTAAAAGACACTTGGACAGGTACATGGACTGGTAAGTGTTTGGAGGGATATGGGCAAATGCAGCCAAATGGGATTCGTTTAGATGGGGCATCATGGTTGGCATGGACCAGTTGGGCAGAAAGGCCTGTTTCTGTGCCCTAAAGGCATTGGTATTGTATTCTTTACCAACAATAAACCCCTGCTTTTTAATCACAATTAATATTTATTAATTGTGGACGGCCCTATGTTGCTCAGAATGACTTCTTGTGGATGTTTTTACCTGCAGTGTGTACATCGATCAGCCAGCACATTATGACCACTGACTGGCGAAGTGCATAACATTGATTATCTTGTTGCAATGGCACCTGTCATGGGGTGGGATATATTAGGCAGCAAGTAAACAGTTCTTGAAGTTGATGTGTTGGATGCAGGAGAAATGGGAAGGAGTAAAGACCTGAGCAACTCCGACAAGGGCCAAATTGTTATGACCAGACGACTGGGTCAGAGCATCTCTGAAACAGCAAGGCTTGTGGAGTGCTCCCGGTCAGCAGTGGTGAGTACCTACCGACAGTGGTCCGAGGAGGGACAAACCACAAACCGGCGACAGGGTGATGGGCGCCTAAGGCTCATCGATGCGCGAGGCCAACGAAGGCTATCCCATCAGGTCCGAACCGACAGAAGGTCTACTGTGGCACAAGTCACAGAAAATTTTAATGGTGGTCATGGGAGGGATGTGTCACAATACACAGTGCATCGCACCCTGCTGCGTATGGGGCTGCACACGGAGGACTAACAGCATATTAGGCAGGTGGTCATAATGTTTTGGCTGATCGGTGTATTACAGTAATTTACTTTCCCTTATTCTAACTCCCATGTGTGACTGTGAAACTCAGTCATGTATCAGCGGCAGGCAGCATGCCCACGTCAGAAGAAATCAATGCATTTTGCATTCCTTGGCTCTCGTCGAAGATTCACCTGAGAATGTTTCTGTTTGCCTATGGGGGAGCAGTTGCCTGTGTAAATTACCAACCTCAAGCTTCACGGATCAACATCTCAATTCCGTCAAGCTGCTTGGCTCATTTGATGAAGTCACTGCCAAGACTGGGGATGATTAGTTTGGTTTAGTTTAATTTGGAAGATACAGCGCGGAAATGTGCCCTTCAACCCACCGATTCCTTGCCGACCAGCGATCCCCACACATTAACACTACCCTACACGCATTCGGGTCAATTTACATTTATACCAAGCCAATTAACCTACAAAACTGGGGTGTGGGAGGAAACCGAAGATCTCTGAGAAAACCCATGCAGGTCGCTGGAAGAACGTACAAACTCCATGCAGACAGCACCTGTATTCGGGATCGAACCGGGTCTGTGGCGTTGTAAGCGCTGTAAGGCAGCGACTCTACCGCTGCGCCACCGTGGCCCCCTTCATTGGAAGACATTTGCTTCGGCCCTGAGATCACTCCCCACAGGGTTCTGTTTAGCCTATTGCCATTGAGACAGAGGAAGAGATGCAAGGATCAGGGGTCACAGTCCTGATGGTTGTACGAAGAGCCGGGACAGGTTTGTTTCCCCACCCAGTCTTTTAACTGAAGTGAGGCTACTTAGGCAATACAATCAGAGCTCTAGTGCAGCAGAGAGGAGCAATGAAGTCAAGAGGTGGGATGGAAAGAGATGCTTGTCAAAGTGAGGCCCGCCTTCTGCCAGAGAGGAGATCTGTTCATGTCGTGTCTGATTCCAATCCTCGGAGATGGGTGTGGTTGCAAAAATATGCTGCTGATTTAGATCATTAAAAAATAGGAAGGGCCTTGTACCTGAATGGAAATTAAAAACAAAGAATGGAAAGTATTAGAAATATTTGCCACCTCATGTGAATATCGCTGTTGAGCTTCTAAGGTTCACTTTAAATAGTTGGGCGTTCCCTAAATTATTGAAAAATAATATTAATGAAAAGTTTGAGAATACTGTGCGCTGCATTGATATCTCATGCACCATTTTGTCACTGGAACTAACACATTCCTGCAGTACTTACATAAAGCTGAGTACACATGATGCCTGCTGTTCTGGCATATTAGAACCTTATAGCACTGAAGCAGGCTCTTCCGCTCATCGTGCCCATGCCAGCCATCGATTACCCATCTATCCTAATCCCATATCTGCCAGTATCTTATCTATAGTCTTCACTGTCTTGACAAATCAAATGCTTTTCCCGTTACTTCTTAAATACTATGAGAGTCTCTGGCCCCAGCACCTCCTCAGGCAGTCTGCCAAAGATTCCAACCATCCTCTGGGTGAAAAATCCATCCTCAGATCATCCTGACACCTCTTACCCCTAAACCCATATCATTTAGTTTAAAATATCTCGGTTACGCTTGCTTTAGAGATGCGGCGTGGAAACAGACCCTTTGGCCCACTGAGTCCACGCAGCCCATCGATCGCACTTTCACACTAGATCCATGCACCTTTTCATCCACTCCCTGCACTCTAGGGACAATTTACAGGGACCAATTAACCTACAAATCCGCACAGGGATCTTGAATCACACCATGTAGTAATTACTATGAAAGATTAATTGAGAGGAACTGATTGAGAATACAGGACATGAACAGGAAAATTACACCACCAAATGGGATTTTCATCTTTAAATCATTCTCTTCGGTGAATTGTAATACATCCCCTGGAAGCAATTCAGAGGAAGATATCAGTCCGCTATTAATGTTTATGGTAATGAAATCTACTGACATGTGACCAGAAAAGGATTGGAAGAGAAGAGAGATACAAAATTCTGGAGTAACTCAGCGGGACAGGCAGCATCTCTGGAGAGAAGGAATGGGTGACGTTTCGGGTCGAGACCCTTCTTCAGTCTAGTCAGGGAAAAGGAAAACGAGAGTTATAGACGATGATGTAGAGAGATAAAGAACAATGAATGAAAGATATGAACAAAAGTAACGATGATGATTAAACACCAAAGAGGAGATAAGTTCATAAGTTCTAGGAACAGAATTAGGCCATTTGGCTCATCAAGTCTACGCCGCAAAATGTGTAGGAAAAAAACTGCAGATGCTGGTTTATATCGAAGGTAGACACAAAATGCTGGAGTAATTCAGCGGGTCAGGCAGCATCTCTGGAGAGAAGGAATGGGTAATGTTTCAGACCCTTCTTCAGTCTGAAGAAGGGTTCCAAACTGAAACGTCACCCATTCCTTCTCTCCAGAGATACTGGCTGTCCTACTGAGTTACTGCAGCACATTGTGGATATATTTTGGATATATTAAAGCAAAATTATGTCAGACTACCAGTATTGTGGCTTTTGACAAAATAACAGAGTGATTCAAAGAGGAAAATGTGGTCAATACAGTAAATATGGACTTGCAGAAAGCTGGTGATATGGTAGCATATAATATATTCGTTTTCAAGATTGAAGATCCTGGAATAAAAGCTGTTAGAGAAAGTTAGGCAAACAAGAAGAAAAGGAGATTGGTGGCGAAAAGTTGTTGTTCAGATGGGAGGGGAGTGCACGGTAGAGTTCCCTCAAGTGTTGGCACACGGACCAGTGACTTTCAAAATATAGAACTCATTTGATCCTGGATATACATGGTGCAATTCTACAATTTATGTATGACACAAACAGAACTGTCAGGAGAAAAGTAATGGAGACTAAGGAGATAGAGACAGGAGAGATGGCACATATAATTTAATGTCGAGGAATATTACATTTTGCTGGGATGTAATGTGATGTAATGTGAACTGCAGGGCACAGTTCTGAAAGGAGTAAAAGAGCAAAGTGGGCCATATGTGCAGAGTTTGTTAAAAGAGGTAGGACAGTCTGAGTGTATCATTGCAGAATCAAATGGGGTCCCAGGCTTTATAAGTAGACATAAAACACCTGTTCTTTATCTTAATCTCTAATATTTATATTACATTATGGGTTTGACAGAGTGCTGTGTTTAAATATCTGTTGTCCTACTGCACATAAGAATTCCAGCGTTCCGTTTTGGAACATATGACAATGAAACACTCTTGATTCTAAAACACTAGTTCGGCTATGGTTGGAGCATTGTGTCCAGTTCCAGGTGACACACTTTATGGAGCTGAGTGTTTATAACACAAAGGAGGCCATTCGATCCATCGTGTCTGCGCCAGCTCTCCCTCGACTGACTAGTTCCACATCCCTTCCTCTTCTCCATCAGCTTGTTGTTCTTCCTCTCCAAATATTTTTCCAAACCCTTCTTGAAGGCCACAGTGGAACCTCCCTCCACCACATCTGCAGGTTCCAACCACATGCTCTGCACAGATGTGCTTCCACATTCTACTCTCAAGTTTTTACTTTTCCTTTCTTTTACACCTTTGCAAATGCCTGAGGCAAAAGATGGAACGTTTTAGAGCAACTACAGAAAGGTGTTCTAAAATTATTCCATGGATGAGAGGGGTTTAGTTATGTGGATGAACTGGAGAAACTGGGACTTCCCCTCAGGTAAAGGACGTTGTGAGAGGATCTGATGGAGGTATTTAAAACCAGAAAGCTACGGACAGTAAATGTACAGACACTGTTTCCATTCACAGGAAGAATTAAGAACTACTGCAGATAGAATGAAGGCGAATGGTAAAAGAATCAAAGGTGTCATATTTTTAATGCAGTTGGGGTCCGGAATACCACTGCCAGGGGCAATATTGGAGGCAGATTCAATGAAAAATGAAACTAAACAAATATATGAAAAGGAAGAATTTTCAGAGACATGGATGCGGTTGGGAGAGTGGAACTACCTCATAGAAACATAGAAACATAGAAAATAGGTACAGGAGGAGGCCATTCGGCCCTTCGAGCCAGCACCGCCATTCATTGTGATCATGGCTCATCGTCCACAATCAATAACTCGTGCCTGCCTTCTCCCCATATCCCTTGATTCCACGAGCCCCTAGAGCTCTATCTAACTCTCCCTTAAATCCATCCAGTGATTTGACTTCCACTGACCTCTGTGGCAGAGAATTCCACAAATTCACAACTCTCTGGGTGAAAAAAAATAGGCTTTACCAGAACATATGAATTCAATGGATCGCCTCCTGTGTTATAACCGCCTGTGACTCTGAATTCAGACAGGTGCATATACTGTATATAGGAATTAGTTCACAGCCTTTTGCTGAAGATGTTTCTATTTTTTCTTATAAATGTCTAAAGAAAACCACAGTAATGGAATGGCCCCTATCTGAGATATGAGGCCCATACAAAGGGGGATAAATAAGGACCTCTAGACACCTCCATAATCTTCTGATGCACAAAACTGGAGGCTGACGAATGGTTTGTATGGGCTGATGCTTGTAGCGTGATATTGGGAGACTGGTGTTTGCATCCACATGCGATGAGTTTCAGGTGAAGAAACTAGCATGTGGAAGTTACACTGGAGAATGGGTCTCGGATATGCAGACAACCACACAAAATGTAATGGCCAATATAATAATATGGACATATACTGTCCAAAAAGGGGAATGTGAGGATTCTAAATTGTTTAAGCCAGTGTTGAGTTCAGAAATATATTCAGCGGTTGTGAAAAATAGCCCTGCTGGAAATGAAGCCTTGGTCATATCTCTCACCCACCCTCACCAGAGCTGGTTATCCAGCTGCGACTGAATTGCTGTTTGTGGGACATTCACAATGACTGCAGTAGTGGTTCCACTTCAAAATTACTTAATTGAATGTAATGTACTTTGGGATAATGCTGAGGTGATAAAGGGCATTTAAAAATAGGGATTCTTTATTTTCCTGCACTCTTGTAGTTTTAGCCTTGGCATCTCTCTCTGCTTTGCTCAGACTACTGTGCAGATCATAACCTGACTCGTGAAATTCATCCATTTGTGCTTCGGTCCAAGCAAGATTCCTATCAAACCACAGAAACAACTGGAGGGTGTGATAAGGACTCGTTTCCTTGGCCTCGACATTCAAAAAAATGTGTGTGTGTGTGTGTTTGTGCGAGTGCGTTTTTTTCCCCCAAGAACTAGGCATTTTTCTTTGAGATCCACATTCAATTGCACACTTTGTCCTTCACATAACGAAGGTTGGGCTTTATCGTGATGGTTGGTTGTTGCAGCCGAATGTTAATTTGAATCTTGGTGGAACCTTTTGATCCTTAGTGTTTTAATTATTTTTAAAAGGTTGTTATCCATGTGCAGTTTCTCCTCTGGGTGCTCTGGTTAACTCCCATATCCCAGAGACCTCTAGGTTCATAAGTGAATTGACCACTATTAGACTGCCCAGAGTGGAGACGAGTTGGTAGAAAAATCAGGGAGGAGTTGATGGGGATGTGAGACATAATAGATGACAAGGAAATAAATGCAGGAATAAGACTGATAAGATTACTTCGAGGGCCAGCGTTGACTTCATGGGCTGAATAGTCTCTTCCCATGTTGTAAGGGATAGGAATAAAAATATGGATTAACATAGAAACATGGAAAATAGGTGCAGGAGGAGGACATTCATTGTGATCATGGCCGCCATTCATTGTGATCATGGCTGATCATCCACAATCAATAACCCGTGCCTGCCTTCTCCCCATATCCCTTGATTCCACTAGCCCCTGGAGCTCCATCTAACTCTCTCTTAAATCCATCCAGTGATTTGGCTTCCACGGCCCTCTGCGGCAGAGAATTCCACAAATTCACAACTCTCTGGGTGAAAAAGGTGATTAGCCAGTCATTAACCAGCTGTTTGGATACGTGGTGTTCAACTATTAACTTACCTCAGAAACACAAGAGGGCCTGGAGTCTGGGCTGTATATGAATTGCAGAGACCACTAATCGCTGCCAGTGTCAATGTGGTCCGCTTAACAGGAATCCCACTGCCTGAACATCCTGAGATAAAGTTTATAATAAATAGTTAACATGAATTTCAAAGAGAATGTGTTCCCTCTGAGCATTTGTATTGTTATTATAATCCGTAACCACAACTTTACACTTTACCCCAAGTGTTGACTAATCAATTATTTTCCCTACTTTTCAACTCTATCCCTCTGGAAATAAATAATAGTATAATTTGTCTTTCCTTATGGTCTTGCTGTGGAGCAACTTTAGTTACTGGCAGGGCCGTCTTAACGCATGGGCCTGATGGGCACTTGCCCGGGGGCCCACGAGCATAGGGACCCCATGCTGATCTGTGTATATTAAGTGACTTGCAATAAATAAATACTACTTTAAAAATGTAGGTTCAATAAGTGCTTTTTTCGCAACATTTTCGGTCACTAAGTGCTTCTCACAGCGATCTGTAAGTGCTTTTCGCAACAATGTAGCACCCTAAGTCCGTCGCTAAGTGCTTTTCGGTAAGTGCTTTTCGCCGGCACGACAGGGGGGGGCTGGTAGGGAAAGGGGGGTGGGGAAGAGTAACGGTAGGGGCCCCAGTACACTGCTTTGCCCGGGGGCCCATAATGCTGTAAAAACGGCCCTGGTTACTGGTGTATTTATTTCTGAGGTCTCAGTGTTCTTCTACCCTGACACACTCACACCTTCCAAACAATTACCAGCCTTCCTATTAGTTTAGTTTTAGTTTAGAGATACCGTGCAGAAACATGCCCTTCGGCCCACTGAGTCCACGCCAACCAGCAATCCCCGTGCACTAGCACGATCCGACACACTAGGGACAATTTACAATTCTTTCAAAGCCAATGAACCTACAAACCTGTACATCTTTGGAGTGTGGGACGAAAACCTTAGCACCCAGGGAATACCCGCGCAGGTCACGGGGAGAACGTACAAACTCCATACCGACAGCACCCGTACTCAGGCACGAACCCGTGTCTCCGGCGCTGTAAGGCTGCAACTCTACCGCTGCACCACCGTGCCGCCAAAAAATACACCCTTGCATTTATATGTGCTGAACCTCATTTGCCAACTATTTGTCCATTCTGCATGTTTATTCATTCTTCATTGCATCCTTCCTCAGAGCTGTCTGTACAACCAAGACGATATCATCGGCAAACTTAGAAATGCCTTTTTTTGATTCCAGAGTTTAATGTGTTAATGGAAGTTGGTCCCAGTACTGATCCTATGGAACATCACCACCCACCTTCCAGTGTGAATGACTATCCTTTCCACCCAATCACTCCATGAAACCATCCAGCAATCCATTTGGCCCCATGTTCAAAGTAGCTGAAGCAACACGTTCGCTTTGAAACTCATGCTAACGATTAATTATTATACCCTTTGTCTCAGGATGTTCTTCCTTTCTTAGGAATTCCATTATTCCTCTGTAATTCCTAGACATGTTCTGCTTCCCTTCTTAAATAGAGATGTCATGTTATCTGGTGTAGAAAAGAACTGCAGATACTGGTTTAAATCAAATGTAGACACAAAATGCTGGAGTAACTCAGCGGGACAGGCAGCATCTCTGGAGAGAAGGAATGGGTGACGTTTCGGGTCGAGACCCTTCTTCAGACTTCAGAAGCGTCACCCATTCCTTCTCTCCAGAGATGCTGCCTGTCCCGCTGAGTTACTCCAGCGTTTTGTGTCATGTTATCTACTGCCAGCCCTCCTGCATTATAATCTCTTCCTAACAAATGATTAAATATGTGCAGCAATGCTTCTGCTATCTCCTCCTTGCACCCTTGTAAATATACATGACCACAATTCATCGGGACCATGGGATTATTCTCTTTGCATTTGATTAACATTTAATATATCTATTTTCAATTTTAAATGCACCCATGGCATTGATTATCATCCAAAGTCATGACCACCTGTTTTGTACCTCCATGATAAATAGTAAATGGAAATTAGGATTTAATATTTATAACATTTTCTTATCAGTCTCCTTACTTGCCCTATTCCCATTAGAAACCTCCCCCTTCCTATTGATGTGTCTCTAAAATATTCAACTACCGTCAAACTCAGACGACCTTGCACACTTGGGACTACGGTGGTACCGGAACGATAGATCTGCTGCACTGTTGGACTGTTTATTTAACCCCAGCACTTGCAATTCATTTCATCTTGGATGTTACACAGTGGCATCATATATTTTCCAGTGAACCCCATGAGTTTAAAGGGAATGTGGGCAACTGGACATCATGTATCGTCTTTCCGCTGACTGGTTAGCACGCAACAAAAGCTTTTCATTGTACCTCAGCACACGTGACAATAAACTGCACTCAACTCAGGACGACAGTGAAACTGATGCCATGTCATCCGGATCTCGAACAATTCAATAATGAACGATTGGACTTTTACTGCATTTACTTTAATGTTCATTGATAAATGAATTTCATCGCTCATTTGACTTCTTAATTGAATCTTTACATTGTTTCTAACCCTTTCCTATTCTCTCTCTCTCTCTGCTGTCTCTGTACTCAATGTACACCTCATGCCTAATCTTTAATGGGTCTGCTGGATATTGGGTTGCACAATAGCGCAGCGGTAGAACTGCTGCCTTACAGCGCAAAGACCCAGGTTCAATTCTGACTACAGGTGCTGTCTGAACGGAGTTTCTACGTTCTCCCTGTGACTACTCGGTTTCCTCCCACATCCCAAAGATGTGCGGTTTTGTAGGTTAATTGGCTTCTGTAAATTGTGCCGAGAGTGTAGGATAGATACTAGTGTATGGGTGCCCACTGGGCGGCGCAGAATTGGTGGGCCAAAGGGCCTGTGTCCACGCTGTATTTCCAAACCAAACTAAACTAAACTAAAGCTTTTTCTGTATTTAGTTAACATTTCCAGCATCTGCAATTTTATTTGTGTTTTCAAAATCTCATTTATTATTTCCATCTGAGTGATCAGAATGGGCCGTGTTTTAACGTTCCGTCTAACGATATCACTTCCACTGCACTCCAGGGAAGTGCCAGCCGAGAGTTTGTGTTCTAGTTTGGGTACCACCAGGGGGCGCCGCACAATGGCGGCCTCGCCTACAGTCTGTCTGTCATTTTCGAACTACTTTTGTTATTTTGGTAAGTTTTAAAAGTTTGTGTTAATGTTCCCTGGTTTGTTTTATGTGGGGTCGGGGGAAACCTTTTTTCAATCTCTTACCTTGCCGGAGATGCAATTGCTTTCCGGATCGCATCTCCGGTCGCTCTGCGGCCTAACATCATGGAGCTGGAGGCCTTACCTGGTACTGTCTTTGAGCCCCCGTGGGGAGCGGACTTAACCTCTGAGCTTGCGATTCCTTGCCTGGTTCGATGCTCCAACCGCTGCCTGCAGACTTTAACATCAAGGAGCTCGCAGTCTCGGGTTGCGACCGGTCGGGAGTTCCAAAAGCCGCACGAGGTTCGACAAGCCCCGACCCGGGGTAGATCGCCCGGCACAGGGGAGCTGAAATTTCCCCCGATGCAGGAGCTGGATCGCCATGAGGAAGGCCCGCCACCGGGAGTCAAGATCGTCCCGTCAATGGAAGGATCAGAGGCCCCCGATCGCTGGAGGACAAAGAAGGGAGAGATTGAACTTTTTTTCGCCTTCCATCACAATGAGGAATGCGAAGGAGTCACTGTGGTGGATGTTCATGTTAAAATGTATTTTGTGTGTCTTGTTGCTTTTCATTGCTATGACTGTGTGGCAAATGAAGTTCCTCGTATGTTGCAAAGCATACTTGGCTAATAAAGTATGATTGTGATTGTAGTAGGATTTGAACCACAAGCTTTCCTGATTCGGAGACAAAGATGGTGTCAATGACACACGGCTGGCAGGGCAAAGGCAGCTGGGACAGGGAAATAGCCAACCCGCCAATCGGAAGTTCGAGTGTAAAAATCAAACAAAGTTAAAAAATATTTGAAGTCATTTAAGCTTCTGACTTTCTCCAACGCAATTTACACTTTCACCCAATTTACTGTTTCACAATGTCCATTCCTTATTCTGCTTTTTCCTCCAGCCTGGTGCCTCTTCATCCACTTCCTCCTCTGTGGCTGATGTTGAATGTCTTTGTGTGCAGTGGTGCAGTGTGCAGTGGTGCAGTGGTGCAGTGCTGCAGTGGTGCAGTGTGCAGTGGTGCAGTGTGCAGTGTGCAGTGGTGCAGTGTGCAGTGGCAGACCCGGTCTCACTGAGCACTTACACTGGGGAGACAGACTCACAGACTCACACCCCACGTTACCATTGTGCAGAACTTGTGGCCTCACTGACTTAGATGGGGATTGCAAACGATTTAATTGGAAACTGACTGGGGTGGGTGGGGGGGGGGGCATCTTTTTCACATAGAGGATGGCAGGTGTATGGAACAAGCTGCCGGAGAAAGTGGTGGCGGCAGGTAAAATTACAATCCATTAAAGACATCTGGGCAGGTGCACTGAAAGGAAGTGTTTAGAGCTAGACATAGGCAGATGGGATAGGTGTAGATGGGCATCTTGGTTGGCATTGACAAGTTGGGATGAAGTAACCTGTCTAACTCCATAACATTGTGAATCTGGTGTGTTGGTGTGATAGAATAGGGATGGGGGGTGGGGTGGGGGTGATGGGTGGGGGGGCAAGTTGATGTAAACGCAGGGAGAATATGGTGGATCAGAGTAGGATTAGTGTAAAAAAGGGTGCTCAATGATCAGCATGGACTTGGTGGGTCAAAGGGCCCGTATCTTTCTGTAAGAAAATGCTTTTAGCATATATTTTATAGCCTTCTTCAGTGAACAACGTCAAGAAGTATTGTCCTACGGTGCCCAGCCTGAGGCCACACCACCACTCAGGCCTGGTGGCTGGAGTCCAAAATTCATTGGGTCTCCACATCCTGGCTATCAAGGGCAGTGCACGGCGGTTGTGATGAATGAATGAATGAATGAATGAATGAATGAATGAATGAATGAATGAATGAATGAATGAATGAATGAATGAATGAATACTTTATTGTCACACGTGACAAGTCACAGTGTAATTCTTTGTTTTGCCTACCCAAGTTCTCCCCTCCCCTCACAGCGCCCCCCCCCCCACGCCTCCTTTGTTCTTCCCCCACTCCCCCTCACAGCGCCCCCCCCCCACGCCGTGTCCTCCTTTGTTCTTCCCCCACTCCCCCTCACAGCGCCCCCCCCCCCACGCCGTGTCCTCCTTTGTTCTTCCCCCACTCCCCCTCACAGTGGCCCCCCCATGCCGTGTCCTCCTTTATTCTTCCCCCACTCCCCCTCACAGTAGCCCCCTCAGGCCGTGTCCTCCTTTGTTCTTCCCCCACTCCCCCTCACAGCGGTCCACCCACACCGGGTCCTCCTATGTTCCCAGCAGCGCGCCCTCCTGCTCCCAATTGGCCCGTCCTCGACCGCCAGGGCCCTCAGCTATCCTGAGCCACTGCAAACCTGCTCCGACCCAATGATCACCTCGAGTATCCATCTCCACTTTATGTTTGATTATTACACATACTGGGGATAGGGCACTCAAATGTCTTTTGCTTAGCAGGAAGGTCTAACAACCCAACGTACAACAGAAAGGAAAACGAGGCACCGACTTACTGGTGTTACCGAACTCAGTGCTGACCCTGAGCTCAAAGAAAGAGGCAGCAAAAGAAGTTTATCAGGTCAGGTGACTCAGTTATGAACCCGAAGAGTTTTTTTTGCTTCAACTGGTCAATAAATATCAATCCTGCTCTGTTCAAGCAAAGAAAGAAGGCAATCATCATCTAACCCTTGGAATTCCTCACCTCGATCATCATGCTGCCCCAGCTTCCACTCTGCCTTTGAATCCCTATCCAAACCAATCTGCTGTGCATGAGCTTTTGCTCAGTTCTTAATGTTTCCTTCATGCTGCCCCCCGATTTTTATCTTAGTTTAGATTTACAGCATGGAAACTGTGGAAAGTGTCCCTTCGGCCCATCAAGTCCACACCCACCATGAGTTCACCCGTTTGTACGAGTTCTTTGCCTGTCCGCTTTTGCATCCACTCGCTACACACGAGGGGCAATTACAGAAGACAATTAACCAATAAACCTGCACGTCTTTGGAATGTGCCAACACCCTTTGTTCTTCTGACGCTGCCAATAATCATGGTGTCCATTACACTCGGCAAGGAGGAGATTGGGGCTTTCTTTTCCACCATTTCAAACCATTCGGTTGAGGTCCTGATTCTTCTCGAACATGATCCCTCCTCACAGCGATAATTGCTCCAATAACCTCTATCGCTAGACTCCCCTCCCCCTTCTTTACTCCTCACTGTCATTACCCCCAACACAAAGCCCTGTAAGCAAGGAAATTGACCTTCTACGGTTTACCGCCAAGCTTTTTATTTCAAGGAACTGGATCTTTGTGTATGGAATGTTTTTTGCTTGATTAGAAGGAAACAGCTCCTTAGGGGGTAATGTGCACGAATGGTTTGATTGATTTCATTAGTTATCTGCTTACACTGTGTGCTGCATGAATGGGCCAATCGCACTCTCGGGCCTGTTTAATAAAGGTGCGATACTTCTCAGAATTCACAACGCCCCTCTGCACTTAGATCACCCTCAGTTTGCCAATTAAAGAAACATATCTTTGGTGTGATTCCAGCAAGGGTACGTCACTAAATCTGAATTCATCACTTTTTTTTTTTAATGATTTGACTATTAATCAATGAAAATGAAAGAAAATTGCCGATGCCAGAATTTTAAAATAAACGCACCAAGTGCCTGAAACACTCAGCTCGTCGAGCAGCGATTGTGGAGAAATAGCTTGTCTTAATGTTTCAAGTCAGAACAGGGGAGGAGAGATACTTGTTAATGAACATCTGCCTGAAAAGGTGTGGTAGGCAGAGGCATTTAAACAGCGTCTGAAGATCCATGATCTACTGGGCGATGGATGTGGAAGGTGAAGCCATTTGGATAGTTATTATTTGACCAGTACATATTATTTGATGCAATGGGATGAATGGTCTTCTTCTTGTAATTATCTTGATTTCACCATTGCAATATTTTCCGAAAAGTATGTTTGAGGTTGGATATTCTGGGCAGCGTAGCCACATAATGGTTAGACACAGCGCCTCACACCTCCAGTGACCTGGCTTCAATCCTGACCTCCTGTGCTATTAGCTTGATGTTCTCCATATGACCAGGTGCTCCAACTTTAGAGACACAGCGTGGAAACAGTCCCTTCGGATCACCGAGCCCATGCCGACCTGCGATCGCCCCGTACACTGGCACTACCCTACACAATTTCAAATTTTACAGAAGCCAACTAACCTACAAACCTGTACGTCTTTGGAGTGTGGGAGGAAACCGGAGCACCCAGGGAAAGCCCACGGAGGCTGTGGGGAAACTCTGTACAGGCAACACCTGTAATCAGGATCAAAATCTGGTCTTTGGTGCTATAAGGCTGCAACTCCATTGTTGCACCACTGTGTCGCCCTGAACTTCCTCGCACGTCCATAACATCTGCTGCTTTGTAGCTTTGTTGACCACTGTAAGTAACAACCAAATATACGTGGGTGAGGTGGGGGAGCCGATGGTGTACTGTGCTGAATGTCTCCCAACACCACAAAACCTCTCCACCAATTTAAACTGAACAGGTCAAAAGAACCGAGCAATGAAATGGTCTCCATTTGCCTGCACAGGGACAACTCTCACCCAGGTGTGTCCACACTTGCTGGGGTGAGTGTGATTCACAAGATGCTTTGCAGCATCCAGCCAAGGATTAATTTGTTTGCGCTGACCAAATTCACCAGCTCCACCTTCTGGAGAGACCGAGGCAGCAGCCACATTAGCTTCAATCAACCTTCGCAGTCATACACCATCTATTCATTAGATAGACACAAAAAGCTGGAGCAAATCAGCGGGACAGGCAGCAACTCTGGAGAGAAGGAATGGGTGACGTTTCGGGTCGAGACCCTTCTTTGAGGGTCGAGGAAGAAGGGTCTCGACACAAAACGTTCTCCGTTCCTTCCCTCTAGAGATGCTACCTGTCCCGCTGAGTTACTCCAGCTTTTTGTGTCTTTCTTCGGTTTAAACCAGCACCTGCAGTTCCTTCCTACACCAACTATTCATTGATATTGGTCACAGTCAGAGGGTTATTCAGCACAGAAACAAGCGCCTCGGCCCATCAACGCCGCACCAACCATCAAATACACATTTACACCAACTGCTTTTTCTAATCTTCCTTTCTTTCCCATCAACTCCCCCCAGATTCTGCCATGCATCTGCGCACCAGGAGCAGTTTACAGCAGCCAAATAGCCTTCCAATCCACACACCTTTACGATGTGGCAGAAACCGGAGCACCCAGAGAAAATCCAGTCACACGAAGAGCGTGCAAACTCCACACTGACTGCATCAGAGATTAACTGAACCATCTTACCAACAACTAGAGAGCAGTTCTGAGCTACTATCTACCTCATTGAAGACCCTTGGACCATCTTTGATCGGGCTTTACTAGACTTTATCTTGCACTAAACGATATTCACGTTGCTCCCTTTAGCATGTATCTTGTGCACTGGATGGCTCGATTGTAATCATGTGTTGTCTTTCCGCTGACCAGTTAGCACACAACAAAAGCTTTTCACTGTACCTCGGTACACGTGACAATAAACAAAACTCCATACACATAACTCAAGACGCGTTAGGGTTGAACTCCGAAGCTGTGAGGTAGCGACTTAACTCACTGCACCACAGCTACCAGCAGAGCAGCTGCTGTTTCCTTGCTGCCAGTGTGGGTGTACCATCAGCACATGGACTGCATTGGTTCTCGAAGATTATTCACCAGAACCTCTACAAGAGCTGCATGGGGAAGGGTAACCAATGCTACCCTGGTTAGATACTGAGGCTCAGAAGCTGGTTTGAGTCTGAAGACTGGTCCTGACCCAAATCATCATCTGTCCATTTCCCTCCACAGAGGCTATCTGACCCACTGAATTAGACGGGGGGAGGGGGGGGGGGTTCTTTGGGCCAAGGGAGGCTGAGGGGTGACCTTATTGAGATGTACAAGATCACGAAGGGCAGAGGACTAGAGGGCATAGGCTTAAGGCTTCAGTGGGGCCACAGGGGCAACTTTTTCACTCGGGGGTTAGTCTGTATCTGGAATGAGCTGCCAGAGGAAGTTGAAGAAGTGGACACAATCACACCTTTTAAAAGACATTTTGGCAGATTTGTGGATAGGAAGGGTTTAGAGGGATAAGGGTCACATGCAAGCAAATGGGACTAGCTGAGAAAGCCAACTTGGTCGGCATGGCCAAGTTATATAGCTGTGGCCATGCTATACAGTTCTATGACTCTGTGAGTTACTGCAAGAGTTTGCTTTTGCTCAAGATTCCATGCAGCTGCAGTCTCCTGTCTCTCCCTATATTGGAATGACCCTTATATTCACCACTTCACCCTATCACTACAAACACAACCAGCTGGAACACTGGATTAGGGCTGCAAATACACATGTGACTTCCTGATAGTGGCTTCTGTGAGTCCAGTGAGTTGGTCTGAAACTCTTCCTGCTGCTCTGTGTGTAAGGAAATACATCCGTGCCGCCCTTTAAGCTCAGCTTTGCAGTTTGCGTCTCAGTGCATTGTTCTGGGATCACTTTCTTGTTAAGCATATTATTTATATCTCAATAAAGTTCTCTTAAGATGTCCGATACTTCCGGGTGATGAAGGATCAAAGGCGTACAGAACTCAGAGGACACTCCACATCGACCACACATGGCAGCAGGAGGAGCACAGGGCTGGTTTACCCAGCCTACCCCCTACAGCAAGGAATGGTGGGTAAATACAACGAGCTACCAGAGGAGGTAGTTGAGGCAGGTACTATCGCAACGTTAAAGAAACATTTAGACAGGTAGATGGATAGGGCATGTTTAGAGGGATATGGGTCAAGTGCAGGCAGGTGGAACTAGTGCAGATGGGACATGTTGGCCGGTTTGGGCAGGTTAGGCCAAAGGGCCTGTTTCCATGCTGTAAGACTCTATGGCTCTTTGACTCTAGGGATATGCGCCAAACTAGGACAGTGGGACTAAAGCAGATGGAGCATCTTGGTCAGCACGGGCTGGTTGAGCCGAAAGGCCTGTTTCCATTCTGTGTGACTCTCTATGACTCTCTCTCTGAATGAGATTGTCTGTTGAATAGGGCAGAGTGACTCCCCACTACCTTCTCAGCCTGGTGTGTGTCCCTGTCATAGAAACATAGAAAATAGGTGCAGGAGTAGGCCATTCGGCCCTTCGAGCCTGCACCGCCATTCAATATGATCATGGCTGATCATCCAGCTCAGTAGCCTGTACCTGCCTTCTCTCCATACCCCCTGATCCCTTTAGCAAAAAGGGCCACATCTAACTCCCTCTTAAATATAGCCAATGAACTGGCCTCAACTACCTTCTGTGGCAGAGAATTCCACAGACTCACCACTCTCTGTGTGAAGAAATGTTTTCTCATCTCGGTCCTAAAAGACTTCCCCCTTATCCTTAAGCTGTGACCCCTGGTTCTGGACTCCCCCAACCTCGGGAACAATCTTCCCGCATCTAGCCTCTCCAACCCCTTAAGAATTTTATATGTTTCTATAAGATCCCCCCTCAATCTTCTAAATTCCAGCGAGTACAAGCCCAGTCTATCCAGTCTTTCCTCATATGCAAGTCCCGCCATCCCAGGGATTAATCTGGTGAACCTTCTCTGTACTCCCTCTAAGGCAAGAACGTCTTTCCTCAGGTTAGGAGACCAAAACTGCACACAATACTCCAGGTGCGGTCTCACCAAGGCCCTGTACAACTGCAGCAGAACCTCCCTGCTCCTAAACTCAAATCCACATCTTCATAGTGTCCCAGACATTGGAAGATCAGCCGGGGATTTTAAATCCTCTTGATAACCAGGAACTACAAAACAATTGTTCGTAATTGTGGTGTCATCTTCATAGAAATCCATCTGGTTCACCAATTAACAAAAGTTCCAGATGCTGGAAATCGAAAATTAAAACAGAAAATGCTGCCAACACTCAGCAGGTCAGGCAGCATCTGTGGAGGAAGAAATGGGGTTAATGTTTTTGGTTGATGACCTGAGTGTTTCCAACATATTCTGTTTTTATTTTGGGTTCCTGGGAGGGATTGTTGCCATTCTTTCCTATTCTGAATATTTGTAAATTCAGGTCGAACAATATGGCTGGTTGTTAAAAACCATCTGATTGACCTAACAAAATAGCCATTCAAGGGCAATTAGACTTGAATCTGAAGAAGGGTCCCGACCCGAAATGTCACCTAGCCATGTCCTCCAGAAATGCTGCCTGACCCGCTGAGTTACTCCAGTACTTCGTGCCTTTTTTGTAAACCAGCAACTGCAGTTCCTTGTGTCTTTGTTTTAAGCAAGATATGTTGGCCTTGAATGAATAGATACTTACAGATAGAAACAGTCATAAGCCTCATTATCCCAGGTAATTTAGGGTGTTAGGATACCATCAATTTAAAGCCACAGTGTGGAATCATCCTTAAAGAAGATACGACAAGAAAATTCTGTGAGAAGACATTTTGGGCGGCATGGTGGCGAAGCAGTAGAATTGCTGCCTTAGAGCGCCAGAGACCCAGGTTCGATCCTGACTACGGATGCTGTCTGTACAGAGTTTGTGCATTCTCCCTGTGACCACATGGATACTAAAATTGTAAATTGTCCCCCCCCCCAGAGTTTAGGATAGTGCTCGTGTACAGGGTGATCGCTGATTGGCGCGGACTCGATGAGTTAAAGGGCCTGTTTCAGAGCTGTATCTAAAGTCTAAATTATGCTGAAAAGAAAAGGTGTTAAAATCACTTTTATGGGGTCTGTAGGACCATTAATGCCCCCAGAATCATGCCTTCACTAACACCAGCTGCGTTCTGTAAGCCATAGGAAACGTTGGTCCCTGCAGTGAATGAGTTGCTTCATCGAGAGACTCAGACCTAAGGTTGTGTCCATCACGGTCAGTGCCGATACCACCTGGCTTCATTCCCCTGGTTCCAAGGGGCAGTGCAAAGGACAAGGAGTTCAACTCAGCAGGTATCACTGTGCCAAGTGCACGTGGCTTTACATCATGCACGCCTGGTCTGTGTTGTGGCGTGTTCATCTCTTGTTCTCCACATTGTGTATGGGATGTTAGGATAAGACACCATCTTCCCCCTTCAGGGTTTGCAAATGATTCTCTATAGCCAATGGGGAGTTTTCTCTTGGGTCCTGACCAATATTTGCCTCCAATCAATGCCACTATCTGCCCATTATTACGTCGCTCTTTATTCAATCTGCCTTCTATGTTTCCCTGTTACAATGATGATTCACCCTGGTGAGATTTCATCGCCTTGAAAATATGTTGGTGCATTTTGAATGGGGAACCTTGGTCTATAAATGCAATAAGTTTTATTATTTTCTTTTCATTAACCCTTTCTGGTCTGCAAGAGATTATCCCTTATCCTATCGTAGGATCAGAGTTCTAATCGACCTGAGAAAATATAGAATAATGGGGTTTTCTTCCATTGATGATAGATGATGCTACAGTGGGCCAGAATCGTGTACGGGCATAACTTCAAATAACAGCAGTAAAGCTGGCTTACTGTTTTGTGTGGTCTATGATTCAAATGACTGATTAACCTTCAAAGAAACACAAATAGCACCCGTAGTAATAAATGCTAAAATATTAATGCATCAATAAATTATTACTGAAGCGTATTTATAGAATCAGTAGGACGCTGGCTGACCTACATCTGCTACAAGGACTGCAGAATCAGCAGAAAAAAATCTGTTACCTCCAGTCAATATGTAAAGCTACCAAAGGAGTATTCTACAAAAGAGAGATAAATTACCACATGTCCATTGAAAGGCAGCAGTCTAAAGGGCCTGTCCCATTTAGGTGATTTTTTAGGTGACTGCCGGCGACTGTCAAAGTCGTAGCAGATCGCCAAAATTTTCTTTTACCCGACGACAATGACCACGACAATGCCGAGTCATGTCGAGATTACAGCGACTTCGGAAACATCGCGAAATTCCCACGCTGTCAATGCTTCTCCGGCGTCCTGATTTTCGCTGAAATCACTGACAAGTCGGTAAGTGCTTGAGAGTTTTGAAATATAACATCTTGCCCGGGTTACTTGAAAACCAAGCTTCACGGTAACAAGGCATAAACTGGATTGACTTCCAGTTTACAAATAGCTGTGTTAAGAAATTTAATTTTAAAAGTGGTTAAATGGATTTTTGTGAAATGTGTGTGGGCATTCTTTGAAAATGTACGGGAGATGCATATCTGGTTTCTGGGTTGCATATCTGGGTTGGGAGCCTACTTTAAATGTAATGGCTGATGGCCATAAACATCGCGAAAATTCCCACGCTTACCTGACCGTCAAACTCCAATCTACCTGTCAAATGTCCTGACGGTAAATAAATTGGTTAAACAGTATTTTATGGTATCTTCAAATGACTTTACTTAATTTAATATTACGTGCTTCTAAATGCATCTAAGAGAACCTAGCAAACCTGGGGACAGCGTGCGACAGCGCCCGCAATAAGCAACGATACCTGACGAAGCGCTGAGATCCACTACGATTCTTTGAAGACTCCTCACGATCATGCCCGCGACACCTCGGCGAACTGTCGGCGACAGCGTAGTCGCGGCAGTCGCCTAAGTGGGACAGGCCCTTTAAGAGTTTTACTGAAGAACAGCAAGTCAATCTCTTCCTCCCAACCTGATGCCCGGTGCTAAGTTAAAGGGTTGGAGAGTCATTCGAGATGAACCAAGGTGTTTTTCATAAAGGGTACCAGGCAGCTCAGATGGCAGATGTAGGGCACAAGCAAGAAGGAGGTCGTGCCTCGGCACCCTGGCCACCCCCCCTTCTCCCCTCTCTCATCGGGTAAAAGGTACAGAAGTGTGAAAACGCACACCACCAGATTCAGGGGCAGTTTCTTTCCAACTGTTATCAGGCAACCGAAACATCCTACCACAACCAGAGAGCAGTCCTGAACTACTATCTATCTCTTTGGTGACCCTCGGACTACCCTTGATTGGTCTCTGCTGGCTTTACATTGGACTAAACATCATTCCCTCATCATGTATCTATAGACTGTAAATGGATCGATTGTAATCGTGTATTGTCTTTCTGCTAACCGGTTAGCACGCAACAAAAGTTTTTCACTGTACCTCGATACACGTGACAATAAACAATAAACTAAAGTAAACTAAACTTTATAAGCACAAAAAAAATGCAGAGAACAGAGAGGCAAGCCTGGGAATTGGGAGACATCAGACTTTAACAAACTGATGAAGAGCGAACAAACAAACTATGAGCTTCTCAAGAAATATTCATATTTTGTACAAGCTTCTACAAGAGCATATAGAAGCGAAGAGCAACAAACATAAATATTATAACAGTGATGAATGCAAGGAACATCTTCCATCCTGGACCCTGCAGCCTACAGGACTCACACTGAATTCTCCAACTTTTGATAACTTATTCTTTCTTTCTGCATCAGAACTGGCATTTCTAACACCATCATTTTGGCTCCGTTTTCCTGTCTATTAGCATAGTCTGGCTTGTTGGACATGCCCCAGAGCCTTGTTATTAATAACATATAACACAAACATACAAGCGTAATGGGCTTCTAACTGCCAAATACAGTGCCATATTCCCACAGCTCTACCTATCTTCCGCCTCACCTCCTCCCAACTGAGATATAACTTGGTTTTTTTTCTCTTTCACAGTTCTGACAACGATTACTTCCACTTCTCCCCATGTTATCATTTCTTCAATAATGGACTCCAGTATTTTCCCAGCAATGCTGTTCAAATAACCTAGTAATAGCCCTCTATTTTCTCTCTTCCTCTTCTTTGAATGCTTACACCAACCCAAAGGGTTCTATTTTTGTTTTCCTGAGGCAGGATCAATGTGCTTGCTGGGCAGTTTCCACCACAAAATGCCCCCCACCCCAACCGTCCCACCCTTCTTCATAGCCACCATCAACGGGCAAGAACAGTGCTCAATCACTGGCCTTATTTGGAAACAAATAAGGAAAACATCGGCCATTAACTGGGGTGTAATTGGACCTGTATTAGAGTCAAAGTTGGAGCTAAACCACATGCTACATGAATGGGATTTAACCATTCTTTGCATTCAAGGAGATATTTGAGGATTATTTTTAAGACTTGGTTTGCTGATACATCTCTACCTCAGTTGGAGGGAAAAGCCTAGTGCCTTGCACTGCCATTTTCATTCAGAAACCATCCAGTGGAAGGTGCAGAAGAGCAAGTCCAGTCTCACTCTCACTCCAGACCAATTTGGAGAGAACCTTGGAGAATTACATCCCACCAGCCCAGACTCAGTGATGACTCCCTCACATCAAAGAGTCGAGGTTTACGGATCCAATCCTGGCCCCAGCTACCAAAGCACAAAATCAATTATAGTGCAATACTGGAATTGTTGGTCCTTGAATAAGTTATTAAGCTATTAATCTGTCCTCTAAGATCAATGTAAAAGACCATAGCACTGTTCCAACAAAGTGGAGGATGGCATTAATAGAACCATTTACTTCAGTGTTTCCAGATAACTGCAAATGTATTTCCCTGTTGTTTTATATCAATGGCTACACTTGGAAAGTACAACATTAGTCTCTTGCCCAGAGTAGGGGAATCGAAGATCAGAGGATATAGGTTCAAAGTGAAGGGGAAAAGATTTAATAGGAATCTGATGGGTAACTTTTTCACACAAAGGGTGGTGGGTGTATGGAACAAGCTGCCAGAGGAGGTAGTTGAGGCTGGGACTATCCCAACGTTTAAGAAACAGTTAGACAGGTACGTGGATAGGACAGGTTTGAAGGGATATGGACCAAGCGCAGGCAGGTGGGACTAGTGAGTTGGGACATTGTTGGCCGGTGTGGGCAGGATGGGCCAAAGGGCCTGTTTCCACACTGTATCACTCTATGACTCTATGACTCTATTAGTTGTAAAGCACCTTGTGCCATGGTTGTGTGAGGGTCTATTCCTCATATTTACAGGGCTGCGATGTATTTTACCACTGAAGGTAACATCAATGATGATATGGATTCCATTAAGGACGACACACAGTTAAAAGGCTGGCACCAAATCGAGCATTTCAGTTACCCACAAACAAGAGACTTGATTTGGACAGAAACACTTCTTAATTCTTAATATGAGCTGTCAGAAGACTAGGCTGTCAAAGCTGCCTCTGGGAATTGCATAAATGAGGTGCAGATGAAATTCATTGCAGAGAAATGCTAAGTGGATCTCACTGGAACAAAGGATCCAGGAATAGACTCTTAATTTGATTGAAATAAAATAATATGCATGGAAAATGAAAGAGATTCAGAAGTGCCGAAAGACAACAAATTGAAACTATCACAACAATACTCAGCACAACAATGAGAAAAAGCTTGTCAGGTGTGGGTTTGCATTAAGGTTCAACATTGAGCCGACATCAGTGCATCCTCACTCAGAATAATATACCATCTAATCTGCACCAGAGCAACATACCGACCATCGCAAAAGAAACAGAAGAACCAACAAGCCTCGCGAATATACCTGGCACAAAATGCAGCATTCTATAGCAATTTGGGTGAATACATTGTTGCCTAGAACATAGAATAAGGTGATTAGGTGGGGCAGCTTATTTCGTAGCTCATCGAACAGTTCACCGCAGGAACAGGCCCTTCAGCCCATGACGTCTGTGCCATCCAGGATGCCGATCAAAATGAATCGCAGTTAGCCTACACGTGATTTATGCTGCACATTTCTTGCCTGTCTTCAGCGTTGTCTAAATGCCTCTTTAACATTGCAATGGAATCTGCTTCCACCACCGCCACCACCCTGGCATCACGTCTCTCGTTGTGAAAAAAAGCTCGCCTCACACACCTCCTTTAGACCCTAAAGCCGTGCCGTCTAGTGTTGGACCTTTCCACCCAGGGAAGACGACTCTGGCTGCCTGCCCCTGTCTGTACTTCTCGTAATATAATAAACTACTCTCACCTTGCCCCTCAGCCTCCAGCACTCCTGAGAAAACAATCCAAGTTTAACATAGAACAATACAGCACTGGAACAGACCCTTCAGCCCGCAATGTCCGTGCTGAACATGATATCAGGTGAAACTAATCTTCGCTGCCTGCATGTGATCCAAAGGCCTCGTAAATGCCACTACCCTTTCTGCTTCCAGCACCAGCCCTGGCACCCACCAGGGGTAAAGAAACTTGCCCCGCACCTTCCATGAACATTCCCCCCTCTGTCCTTACACCTCTAGTATTTGGCATTTCCACTCTGGGATAAAGGTTCTGACTGTCAACCCCATCTTTGCCTCCCATACTTTTATATACCTCTATCAGATCTCCCCTCAACCACTGATGCTCCCAAGAAGACAATCAGAGTTTGTCTAACTCCTCCTTATAGTTTAAACCGTCAATTCCAGGCAGCGTTCTGGTAAACCTCGTGCACCCTCTCCAAAGGCTCCACATCCTTCCTGTAATGGGACCCAGAACGCCAAATGTGGCTACCCCAAATTTTTATGAAGCTGCAAAATGACTTCCCTGCTCTTATACTCGACCCCTCTACTGATGAAGGCTGGCATGCTACCTGCTTTGTTTACCACCCTATCAACGTGTTGCCACTTTCATGGAGCGATGGACATGCACTCCAAGATCCCTTAGTACATCAGTGCTCCGAAGCGTGCTGCCACATATAGTATACTTGCTCCTTACATTTGTACTTCCAAAGAGCAAAACCTCACACTTGTTCAGATTAAACCCCATCTGCCATTTCTCCACCCACATTTCCAACTGTTCCATATCGTGATGAATCATTTGGCAACTTTCCTCACTGCCCACAACTCGGTTTTTCTCGCTCCAGAGGCTGCCCAGCCAGCTGATGTCTCCATCATTCTACTGATTAGAACGGAGATGAGGAAAAACTTTTTCAGTCAGAGAGTTGTGAATCTGTGGAATTCTCTGCCTCAGAAGGCAGTGGAGGCCAATTCTCTGAATGCATTCAAGAGAGAGCTAGATAGAGCTCTTAAGGATAGCGGAGTCAGGGGGTATGGGGAGAAGGCAGGAATGGGGTACTGATTGAGAATGATCAGCCATGATCACATTGAATGGCAGTGCTGGCTCGTAGGGCCGAATGGCCTACTCCTGCACCTATTGTCTATTGTCTATTCTCTGTTTTTATTTCAGATTTCTAGCATCTGAATTATTTTTGGATGGTGGACTGGTTAAATGTGTGGCCAAAGATCTGGCGAATGGAGTGGGAAAATCCAATGGTTCATTTGTGCTACATCTATCACGTGTGCAACTGCACAGTGACATTCTTTTTGCATATTTACACTGGAGACATAGTCATGTTTTGGCACCATTTCCAAAGTCCGGTCGGTCGGTCTACTGGAACAGTTCCTGATCCAGGTAAGCCCCACATAAACCACAATCCACACATAAATCACATAACCCATTTTGGCAAAAAAATAAAATAAAAATGAAGCATATTATGAAAGTGGGGAGAGTCATATAAACCTCTGAGATGCAGAGGGAATTGAGTGTGTTGGTGCATGATTCACATTAGGCTCGAATGCAGATACAGCAGGTAATTAGGAAATGCTAATATATTGGCGTTGTTTAGTGCTAGGGGAATTGAATGCAAAGGTAGGTTGTGCTTCAGTCATATAGGGCTTAGAGGAATGGGTGCAGTATTGGTCTCCTTATTTAAGGACATGAATGCACTGGAAGAAGTTTAGAGGAGGTTTACTAAACGATTTTTAACCAGAGTTAGATCCTTGCTAAACAAGGGAGCAAGAGGTACCGTGATAGCTACAAAATGTGGAGCTGGGGTTACAATCAGATCAGCTACGATCTGTTAAATGTTGGAGGAGTCTCAGGGGGCTGTACTTCCCTGTGCCACTCTAATTTACATCTTTATGAGTTAAATTATGCTAATGTTACATCGATCCCTCTGAAAAAGAAGATTAGTGTTTTCAACATGATTAATAGATAATGGAGACTGATATACCCTGTGGGCAAGTCCAGAACAAGGCCACGCAACCTGAAAATTAAAACTAAACCATTCAACAATGAACAGGGAAGAATTTCTGTAAGGAAAGGTTGGTGGAATTCCACTTCCCAGAGGGAAGGGATTGCCAGATCGAGAGCCACAAGACCTTCGCTGGACTGTCCTCGGACTATCTTTGATCGGACTTTACTGGCTTTATCTTGTGCCTAAACGTTATTCCCTTATCATGTACCTGTACACTGTGAATGGCTCGATTGTAATCATGAATTGTCTTTCCGCTGACGGGTTAGTACGCGACAAAAGCTTTTCACTGTACCTCGGCACACGTGACAATAAACTGAACCTGCAGGTTGAGGATATCGTGAGAAGTAGAGTGAGCTGGGATGGTGTTTCACAAATCAGACAAGGTCTAGTGGAATAGAGGAGCAGGTCTGAGAATTGAATGGCCGGCTCCTATTTAGTTGAGGCTTTGTGACATAAAATACAGATCAGCATAGTTATCTTTATTGAATGTGTATTAACAGCATTCCCTGCAATGTTCCATGTAATCAAAACATTACGGCTTCTTATTCGCCTCTTTCCTCCCGGTTGTTGAGTATTAATCAGGTCCAGGTAGTATGGTTACATCTTGAGTCTCACCCTGTTTGCATCAACTTTGGATGCTGCCTTCAAAATTGAATCTCAATCTGTGAAACATTATCAGTAAGGCTTGACACTGACCTATTTGAGGTGAAGATAGACACAGAATGCTGGAGTAACTCAGAGGGTCAGGCAGCATCTCTGGAGAAAAGGAATTTGGGTCAAGATCCTTCGACAGAATGAATGAATGATGAAGAATGAAAGTCTGATAAAGGGTCTCGACACGAAACGTCACCTATTCCTTTTCTCCAGAGATGCTGCCTGGACCGCTGAGTTACTCCAGCATTTTGTGCATCTGCAATTCTGCAGTTCCTTCTTACACCTATTTACATGGAGTTACGTGGAGGACTTTAAAGGAGGAGAGATGGAAAACCAGAGAGGTTTTGGGAGGGAATTTCAGAGAGTGCATTTGGAAGCCAAAGCTGCCATTGGTGAAGTGAAGTAATTTGGAATAAACACAAGGCTAGAAGTGGTGTAGCAGTAGAGCTGCAGGCTCACAGCACCAGAGACACGGGTTCAACCCTGACTATGGGTGCTCTCTGTGTGGAGTTTGCATGTTCTCCCTGTGACCGCGTGGGTTTTCTCCTGGTACTCTGGTTTCCTCCCACATTCCAAAGACGTGCAGTTCTGTAGGTTCATTGGCTTCTGTAAATTACCCCTACTGTGCAGAATATTGAACTCATGTTTGGGTGATCGATGATTGGAGTGAGCACCGTGGGCCAAAGGGCCCGTTTCCACACTGTATCTGTAAATTAAACTAAACCAAGTGAAGGAGCTTTGGAGAGATATCAGTTTAGTGGGGGATTATATACCAAGGGAAGAAGCAAGTCCAGAGAAAGATCTGAAAATAAGAACAGGAATTTTAAATTTGTTCTCGGCAGTACGGTAGCGCAGCGGTAGAGTTGCTGCCTTACAGCGCCAGAGACCTGGGCTCGATCCTGACTACTCGGTGCTCTCTATACACAGTTTGTGCATTCTCCCTGTGACCGTGTGGGTTGTCTCATGGTGCTCCGGTTTCCTCCCACACTCCAAAGACATACTGGTTTTGTAGGTTAATTGGCTTCAGTAAAGATTATAAATAGTCCCTGGTGTGTAGGATCGTGCTTGTGTACGGGGGGATCGCTGGTGGGTGCGGACTCGGCGGGCTGAAGGGCCTGTTTCCGCGCTGTATCTCCAAAGTAAACTTACAATGGCAGCCCATGTAGGTGTCAGGTTTAAAATTAGGTGCCATGGCACTGATAGGTAGTGAGGAGATTCTGCAGTGTCACGTGACATACAGAGAGAGAAAAGAAAAGGCAAAATTAATTCCAAGTTTGCCTTGCACGGTTTGATCATTTTAGTACATTTCTCAAATGTAATGGAAGACCAACTAACAATGAATTATTCTCTAACTACTATGCAGGACGGCATACAAATTGTAAAAGACTTCTTTCAGTAAATTCACTGTAATATTTATTAGCCTACCACATGTGCTCTTCTGCACACACCTCATATATATTGCACAGACCATTGAACATTAAGCATATATATATATGTTTTCAACAGTCATTGTATTTATAGGTACATATTCATATATTGAATATTAGTAACATTCACATATACAACTTATGAAAGTGTACATTCTTACATACAAAGATGTTGTAAATCTGATTGCGTTATGCTTGCAGTGGGGAATAAAGCCACACAGATCCCTTTGCCAAGATTTTTTGTTCCTTTTCTGTGACATTCTTTACAATCCTGGTCTCATATTTGCTTCCTGTATAGGAGGAGGCCATTCAGCCCATTGAGTCTATGCCAGTTTTCAGAACAATCCCAACAGTCCTATTCTCCCATTCATTGTACAGTAAGCTATTCTCTATCACGTGACCATCAGTTCTCTCCTGATTCTCCCACCACCTATCTCCACCAGGGGTAACTGACAGTGGCCAAGTAACCCATCGTGGGATTGTAATATAGTTGTATAAAAGTTTCTTTTGGTATATTCGTTTGTGTTGTATTCTGGTGGGGGTTCTGGTTTGTTTTATTGTATTGTAAATATTGTTTTTAAATAATTGAATACATTTTTTGAAATAAAAAAAATAAACCCGTACATCGCTGGGAGGTGAGGAGAAACCGGGGCGCCCGGTGATCAGGAGAGGCAGAAGACTCCACTGGAGGTCAGGATCGAACCCAGGTCCCTGGTGCTGCTAGGTAGCAAGCAGCACTACCCGCTGCACCACCATTGCAAAATTACTTTACCTACATCTCAGGAAATTAACCTCCTATTTTTCTGACCATTAAAAGAGTATGTTTTGTTTTGTGAAAAATCTGCTTTATGGTAACTGCCTGTGCATAATTACTGCTGTCAAGATTTCTGGACTTTGAGTATTCAGAGGGCGGCACAGTGGTGCAGCGGTAGAGTTGCTGCCTCACAGTGCCAGAGACCCGTGTTTGATCCCGACTATGGGTGCTGTCTGTATGTAGCTTGTACCTTCTCCCCTGTGACCGCGTGAGTTTTCGCTGTGTGTTGGTTTGTAGGTTAATTGGCTTCGGTAAAATTGAAAATTGTCCCTAGTTGTCTAGGATAGTCCTAGTGTATGGGGGTCACTGGTAGGTGCAGATTTGGTCGGCCGAAGGGACTATGGCCATGCTGTATCTCTAAACTAAACTGTTCACACCAGGCACACAGATCAAGTTGAGCACAGATCGTACGTGGAGAAAAACGCCCACTCTCTCTCCCCATCACTGTCTCTCAGCAAACTAACTCTACTCCTATAACTTGTGAAGGAACAAGTGGCAGAGATAAGAGTGGAACGGGGATGGCACCTGAGTGAAGCATCGGCAGCTCTGGAGACCAACATGGCAAAGGATGGATTGCCACACACAGGGAGGCATTAAACTTTGTTAGTTGACTTGCTATTAGACAACCAAGTTCCAAAGTTAACCAACTCCAGCCTCCTGCACATGAGAAGTTCAAACTGAATGTCCCCACGGGTGGAGGTAAAGATTCCACAGCACTTATCCCTGAGGTTATGGCTAGTACTTGCTTTTCAGCTGATCAAAGAAAAAGGCTCTACTTCTCTGTTATCACTTCAGTGCAGCCTGCGAGACCTTAAAGCTAATGCGGCAATTCCCTGTTACAACAGTGGCGGCGCTGCAAAGATAGTTGTGTAGGAAAGAACTGTATATGCTGGTTTACACTGAAGATAGACCCAAAATGCTGGAGTAACTCAGCGGGACAGGCAGCATCTCTGGAGAGAAGGAATAGGTGATGTTTCGGGTCGAGCCCCTTCTTCAGACTGAGAGTCAGGGGAGAGGGAATGATAGTTAATTAGTGAACATCCCAAAATCATAAAAAGGTTTTTCTAAAGGCACTTCTTTCTATCCCTGCGTTCAGTTAAGGCTCCTCTGGGCAAGGAGGCAGCAAGTGCTTCATTCAAATTATTGTGTTTCATGATAGGGAAGAGTTTTGTTACCTGCAAAACAATTTTCAGAAGCACAGGGTAATTCCTGCAACACCTTCCCTCACGGCCCTGTGAGAGACTGTCCTTTACAGGCACCACAGCAGTTCAAGGTGGCGATACAACAACCACCATTCTCAAGGACAATTAGCAATGGGCAAGAAAGCTAGCTCTGCCATCAACAACACAGCCCCCACAACTGAGAAATTGAATCCATAGCAAGCTCAGCCTGTTATACACACAAAAGGGAAGGTGAAAGAGTGGGAGACGGAGAGGTGAGAGATGCTTTCAAAAAGCTACGCAGAAAAATGCCGCATTCACTTGTGCAGAAATCAACACTGCCAGTGTTCTTATAAAAACCCATCGTCTGACACAGTAGAATTCAGTCAATTGCCTTCTTCAGCCGGCAATTCGAGTGCCCATTTCCGCTCAGGATCTCGCCCACAGGCACGGACGGTTAAGGGGACCTTTGTCTCAGTCCGCGGTGATCACATTTGCTGAATCTACAAAAGAGACGACAACAACTTATGGGCTGACGGTAACTGCCCGACTCGAATGATCCGCAATACTTACTTTGCGCGACAGGCAGCTTTTCGAGGGGCGGGGAGTATCCTCCCATAAACAAGAGAGGCATCGTCAATTAAAAAGAGGTTCTCAGCTTCCTCACAGCTTGTGATAAGGATATGAGGATGCAAAAGGCGATCTGTAGGGTTATTCATGAGGCTAACCCAGAGAACGCCATCCTGCTTTGGGTGTCTTTTACAGGGAGGGACGTACTTGCACTGTCGGCATCTCGGAGAAGGTTCTGTGACAGGTGTCAGGGGTTATGGGGAGAAGGCAGGAGAATGGAGTTAGGAGGAAGAGATAGATCGGCCATGATGGAATGGCAGAGTAGGCTTGATGGGCCGAATGGCCTAATTCTGCTCCTAATGCTTATGACATGACAAGAAAGATGAGATTCTGGTTGGTTAAAACTTTTAATTTATTAATTTTAATCTTAATTTATTTATTTTCCGGTCAATACAACAGATTGACCATACAGTTGTGAAAGTTAAATAGTGCAAAATCATTGTATCAAAAATAAAACGATATAATCACACATGATATTTTCTGACCGATAAAAAAGGTGTAGGCAGAAGCCAAAGCTTATTACTTAGCAAAATATATTAAAAAAACACACATCATTGAGAGTGATCAGCCATGATCGCATTGAATGGCGGTGCTGGCTCGAAGGGCTGAATGGCCTACTCCTGCACCTATTGTCTATTGTCTATAAGTCAGAAGCAGATAAACAAAACATAGAAAGAAACACAAACCATCATTTCTGTCATGTCAATCATTTCTCAGTGCTGATCACATATTTTGTATCTTTCAAATATAATATTTTTTAACATTTTCTTGGTTAAACTTTGGTTAAAAATAAAGGAGGGCAATAGAAATGTTAGATGTGCTTAAAGTGGACAAATCACCAGATATAGTTGGGATCCATCTCGAGCTCCTGGGGGAAGGGAGAAAATTACAGAGACCTTGGCAACAGCCTTTCAAACATCTCTTGGATCAGGGATTGAAAACTGTAAATGTAATACCCTTGTTCAAAATAGGGAGTGGGGCAAACCTAGTAAACACGGGCCAGTCAGTTTTAAGCCAGGAAATTGGGAAATTCTGGAAGCAATAAACAAGGACAGGATTAGAAACAACTTGGAGGAGTGTAGATTGATTCAAGTATGGACTTGTGAAAGACAAGGTTAGGTCGTTGTCTAACCAACAATGGAGCTTTCTCACTGAATAGTGGAGAGGGGGTTGATGAGGTATATATGGACTTCAAAAAGGCATTTGACAAAGAGCCAATCTTCAAAATTGAAGGCCGCGATACAAAACGGACGGCAACAGTATGGTTTGAAAATTGAGAAATACCGGGAAACAGGAAGATTACTTCTCGTGCAGATGGAATGTGCACAGTGGAGTTCCCCAGGACAAGGTACTGAGGCCATAGAGTCTCTTAATATAAATTAATGACTTGGACGTGAGTGTAAGTGACACAATATCTGGAGTTGAAGAGGAAACAAACCTTAGAATTAGAGTGAATGGCAAAGAGGGCAATGATGGGCTTCAAGAAGGTATGGACAGGCAGATGGATAGGCAGATAGGAGGCAGTTGAAATTTAATGCTGAGTAATGTAAAGTGTCGCAATTTAGTGGAAGAACGGCAAGTGGCAAGCCTAAAAGGGGTCGGCGAGCAGAAGGATCTTGGATAGATGTGCACAGCCTGTTGGAAATCATGGTGTGGGTGAGAAAGCGGTTAAAAGGCAAACAGGATCCTGGGCTTTTTAATGGAAGCGTGGAGTACAAGAGCAAGGAAGCCACGGTGAAAATGAAACAGGCCATTTCACGTCATCTACCTGTGAATATGGCTAAGATGCTTCTTCCTGGATTGGCCTGTCCTGTCGGCTATGCCCACAGCCTGGCATTTCATGTCTGTCTTCTCACTCTCTAACTGCCCTCAGTTTGTTACCAGTGTAGATTTTGATTGAATTGATTGATGGAGAGGTTCAGCATGGAAACAGGCCCTTCAGCCCACTGAGAGCTATGTTATCCCACTTTCGCATCCACTCCCTACACCCTTGGGGCGATTCACAGAGACCAATTATCCCACAAACCCACATATCAACTCATGCAGTTACAAGGAGAATGTGCAAAGTCCAAACAGACAGCGCCAGCGGTCAGGATCGAACCCAGATCTCTGGTGCTGGGAGGCAGCAGCTCTACCAACTGTGCCACCATGCTGCCCTCAAAGGCCTCTCTCTTATTTGCAAAATTCCCCCATTTATGAGTCAACCTCTCCAACTATGATACGATACGATAGAACTTTATTTATCCCAGGAGGGAAATTGATCTAAACGCCACAGCAACCAAGCCTTTTACACTCTCTGATATATTCCCGTTATGCTATCAACCAACATCTTTGCGATTTGTAACTCATTACCTTTTTCCCTACTCTGAGAAAGTGCTTTAAACCTGAAACTTTAAACTTTGTTTCTCTTTCAAATCTGCCAGGTATTTCCAGCATTTTCTCTTTTTATTTGAAAAATCACAATGAATTTGTATAAAATATTGGCTCTGCCACAAATGAAGCATTGCGTTGAGTTCCAGGCACTATACTTTGGGAAAGATCTAAAGGCTTTGGAGAGAAGTCATCCACCAAACTGATTCAGAGGTTGAGGAAGTTTGGTTATGTGGACAGGGATTGAGACCCTGGGGTTGTTCTCCTTGGAACAGAGGAGTTTGTGAGGAGGTTCGATAGGTGGATTTTAACATCAAGAAGAATAGACAGAGAAGATACAGAGAAACTGTTCCCATTGCTGGATGCTCACGAGCTGCGGAACTGAGAATGAAGCAAAAAATGCTTTGCTGGAGGAATTCAAGGGGTCAGACAGCATCTGAGCAAAGGGATGTTCAATGTTTTGGGTCGAGACCCTGCATCAGGACTCCATCATCCCTCTCTTGACTATTTAACATTTTAGGCTCCATTCAAGACACAGGATGCATACGATCGGTTCAGAAATTGAAAAATAAAACTAAATGAATGCAAATGTGGATGTAATTAACTGAATTCCTTAAACACGGGTCCAGTTGAGAAAGGTTTCAGTTATTTTTTTACCGGGACTCACGTATTAATACAGCACAGAGCTGCTTAAATGAATGGTGACAGAAAAGGTAGGTGGATTTAGAAGAGTCAAAATGTTACAATAGCGCATGGAAGATCAAAGCTGGAGCAGAGAAGCGATTTAGATTTTAAAAATAACCTGTCTCAGGAAAGGATATTGAGTTTAACAAAGATTATGTGGCATACGTGAGCAATGTTCAGACAGGGACAATATCTAAATGCAACAAAGTCGGTGAATTAATAGCACAGATTAAAAAACATGGGGGTTCATTGAACATCTGTAACGGAGAAATAGATTCAAGGTGGTCAAGTTTGGTACCTAAGTAATCCTACGTTTAGAAGAGACAGGTAGAATTAAAGAATCCTCATAGTTCTGACAGAAAAGAATGGGATAAAGACAGATGGGAGAAAGGTTACATGGAACGATGAGCATCTGGATAAGAATAGGCATTCAGCCCTTAATGCCTGCTCCATTAATTAATAGAATTGTAGCTGATCCAATTCCATTTAGCCACAGTGACCTTTGGCACAGTTGCTCATCAAGAATCACTCTACCTCTACCTTAAGACTATTCAATGGTTCTATTTACACCACCTTTTGAGGAATCAAGTCCCAAAGGTTCGTGAGCTTCTGAAAACCAAATGGAAATTGTCCCATCTCGGAGTTAAATGGACAACTCATTTAATCGCTAGTTCTAAATTCTCCAATTCTTTCGATGAGCTGCATTCTGTCAACACGCGGCAGGGTGGCGCAGCGGTAGAGTTGCTGCCTTACAGCGAATGCAGCGCCGGAGACTCAGGTTCGATCCTGACTACGGGCGCTGTCTGTACGGAGTTTGTACGTTCTCCCCGTGACCTGCGTGGGTTTTCTCCGAGATCTTCGGTTTCCTCCCACGCTCCAAAGACGTACAGGTATGTAGGTTAATTGGCTGGGCAAATGTTTTTTAAAAATTGTCTCTAGTGTGTGTAGGATAGTGTTAATGTGCGGGGATCGCTGGGCGGCGCGGACCCGGTGGGCCGAAGGGCCTGTTTCCGCGCTGTATCTCTAAATCTAAAATCTAAATCTAAAACCCTGAGGATCTCAAATCATTACTTCAGTAGACACAAGCCAAACCTCTACAACCATCCCTTATAGAAATGCAAATGTAGAATAATTTGAGCTGAGGTGAAGAAACAAGGTTATTAGAGGACAAGAAGCATTGGTGGGGGCAGTGTATGGATCTCCTAACAATGATTGTAATATTAGTAATGATAAAAAAATATGGAAGCATGGGGTACTTACAAGAGAGCAAACAGAAATCATGAGCAAATATAAATCGTCACATAATTGAGCTAAACCAAGTCTGCAGTATCACGTGAATTGCCATTGAGGAACCAATTAGAATTGAAATCTTTTTCACATTAGTATTCTGCAATATGGCAGGATTAATTAACAGCGCAGATACAATAAGCCGGTGGGAAAGAGTGACTGGAATACCGGTGAATTTATCATCTGATTTAGTCAAGCACAAAGCTAGGGATTTAATTCTGAACAATGAAAAGTCTGTAGATTGGCTAAAGTAGATTGGAACAGTTGATTAAATATAATGACATCTCACAATGCAAGGAAAAGCAGAGTGTGCCGGAGAAGAAACTTGAAATGAGGGAGAAAATAAAATGACAGCAGACAAGCAAAAGGCCGACAGAGATTGCAAATGCTTTCTGTAGGTAGGTAGGAAGGAAAGGACTGGCAGAAATAAAATGGGTCCTTCACAAGCAGAACAGAGGAAGGAAATTAATCCAATGCATTGTAGTTGTCTGAGCAATAGATAAATGATATCCTTGAAATAGTAGGGCCCCAAGGAATGGAGAAATTACTGGTGTTAAAGAACATTATATTTAACAGTGTGGAAACAGGCCCTTCAGCCCATCGAGTCCGCCCCGACCAACGATCACCCGTAGACTAGTTCTATCCTACACACCAGGGACAATTTACGAAGCCAATTAACCTACAAACCTTTGTAGGATGTGGGAGGGAACGTCTTTGGGATGTGGGAGGGAACCGGAGCACCTGGAGAAAACCCACGCGGTCACAGGGAGAACGTACAAACGCCACACAGACAAAATTACTTTAACAATTACCGCTGAGTTACTCCGGCATTTTGTGTCATATTAGACTAGTCCCTATTGCCTGCACATGATCTACATCCCTCAATTCCCTTCAATGTCACAATCATATCTGCTTTAACCACCACCCCTGGCTGTGCGTTCAAGGCACCCACCACTCTCTGTGTAAAAAAACGTATCCCCACATCTCCTTTTACCTTATAGATATAGATAGACTGATTTAAAGATACAGCATGGAAGCAAGTTGTAGCCCAATTGTTGAGTATAGGAGCAAAGAGGTCCTTCTGCAGTTGTACAGGGCCCTAGTGAGACCGCACCTGGAGTACTGTGTGCAGTTTTGGTCTCCAAATTTGAGGAAGGATATTCTTGCTATGGAGGGCGTGCAGAGTAGGTTCACTAGGTTAATTCCCGGAATGGCGGGACTGTCGTATGTTGAAAGGCTGGAGCGACTAGGCTTGTATACACTGGAATTTAGAAGGATGAGAGGGGATCTTATCGAAACGTATAAGATTATTAAGGGGTTGGACACGTTAGAGGCAGGAAACATGTTCCCAATGTTGGGGGAGTCCAGAACCAGGGGCCACAGTTTAAGAATAAGGGGTAGGAACTTTAGAACGGAGATGAGGAAAAACCTTTTCAGTCAGAGAGTTGTGAATCTGTGGAATTCAGCCTCAGAAGGCAGTGGAGGCCAATTCTCTGAATGCATTCAAGAGAGAGCTAGATAGAGCTCTTAAGGATAGTGGAATCAGGGGGTATGGGGAGAAGGCAGGAATGGGGTACTGATTGAGAATGATCAGCCATGATCACATTGAATGGCGGTGCTGGCTCGAAGGGCTGAATGGCCTCCCCCTGCACCTATTGGCTATTGTCTATTGTATAAGACGTTGGTGAGCCACATTTAGAGTATTGTGTTCAGTTTTGGGCACTATGTTATAGGAAAGATGTTGTCAAGCTGGAAAGGGTACAGAGAAGATTTACAAGGATGTTGCCAGGACTAGAGGGCCTGAACTTTAGGGAGAGGTTGAGTAGGCTGGGACTCCATTCCCTGGAGCACAGGAGGATGAGGGGTGACCTTACAGAGGTGTATAAAATCACGAGAGGAATAGATCAGGTAGATGCACTGAGTCTCTTGCCCAGAGTAGATGAATCAAGGACCAGAGGACATTGGGTTAAGGTGAAGGGGAAAAGATTAAAAAGGAATCTGAGGGGTATTTCTTTCACACAAAGGATGGTGGGTGCAGGGAACACTCTGCCAGAGGAGGTAGTTGAGGCTGGGACTATCCCAACGTTTAGGAAACAGTTAGACAGGTACATGGATAGGCCAGGTTTGGAGGTATATGGACCAAATGCAGGCAGGTGGGACTAGTGTAGTTGGGTCATGTTGGTCGGTGTGGGCAAGTTGGGCTGAAGGCCCCGTTTCCACACTGTATCACTCTATGACTGTATGACTCTATATATAACAAACAACAGAGGTCCCAGCATTGATTGCTGTGGAACACCTGATCACAACCTCCTGTCAGGAATACACCCCCAACCCCACCCCCCCCAACCCCACCCCCCCCAACCCCCCCCCTACCCCCCCCCCCATCAGGAATACACCCCCCCCCAACCCCCCCTACCCTCCCCTACCCCCCCGTCAGGAATACCCCCCCCCCAACCCCCCCCCAACCCCCCCCCCAACCCCCCCCCCAACCCCCCCCCCACCCCCCCCCCAACCCCCCCCCCCCCAACCCCCCCCCCCCCAACCCCCCCCCCAACCCCCCCAACCCCCCCCCCCAACCCCCCCCCCAACCCCCCCCCCCTAACCCCCCCCCCCTAACCCCCCCCCCCCAACCCCCCCCCTGTCAGGAATACACCCCCCCCCCCAACCCCCTCCCCCACCATCACTTCTGTCTAAAATGATCAAGCCTGTAATTTACCAATTAACCGTGGGTCCTAAGAGACTTACATCTGGACCAGCCTAACATGAGGGACCTTATCAAATGCTTTAATAAAGTCATTTTTAGATCACTTGTTGATAGACAACAATGCGGACTACTTCGAGTAATATCAGATAATCATGGTCCACCTCACGGCTGGGGGTGTCTGTGATTGGGTCTAACCTTGGGCAGGGGGGTTGGAATGGGCAACATCAGCCTGGACAAGTGTAGGGAATTAGAGACCCGAAACGGGACGGGTCAGGAAGCTTGAAAGACGGTGCTACAATGTCGACCTGCAGATACACGGAGCATAACCAGGCCTGGACCTGTGTGTGTGGTCAAACCCTGTTTGAATACTAATGACAGTCACACTAAATACTCCTCTTTCTATGTTCTGGATCCTCCCTTCTTAGCCCATCCTGAAGCCTGTAGCTATTTTTTCCTCCCTCTCTGCACAAATTTTTCCCAATCAATGTTCCCAATCCATGAAATCCCAGTGGTCTTCTTCTCTTAGTTTTCACCGTTGGTCCCTGCCTTTGGCTGCAGTCCAACTCTAGCCCTACAGTATTCCCATTCTCCAGCACTCAACATGTTTGACCTTCAGTATTCTCTTCCCAACTGTTTCATTTTGTTTAGTTTAGCTTAGAGATGCAGTGTGGAAACAGACCCTTGGGTCCACCAAGTCCGTGCCGCCCATCGATCACCCTACACTAGTTCTAGGTTATCCCACGTCACATCCTACACACTATGGGCAATTTACAGAAGCCAATTAACTTACAAGCCTGCACGTCTATGAAATGTGGGAGGCAACCGGAGCACCCAGAAAAAAACACATGCAGTCACAGGGAGAACGTACAAACTCCACTCAGACAGCACCCGTAGTCAGGATCAAACCCAGTTCTCTGTCGCTGTGAGGCAGCAACTCTACCGCTGCACCACTGTGCTGTTCAGTTTTCCAATCTGAACAGGATCCCATGCCAATTAGTCCCAAATTCGCTTTTCAAGCAAAAAGATAGGGCACAAAGAGAAAAACTTGCTAATGATCCAGAGATCAAGGAAGAAGCATGTCCTCATGAGGAAAGAGGTCAAAGCATAGAAAGAGAAGGAATCAAGATGAGGTGACAGAGAGTGAGGTGACGAGGAGAGTGCGGCCTCTCATCAGCAGTGCTACAGATCTCCTCAGAGCTGCGGAAAACTGCAAGGTGATACTTGCATCATGCTGATGTGATGGAACGTGATTGCTAAACTAGAATCAACTTTTGTGGCATCCAGACGATTTCAGGGAATCCAAAAAACAGTCATTACTTCTACATCTGTCAACGCTTGTCCTTCTGAAAACCATTGGTCTCTAAAGGTGAGTCAATAAACTAACAGTTACATGTAAATGTGGTTGGAAATAGCTCTGTCAACCTTTGGTGACGAGCCCCAAATCCACTGACAAAGAAATAAATATTATCGGCTTTACATAAATAGGGTTCTGTTGCTCCACGGTTTGGATTGAGCTGTTTAAACAAAGCCTTTCCGAATACCTTCTTGTAAGTAACAGTGTCAGCTCAAATCTTACTTTTCAATGCTATAATTCTGCTTCATTTGCAGGAATTGTGCTGTCGCTCAATTCAGTGTTGTTGCTCTGACAGCGAGGGCCCAGATTTTGCAAGAAACTTCACTAAGGGAACAAGGCCTCTTATAGTTAAAGGGTAAACTGGCCCACAGCTGGTGACCAGAAAGATACCCCATCTTCATTGCGACTTGCGAGCATTCATTTCGAGGGGACTAAAATATAAAAGCAAGGATGTAATGCTGAGGCTTTATCAGGTGCTGGTAACACTGCGTTTAGAATATTGTGAACAGTTTTGAGCCCCGTATCGGAAAAATAAAGTGTAGCTTTGGAGAAGTTCCAAAGGAGGTTTACGAGAATGATTCCAGGGATGATTGGGTTGGCGTATGGAGTGCCTTTCAAGTTTCTGGGCCTGTACTCGCTGGTGTTTAGAAGGATGAGGAGGGATCTCAAGGAAAGCTACCAGATGATGAAAGATCTAGATAGAGTGGACGTGGAAGGGGTGTTTCCAGTAATGGGAAAGTCTAGAACCAGCGGGGACAGCCTCAGAATAAAGGAACGTACCTTCAGAATGGAGATGAGGAGGGATTTCTTTATCTAGAGGGTGGTGAATCTGTGGGATTCATTGCCACAGGTGGCTGTGGAGGCCGTCATTGGGTATTTTTTAATGCAGAGATTGATAGATTCTTGATTAGTAAATGTGTCAAAGGTGGCGGGGAGAAGGCAGGAGAATGGGGCTAAGAGGTAAAAATAGATCAGCCACGACTGAATGGCGGAATAGACTCAATGGGCTGAATGGTCTAATTCTGCTTCTATGTTTTATGGTATCATGCTATTTGGTTTGCTTTGGTTTTCCATCAGCTTAATGATCAGCAGCGTACTGCGATAGCACACTAATTGGCTATTGAAATTGCTACAGAAAATCCAGCATCCAACTTAATGGTCTAAAATTGTTAATGAATGCCATTCAAACCCGCCAGAAGGCTGAACAATTAAAAGTGTGTGCTCTCATTTCTTCAGGCAGTAAATTGTTTGTTGCAGCATTTAAAATGTCAATTTTTAGATTTTTAAAGAATCATCTTTTCCTTTATTCTTGTAAAGCTTTTAATCCAGTCCTTTTCCCTTTGCACCCGATTTGAGATTGAATTCACCCATTCAAATTCACCCTTACTCTCTATCTTTTGCTTATTTCCTCATTTTGTTAAGGCCAATCCCATTGCCCTGTTAACGAACTTTAAAGGACTTGATAGTCTTCTAAACAGGGGCACCTTCTGCTCAAACTTCCAGAAAGTTTGCAAGCTGCAATTTTTTTATTCTGCAAAGTGGAAGGGCATATGCAGGATCTCCCGACCTGTCAAATACAGGGATGAATGAAGATCTGCAGTGGTGAGAGCTCTCAGCACCATTGGGAACTCGTGTTTGGCCACCACATGGATTCACCCCAATCCCGCTCCCCATAACTGACTACATGGCTGTTGAGCCATTGGTGACAAGCTTCTCTGACAATAACAAAACTGCCTTTACCTTTTTGCCTGCATTTGTGTCCTTTTCAATTATGCATTTTTTCCCAACTGGGAAAAAGGCTCTCATCTCCCATTTATCCCAAAGATCATTGCAACTAACGACTTGGGCCTATCATGGAGGCATGGACTGGAGCAGACAATGATGGAGTAGGCCATCAGCAACTTTGCACATAAAAGTGCCGCGATAATTATCCAAACAAATTTCTCGTCCAAGGATTGTAAAAGCCATGAAGCTACGCCAATCCCAGAGAATTTACCGACTTGGCTTCAGTAACGAGAGATTTAATGTGAGGCGCCAGACTTATGGACATTTGTGCTCAGAACATAACTCAGTTGGTTGAACTTTGACTTGCCAGGGCCAAATAGCCTGGACTAATCCATAATCAATTTACAGACTCGGTGGGCCGATGGGCCTGTTTCCGCGCTGTATCTCTGAACTAGACTAAACTAAATATCTGCCTCATGTCTGGGCAGGCTAGTGCAGATGGGTTAAAGCTCCGTGTCTTAGGGTTGTGGTTTATTGGAACACCGGAGTGATATCAGTTCATCTCTGCTCAGGTTGAGACTAGGAACTATTATTTTATGGCCTGATTGTGGAGTTTGCTTTCAGGATTCGCTCAAGATTTCACTTACTTTTAAGTGTCCTTTCCTGTGTACGAAGAATTGACAACGTCACAAAGTGCTAAGTACATGGAAATCTGCCTGTCAGAATTAAGTTAATAGCCACCTTCTAATGACATACTCGTTTAGACAAACACTGATTAAAGAGTAGCATCGCGTCTTAAAATGGCTCTCTCCGCACAGTTTGTTTTCATGCCATCATGTCCGAGTCAGCCATTTCTAGGCACTCATTAGTATAATTCTTTCCTTACCTCTTCAACAAGGAGGGTAAAAATAAGCACTTTTCCTTCGGTGACGTGAATCAGGCCACATTTTCACTCGGCACTGACGTTTTTCCAATTTACTATCTTTTGTGTTCTTATGGTTTGGCACAGCTCACCTAATGATTGAATGTGCAGCCTCAATTTAAAGTCCCACCCAGAATATCTAGGTCACAAATGCAATTTCCAATCCATGTTGAGTCCATAGTAACTAACAATTATTGGTTCATAATGAGTATCAGGGTTAGGTTTAGGGTTCTATGACCGTGTATCCAAAGCAAGACATTTGATTCAAACCGACTTCTCTTTCATTCCACTTTGCAAGCATTAAAGGAAAGAGTCGCATTAATATGGCCTCTTTTGTCATTGTAAAATGCTCCAAAAACCATTATAGGCAACAAAAAAATGACGCTAAATATGCAGATACTTTTATGATGGAAGTGACATGCTAAGCCAATATAGACACTGTAAGATCCCACAACAACCTCCAATCAAATGAATGATCAGGTCATATTTTTGATTTCATCTAATGGATTAACATTCAACAGCTCCCCTACTTTTCTTCCAAACAGTAAAAGGGAAGCATCACAGCTACTTGAGTGCAGTGGGCAGAGCCTTGGTCTGAGGTGTCATCCAAAAGACGGCACCGGGATGGCAGCCTATACTTTGCAGACTCAAACCTCACAACCGCAAATTGATTCAGAACCAAAAGTGGCATCCGCTGAGCCACAGCTGACAAAGGTGTTTGTGTTTCCGGCTGATGTTTACATCTGCTCGCCTGGAACAGGTTTGCTTTGTGCCTGGGCCATTCAACGTGGATGGTTCATTCAACAACTCAAAGTTCTCACTGCCTTTAGAATAGCTCTCGCCTCACTGCTCTTCTAGCCTGAGCGATGAGAGGAGACCTTATCGAAACGTATAAGATTATTAAGGGGTTGGGCACGTTAGAGGCAGGAAACGTGTTCCCAATGTTGGGGGAGTCCAGAACAAGGGGCCACAGTTTAAGAATAAGGGGTAGGCCATTTAGAACTGAGATGAGGAAAAAAAATTTCAGTCAGAGAGTTGTGAATCTGTGGAATTCTCTGCCTCAGAAGGCAGTGGAGGCCAATTCTCTGAATGCATTCAAGAGAGAGCTGGATAGAGCTCTTAAGGGTAGTGGAGTCAGGGGGGATTGGAGAGAAGGCAGGAACGGGGTACTGATTGAGAATGATCAGCCATGATCACATTGAATAACGGTGCTGGCTCGAAGGGCCGAATGGCCTCCACCTGCACCTATTGTCTATTGTCTATTGATGTAGACCTCCTTGTCCCCAGGCCAGTGCCATATGCAAGTGGCCTTATTGTGACTGTAATTGTCTGGGGAGGTGAGGGCCATCAGGATTCTAATTCAGAGTGGACTCTATCTACCTCATTGCTGACCCTCGGATTACCTTTGGTCAGACTTTACCTTGCACTAATGTTATTCCCTTATAATGTATCAATACACTGTAAGTGGCTCGATTGTAATCATGTATTGTCTTTCCGCTGACTGGTTAGCGCACAACAAAAGTTTTCTCACTGTACCTCGGTACACGTGGCAATAAACTAAACTGAAGTGAACTATGACAAGGTTGTATTAGACTGTGATTCCTGGTGAACCCATCATGTGAGCTGGCACGTTAGACATTTTGTAGGGTGCTGGACAAATTAATAGCTAAATCAGGCCGACGTTCAGTAATCCAGGACACAAAGTCCAGGACACAAAGACCTCAGAATTAAAGGACGTTCTTTTAGGAAGGAGATGAGGAGAAATTTATTTAGTCAGAGGGTGGTGAATCTGTGGAATTCTTTGCCACAAGGTTGTACAGGCCAAGTCAGTGGATATATTTAAGGCAGAGATAGATAAATCCTTGATTAGTACAGGTGTTAGAGGTTATGGGGAGAAGGCGGGAGAATGCAGTTAGGAGTGAGAGATAGATCAGTCATGATTGAATGGCGGGTAGACTTGATGGGCCGAATGGCCTAATTCTCCTCCTATTCCTTATGACCTTATGACAAAGTAAAGGGAATGGGTGGGTGATGGAGAGACTTGAGGAAATTGGAGTTATTCTCCAGTCACTTTTCTAGCACAGATGTTAGGCTTACTGGGCTATAGTTCTTAGGTTTTTCTTTGCATCCATTCCTAAATAGAGGCACAGCATTAGCCACACCCAGTCTTCCAGCATCTCACTCGTGTCTAACGATGATTCGTGTATCTCAATTTCTTTTTAATCTGAGATGTTTTTCTGCCATTGGAACCAAGAGAATATCGTCATAGGGACACAAATGGAACAGTCCGCCAATTGTGAGACAAAATGTTTTTTTCATTTAGTTGTTTCTTTCAAGGGACATAATTCACATTCTGCAGAACATGTGCAATTAATTGTTCCCGTCTCCAATTCAATTGAATGTGCCATTAAAGGAGACGTGAATGTACTTTGGAAAGCTGTAATTCAGCTGATTTCTCAAAAGCCCAGCCTCTGAAACATTTGGGTGAATTTGTATTCTTCGTGCCAAAGAAAGGACTGGTTATTTGATGGTGTCAAACACTGCTGTTTAAATAGACCACAATGCCAGCGTAATGGCTCTGAACTTGTAGCTATTAACAAAATGGGCCCATTTGCTAATGAAGAGCTCTACAGCTGCTATTGATAAAGGCAGCATTGATCTGTGAGCTCATGATAAGCTAGAGAGAGAAGGCAGCTCAATGTTCAGTTTAACCCCGAGCATCGTAGGATCGTACAGCACACAACGGTTTCGGCTCACCTTATCATGATGACCACAATGACTATCAATTCTAATTAAACTTGCCCACATTAGAAACATAGAAACATAGAAAATAGGTGCAGGAATAGGCCATTCGGCCCTTCGAGCCTGCACCACCATTCAATATGTTCATGGCTGATCATCCAACTCAGTATCCCGTACCTGCCTTCTCTCCATACCCCCTGATCCCTTTAGCCACAAGGGCCACATTTAACTCCCTCTTAAATATAGCTAATGAACTGGCCTCAACTACTTTCTGTGGCAGAGAATTCCAGATTCACCACTCTCTGTGTGAAAAAAAACATTCTCATCTCGGTCCTCAAAGACTTCCCCCTTATCCTTAAACTGTGACCCCTTGTTCTGGACTTTCCCAACATCGGGAACAATCTTCCTGCATCTAGCCTGTCCAACCCCTTAAGAATTTTGTAAGTTTCTATAAGATCCCCCCCTCAATCTTCTAAATTCCAGCGAGTACAAGCCGAGTCTATCCAGTCTTTCTTCATATGAAAGCCCTGCCATCCCAGGAATCAACCTGGTGAACCTTCTCTGTACTCTCTCTATGGCCAGAATGTCTTTCCTCAGATTAGGAGACCAAAACCTGTCTCCCTCAAAGCCTTTCCTATTCGAGTACCTGTCCAAATGCCCTCGATACATTCAAATTGTACTTCACCGCCTCCTCTGGCAGCTTATTCCAGATATTCACCACCTTCTGCATGTAAAAATATGCCCCTCAAAAATCTCCTTTAAATTTCCACCCTTTGCCATCAGCCTGAGTTCTCTCATTCTGCACCCCTCTGTCCCTGGAAATCGATTCATCTACCTGTCTTATCTAAACCACTCAATTTATCAATCTCTGTAAGCTCTCCCCTCAGCTCTTAGGCTCTGCTGTTAATCAACCCAGCCTCATTAATCCTTCCTTGTAACTACAGCCTTCCATTCCAGGCAACATCCTTAGTGGAAGATTCAAGTAATTGACCCAATGCATTCCGATGTTTCTTTAAAGCCTGGTATTTATTAAAGTGACAAATTAGGTACCACCCTGAACATAGTGTTCTGCCTGAGGAATCCCATGGAACAGATCCACTTTAAGGATAGGGGACTGTTGTTTTCACGACTGAAGTGATACTCAGCAAAACGAAGGAGCTAGTCATTGATTTCAGGAACCTGGCTGGAGTACATGCCCCAGTCTACATCAATGGTCCTGAAGTGGAGATGATGCAGAGCTTCAAGTTCCTAGTGTAAATATCACCAACAACTTGTTCTGTCCAAGCATATTGACGCTACGGCCAAAAAAACACGCAAACGCCTCTACTTCCTCAGAAGACTAAAAAAAATTCGGCAAGTCTCAAATAACTGCTACCATTTTCTATAGATGCACCATGGAAGAGCATTGTATTAGGGTGCATCACAACTTTGTTTGGTAACTGCTCTGCCCAAGTGTAAGAAGTTGGGGGCACAGCCCAGTCCATCACACAAACCAACCTCCCCTCCATTATCTACACTTCACGCTGCCTGAGGAAAGACACCAACATAATCAAAGACCACTCACGCCTGGATTATTCCATCTTGTCCTCTCTCCCATTGGGCAGAAGATACAAAAACTTGAAACACGTACAACCAGATTTAAGGACAACATCTACCTCATTCTTATTGAAGATCTTCTCTGACCCCTCTCACCCTGGCCACAAACTCTTTGAAGCACTTCCCTCTGCAAGGCGACTCCGGACTGTCAAAGCAGCCACAGCCAGACATCAAAGCACCTTTTTTTCCACGAGCAGTAGCTCTACTCAACAATCAGAAGTCTGTAGCCTCCTTTTGCTCTGGTATTTTATTTCATTCTTCACATCTTTAAATTATAATGTTTTATTCTTAATTGTTTACTGTACATCGTGTTGTTACTTGCGAGCAAAGCGTCAAGGCAAATTCCTTGTGTGTATACATCGAGCTTTGTTGCAACAGTACAGAGGCCAAAGATGAAGAAGGCAGAATGGGAAACGGATGTACGAAGTACAAGTGAATCCCTGCTAACAAGGAGAGCTTGGGTCGCAGGTGTTGTGAAAGATCACTAGATACAGGCGAAAGTGTGAAGCAGAACGTGATGGAAGCCAAGACGTTGTGTTTGGTGGTGGTATGGCATTGGAGATGCAGGTGATCACAAAGGATACTCCATTGAATGTGGAGACTGGTGGCACAGAAGCAAGTACATATGCAGCCCTATCCTTTTTCTGGGTAAGGAGAGATAGGGTGAGGGCAGAAATCGGGGAAGTGAAACCGGCGCAGCTGAGGTGTAGTGGAAGGGAAACCAGACTTGAAGAAAAGAGGTGGCAACGTCGGAACAAATATGTCAAGGACAGAAAGAATGAGAATGGAATGGAGTGCTTGCGGGAGGCAGGGTGAGAAGGAATCTAGTCAAAACAACAGTGGGATTAAGCGAGCTTACAGTGGATATTGGTCCCTCGCCTTGCCCCTGAAATGGAGGTGATAAAACCAAGGCAGGGAAGGGAAGGAAAGAGATGGAGGTGGAACATGCGAAAATGAGAGCAGGATAAAAATTGGCAGCAAGACAAAAGTCATTCTAAGCATGAATATAGTCATCAGTGCACCATGTGAGAGTGAGGGAAGGTGCCTGGGTAACACTGGATATCCCAGCAAGAGGCTGGACTTGGGTGAGTTTGCTTAGCTGCCCCTTTCAATGAAGGAAGTGAATACAGTTGTAGAAGTTGTCCACTGTTACACGCTTGACTGTTGTTTGTAAATTATGGGAGAAGCGGGTTTTTTTGAGTATTAATACACGCTGCGTGTGAGCTCACTGGACTTTGCTTTGGACCAGGATCTGGAATGGTGCCAGGACCCTCGAGTTCTCCAGTCCATCCATCATAAGCAGGAGTCCCGGATGGGTACAAGGCCATGAGGCTCAGTGCTAACACCCGCTGCTTGTATCAGTGAAGACCTATTGAGCAGAAGGCCATAAGATTTGTTGCGTAGGAAAGAATTGCAAATGTGTAGGAAGGAACTGCAGAGGCTGTTTAAATTTTTTATCCTGCTCTCATTTTTGCATGTTCCAAGACAGAAACAAAAAGCTGGAGTAGCTCAGCGGGTCAAGCAGCATCCCTAGTGAAAAGGAATCGATGACTTTTCGGGTCGAGGCCTTTCTTCAGACTGAGTGAGAGTCAGGGGAAAGGGAAACGAGAGATATAGAAAGTAAATAGAACAAAGATTTGTTGCATTATTCATTCTTTTTCCTTTATTTTACTCTAGTAAACATCATTGTTGTAACTTTGAAATGTTTGTTGTCCTTTCATTGTTATGAATCCTCAGAAACCTCCTTGTATCAGTACATCTGCCTAATGTTATAATAGCATTGGATTGCATCGCGACACAACACAGAAACAGGCCGTTACAATCCTCAACCCACCCTGCTCCATTAATTTTAATGCACACACTTGTTTAATTGATTCTAGAAGTTAACATGGGCTTAGAAATGTAGCTCAGGAAGCAATGAAGTAATGGTTGATTGGGACTTGGTGCAAATTGACCAAAGGTGAACAGAGATTACAGGGGCAACAAAGTAGATAATTCATAAACCATTGGAATATTTGAATCTGAAATTGACTTCTGTAGCAGATGGACAGGCAGGATGGGAATGGTTCACATTACAGAAGAGGAAGAAAAGTAATCTTGGTGGTGGAGAGAGATGAAAGTAAGAAGCTGAAGTCCTGAATAGCAACTAAATTGTGGACAAAGCAGACCCAGATGGATAGTCAAGTCAATTTTATTTGTATAGCACGTCGACCAAAGTGCTGCACATCTGATTAGGTACTAAGGAAAAAAAAATGAAACATACAGTAGCACGCAAACAGTTCACAGCGCCTCCTCAATGAGCCTCAAACGCTAGGGAGTAGAAATAGGTTTTGAGCCTGGACTTAAAGGAGTCGATGGAGGGGGCAGTTCTGATGGGGAGAGGGATGCTGTTCCACAGTCTAGGAGCTGCAACCGCAAAAGCGCGGTCACACTACCTGTCTTGTCCATGTACCTGTCTAACTGTTTTGTAAATGTTGGGATAGTCCTTGCCTCAACTACCACCTCTGGCAGCTTATTCCATATGTGTGAAAAAGTTACCCCTCAGATTCCTATTAAATCTGTCCCCCTTCACCTTAAACCTATGTCCTCTGGTCCTCGATTCGCCTACTCTGGGCAAGAGACTGTGCATCTGCCTGATCTATTCCTCTCATGATTTTATACACCTCAATAAGATCACCCCTCATCCCCCTGCCCTTCAAGGAATAGAGACCCAGCCTACTCAACCTCTCCCTATAGCTTAGACCCTCTAGCCCTGGCGACAGCCTTGTAAATCTTCCCTGGACCCTTTCCAGCTTGACAACATCTTTCCTATAACATGGTGCCCAGAGCTGAACACAATACTCTAAATGCGGCCTCACCAACGTCTTCTACAACCCAAGTTAGGAGAGAGTGTGTGTCAAACTCTTGGAGACATGTTCAGGCAGTGCACTGTTGAGGAGATAAGGAGAATCAAAGCAAAATTAGATTGCTTGAGGAGAGCAGAATGCAGTTGCCGGCCTCTGTACTCAGTAGAGCACACCAACAAATCTGGCAAAGCAGTGGGAAGAACAGACATTGTAAAGGGGAACAGGCTGAGAGCAGAAGGAGGAGAATCTTTTGATAACGGTGGGACACAAGGTTCAGTGCAACCACTGAGTGGAAAGTGTGATCAAATAGGCGGGAAACTCATTCCCAGCACAACCATATACTTGAATCATAGGAATTTAGGAAATACAGACAAATAAAAATGGTTGGCAGCAGATAGGAACATAGAAACATAGAAAATAGGTGCAGGAGGATGCCATTTGGCCCTTCGAGCCATCACCGCCATTCATTGTGATCATGGCTGATCATCCACAATCAATAACCTGTGCCAGCCTTCTCCCCATATCCCTTGATTCCACTAGCCCCCAGAGCTCTATCTAACTGTGGAGGGGAAAACAGAGTTAATGGTTCAGGTTGGCAACCTTGCATTCGACCTGGTGCAAAACGTATAGTAGTATGAAAACGCACACCTCCAGATTCAGGGACAGTTTCTTCCCAGCTGTTATCTGGCAACTGAATCATCCCACCACAACCAGAGAGCAGTCCTGAACTACTATCGACCTCATTGGTGACCCTCGGACTATCTTTAATCGGACTTTACTGGTACATGCACTATTCCCTTATCATGTATCGATACACTGTAAATGGCTCGACTGTAATCATGTATTGTCTTTCCGCTGACTGGATAGCATGCAAAAAAGGCTTTTCACTGCACCTCGCTCGGTACACCATATAACCATACAACCATATAACAACTACAGCACGGAAACAGGCCCGTTCGGCCCTTCCAGTCCACGCCGACCACTCTCCCTGACCTAGTCTCATCTACCTGCACTCAGACCATAACCCTCTAATCCCCTCTTATCCATATACCTATCCAATTTGCTCTTAAATAATAAAATCGAGCCTGCCTCCACCACTTCCACCGGAAGCCCATTCCATACAGCCACCACCCTCTGAGTAAAGAAGTTACCCCTCATGTTACCCCTAAACTTTTGTCCCTCAATTCTGAAGCTATGTCCCCTTGTTGGAATCTTCCCCACTCTCAAGGGGAAAAGCCTACCCACGTCAACTCTGTCCGTCCCTCTCAAAATTTTAAAAACCTCTATCAATACGTGACAATACGTGACAAAATTTTAAAAACCTCTATCAACACGTGACAATAAACTCAACTAAACTAAAACTAAACCGTAATGGGTCCCCGTAATTCAACGCTTTTAGCACAGAAGTGATTTTACCTTGAATATACTTCTGTGCATTCTCTTGATCCTCCTCTAAGTGGTAGGCAGTCCAAAGGAATAAGCCTGCCCCGATAACAGTAGCAAACGGGCAGATTAAGAGAGCATGCTGCAGACTCTCAAACTTCTTGTCGATGAAATCCTTTTGAGCCTCCTGAAGAGATGTGGAGATCTGCATGCAGATGGGAGAATTAGTCATCTCATACGCAACTTGCGACACCAAAGCCCGCATTTGGTTCAGCTGTCCTGCAGCTGAAACCCTCGCCCAGATCTTTATTACCTCTGGACTTCATTATTGAAACATCAGTTCGTGGCCGACCTTCCTCAATCTACTTGATTTGAGGACATTGAGAACTCTGCTGAATGTATCCGGTAATATTCACTTCACCCCATCGACTCTCTCTACCAACTCATTCTGGCTCCTGCCGTCCACAAACGTCATGGGTGACCCTTTGCTTCTCATCCACTTTCCCAACTCCCCTATCCTCAAATTCCTTTGGTGAGCAAAAATCTATCAGTGATCCTTAAATATCCAAAAATGACTGAGCGGCCTCCGACCAGAGGTGAGAATCCCTAAGATGCACACCCCTCTGTGTAAGGAACCTTCTCCCCATCTCAGTCTTAAAAGGCTGGTCCCTATCTTGGGTTCATGACCTCAGTTCTTCACCCACTTCAGTCCCTCATAAGAGATTTGTATTGCCTCAATGAAATTACCTCTCATTCTCTGAAACACCAGTAGGCCCTTCCAATTCAATCCGTTGTGATATTGTAGGGACTACTTTGTTGTAGCACAAGGACTACTTTGTTTGCCTGTGTAGTAATGTGTATACAAGGTAATGATGTGATTAGGTGGCCACTCTGGTTCCAGGTGGCCACGGAATAAACAGCCTGGAGTTAAGCTCCAGCATTGTAACCTTTTACACACGTGTACTTGTGGTCCGTCCAGAGTCACAACAAAGGTACAACAGGTACCGGACCACGAAGTACAACACAATCGTTCTTCAAAGGACATTCTTCTCATCTCAGAAACCAATTGTGTGAACCAGCATTGGGCTGCTCCAAATCAGGTATAATCTTCTAATATAAAGAGGCAACCAGAGGTAGTGGTGTCACCCTCTGTACACGCTGCTGAATTAAACGTTGTATGCACCAGAACCAGGACCTTGGTGGAGCCTGAAGAAAGGTCCTGACCCGAAATATCACCCTTCATTTTACTCCAGAGATGCTGCCTGCCCCACTGCATTACTCCAGCACTTTGTGTATATCTTTGGTAGATACCAGCATCTGCAGTTCCTTTCTACCGATTTTGGCTGCACCACTGCGAAATCCCCTCAATGTGGGCCTACTTTGAAGAAGTTCTCCTCTCTCCATCAGGAGTTCGATGAGATCCTCTCTCACTGCTCCCCCTCTGTGATTCCTACTGCTCTCCAGCTCTACGAGAGTCTGAAGAGGGGTCCTGACCCAAAACGTCACCCATCTTTTTCTCCAGAGATGCTGCCTGACCCACTGAGTTACTCCAGCACTTTGTGCCTATCTTCGTTGTAATGCAGCGTCTGCAGTTCCTTTCGATGCCTTGGTGGCATTGTTCGCAGCAGGAGAAAATGAAGTAAAAGAGAGGGCTACTTACAGCACCAACGATGTATGGACTGAAGGCATCGCCGAGGATGTGGGAGATGGTGATCTGCACCGCCTCAGCCATCGAGCGACGAGGTGGAATCACAACATACTGAAGGGAGAGAAAAAGGAAAGCGGAGATTGTGGTTCACGGTTTATGACTTCCAGGCTGTACTTGCTAACCTGCGCATTACCCCATTTCAACTACGTCTCTTCTGGCACCAAGATTCAACCTCCTCAAGCTCATATTTTTTCAGAAGCAGGGTTTTCTTTCCAGCTGCGCACAGTGGAACCTGTCAACATGCTGCCCCTGAATTCACTGTGCATGCACTGAAATTGGCAAACATTGGAATCCAGAGGAACCTTCGGGGCAACAGTAAGTCATAGAATCATAGAGTCAACAGCATGGAAACAGGCCCTTCGGCCTAACTTGCCCATGCCAACCAGTGTGCTACCTACATTAGTCCCACCTTCCTGCATTTGGCCCATATCCTTCGACAAACACATCAAACACATCACAAAGACAGCCTTCTTCCACCTCAAAAACATTGCCCGTCTCCGTCCATCCCTCTCCTCCACAGCTGCAGAAACCCTCATCCACGCCTTCATCACCTCCCGTCTGGACTACTGCAACAGCCTCCTCTATGGCGCACCCTCAAAAATCATCAATAAACTTCAATACATTCAAAACTCCGCTGCCCGTCTACTCACACACACCTCGATCCGTGACCATATCACCCCCGTCCTTTATAAACTCCACTGGCTCCCCATCCCCCAGAGAATCCAGTACTGTGTGCAGTTTTGGTCTCCAAATTTGAGGAAGGATATTCTTGCTATGGAGGGTGTGCAGCGTAGGTTCACTAGATTAATTCCCGGAATGGCGGGACTGTCGTATGTTGAAAGGCTGGAGCGATTGGGCTTGTATACACTGGAATTTAGAAGGATGAGGGGGGATCTTATTGAAACATATAAGATAATTAGGGGATTGGACACATTAGAGGCAGATAACATGTTCCCAATGTTGGGGGAGTCCAGAACAAGGGGCCACAGTTTGAGAATAAGGGGTAGGCCATTTAGAACGGAGATGAGGAAGAACTTTTTCAGTCAGAGGGTGGTGAAGGTGTGGAATTCTCTGCCTCAGAAGGCAGTGGAGGCCAGTTCGTTGGATGCTTTCAAGAGAGAGCTGGATAGAGCTCTTAAGGATAGCGGAGTGAGGGGGTATGGGGAGAAGGCAGGAACGGGGTACTGATTGATAGTGATCAGCCATGATCGCATTGAATGGCGGTGCTGGCTCGAAGGGCTGAATGGCCTACTCCTGCACCTATTGTCTATTGTCTATTGTCTAAAATCCTCCTCATAACCTACAAAGCCCTCCATAACCTGGCCCCATCCTACCTGACCGACCTCCTCCACAGGCACACTCCCACCTGCACCCTCCGCTCTGCCGCTGCCAATCTCCTATCCCCCCACATCCGGACTAAACTCAGATCCTGGGGGGACAGGGCTTTCTCCATCGCTGCTCCCACCCTATGGAACTCACTACCCCAAACCGTTAGAGACTCCCCCACACTCACCACATTCAAAACATCGCTGAAGTCTCACCTGTTCAGTACTGCCTTCAACCACTGAAGGTCACCTCACCTTCTGTCTCCTTTCTCTGTTCATTTATTTATTTACTTATTTATCTATTTATTCATTTCCCCTGTGTTCTCAAAATCTCTGTAAAGCGTCTTTGAGTATATGAAAAGCGCTATATAAATAAAATGTATTATTATTATTATTATTATTATATCCCTCTAAACATTTCTTATCCATGCACCTGTCCAAATGCCTTTTAAATGTTGTTATTGTTTCTGCCTCAAATGTTTCCTCCGGAATCTCATTCCACATACCTACCACCCTCTGTGTGAAAAAGTTGGCACTCAGATTTCTGGGTATAAGACTCTTTATATCTACCTTTATTCCCCTCATGATCTTATACATGAATGTCAGGGTAAAGTAGATTTGGAAGTTCTTCACATATGGACATACCACTGAGGGGAATTAAAATGTTATTAACTTAGAAACAATTGATGAAAGATTACACAAAGTGCTGGAGTAACTGAGCAGGTCAAGCAGCATCTCTGGAGAATATGGATAAACAACATTTCAGGTTGGGACCCTGAAGACTTCAGACCCTGAAGACTGAAGAAGGGTCTCAATCTGAAAGGTCACCTCCCTATGTCTTCCAGAGATGCTGCCTGGCCCAGCACTGTGTGTCCTTTTGTGTAAACCAGCATCTGCAATTCCTTGTTTCTACATTGACGGATTGTGCTTACTACTTACCAAAAGAATATCTGAAACTATTGAAAAATTCATAGCAAGGAACATCTCACCAAAGAAGATGCAAATCTTTGGGGAAAAAAAGAAGAAAAAGAAAATTACTCAACATCTCGTTTTTTTTATGGTAACCAGGGTCCAGGCAACAAGGCATTCAGTATGATGGGGCAGATAGGAAATGGCAGTACAGGCAGACACAACATCCTGAGTCAGAAATATCCAGGACTAAACACTCCCTGAACCAGTCCTACACAGGACTAAACACTACCTTACTGGGTATTACATTACATTATATATTTATATTAATGAACTTATTATAGATAGGTGAGCATGATGTAGAGCCACATTTCATACGACTGCATTGTAAGGGCTACATAGTTATTAAGATTATGCACTGCAGAGATTAATATTACATGGAGTTGTGTTTGATTGATAATTGTGTATAGTGCATTGTAAGCTGTCCACTATTATGGTACTGTACAAATATGAATCATACAATATTGGTTTCTCCTCTGTAGTGGTTTAAAATCGGAGAAATGCAGAGGGTTATTAAACACAAGTGGAGAGAGTTGGAAAAGGGAACTTACATATCAGCACTTTCAAAAAGAGCAGGGGATGGGGGGAGTGGGTGGGAGGGCTGGAGGGGGTCTGAAGAGGAACTCTTTTTTACCCAGAGAGTGGCTGGGATCTGGAGCACTGCCTGAAGGATGGTGGTGGCAGATACTTGCACAGCATTTAAGCATCAAAGCACTTGAATTGCCGAGGTATTAAAGGTGACGGGCTAAATGCTGGTAAATGGGATTAGTGCAGATGGTTACTTGGTGGGCAGCATGGACGTGGTGGGCTGAAGGGCCTGTTTCTGTGCAATATGACTATGATTCTATCAGCTTAAAGCACAAACCAGTGTGTGGTAGACTATGCTTCACTTGCATGGATGAATACACCTTCAACGACAATTCTTTGAAACAAAGGAAATTGAAAAGACTTCATTGAAGTATATCGAGTTGTGAGAAAAGACACAAAAAGTAACTCAGCGAGTCAGTCAGCATCCCTGGAGAACACAGATAACTTGCTGGTTTACCAATGAGTAACTCAACGGCATCCATTTGAGATATTGGCTCAATTTATCTCTCACCACAAGCATAGCCTGACTGGCTGGGCATTGCCCACTGCCTTGTACATCGCAATGTTCCCTCTGTTTGTATTCCCACTCACTAACTGGCCTCATTTCAATGCTTTTCTCCATCCTCTCTCATCTAACCACTTCCATTAACCTGTAGACTGAACAACCTCCACCAGCAGTTTTGTCCTCATCCTATCACTGAGATTCCCAATGTCATTATCCACTCAGCACCATTTCTCCACAATATAAAACCACCTTGTTTTCTCACTTTCCCAGTTCTGACAAAGGGTCTTGAGACCTTTTTTTCCCTCACCAAACCTGCTGTGTGTTTTCTCATTTTTTTCAAATTCCCAGCACCTGCAGTGTTTTTGATTCTCAATAATTTGTAGGCGAACTGGCTTCGCTATTACCGAATAGTGAAAGGCTTGGATAGAGTGGATGTGGAGAGGATGTTTCCACTAGTGGGGGAGTCTAGGAACACAGCCTCAGAATTAAAGGATGTTCCTTTAGGAAGGAAATGAGGAGGAATTTCTTTAATCAGAGGGTGGTGAATCTGTGGAATTCTTTGCCGCAGAAGGCTGTGGAAGCCAAGTCAATGGATATTTTTAGGGCAGAGATAGATAAATTCTTGATTAGTAATGGTGTCAGGGGTTTTGTGGAGAAGGCAGGGAGAATGGGGTCAGGAGGGAGAGGTAGATTAGCTCTGATTGAATGGCGGAGTGGACTTGATGGGCCGAATGGCCTAATTCTGCTGCTATCACTTATCATCTTATGACCTTATGGCTTCACTGTGCCCCACCCAACGTTAGTCTTCAACCAAAATCATTATTAAATAACTTTTTATTTTAAGAAAAGCTGCATTAAACTACAGATAGAGAAAAATAAACTGGCAACTTAATTTGCTGTGGCAAGTTTTAGGATGACATGAAGTTGTGAATTGCACGATGTAAAAGTAAATGCCTTTGAATGAAAAGTTACATTGAACATAGAACAGCACAGCCCAGGAATGGGCCCTTTGACCCACTATGTCCGTGCTGAACATGATGTCATGTTAAACTAATCTCATCTGCCTGCCCATGATCTATATCACTCTATTCCCTGCACTTCCATGTACCTACCTAAAAACCTCTTAAATGCCAGTTATCATTCTTATATAATTCTTCACTACCTTTTCCCAATCACTTATTGAACTTGCACTTAATCTGGAATGATCCGAGCTGCAGTTTGAGACATTTGTGACAGCAAGAACAAAGAGATGGCACAATTGAAAGCATAACAATTCCCGCGGCTTGGTTTGAACAGGAGCTTCGCTTAAATCTCTCTGGCCACCACTGCACATCAATGCAGACGCATTACTGTCGGAAATCCTGGGCGGAAAAGGCCTGTTTCCGGCTGTATATATATGATATGATATGATATGTGTAACGCATGATAACATGGGCACTATCTGAAGGTTTGGCATGGATGCGTCTGTACTTACGTACGTGGCTACAATGCTCTTGCTGGCCACCACGATGACGGAGAATAAGAATGGTGTGCTCAACAACAGGCCAGCTGCACAAATAAGAGGGTCTGCATGAGGGTTCTTTTTTCGTAAGTTTCTTGAAATCAGAGCCCCGATCACGATTGCAAGGATGCCAGCTACGCAGGTGATGGCGCCGAATATTATGCTGCTGAAATCAGAGACGGGTGGAAAATGCAGTCAACGCCTCTGAGCGACACCAAGAGTAAGCATCGACACCTGTGCCAACCCAGCTCCTCAGCGCATCTGGTCTGATAGACATGGAGGTGAGTGTTTTTGAAAAATTTTCAATTTTTCAAATCGTTTTGAAAAGCCGCATCTGTAGTCTGCACAGGCCCGCAGTGGGCCACCGAGGCCAGATGGGCCTGTGGTGGGTGACGGAGGTCAGATGAGGACACCGCCGAGAGAACAAAGAGGGACCCGGGGTGGGGAAGGGAGGCCACTGAGAATAAAGAGGGACCATTGCGACTAACTTTGTCGGCAGCCTATACGTGGCCACCCTTTGCTTACTTTGTGTATGTTATGCAAAACAAAGTATTTCACTCTGACATGTCACATGTGATAATAAATTATCATTCATTCATTAAAGTATTATTCATTCATTCATTCATTCACACACCGTCTACATAGCCTGTGAACCAGATATCTATCTGCTGACAAATGACCTGGAGTGAAAGTTCTGAGTCAGTGCAGACTCCCATCGTTTAGTGCAGTGTAATCAGGAGTTCCCAATCAACCTGCTCTTTAGGCTGAATTCAGAGGAAATAAAGGCTTGGTGTGAGCTTAAAGGTCATGGTGAAGAAATCGGAAGGTGCATGCAGGGATCAGAATCAGAATCAGAATTACCTTTATTTGTCATCCAAAAAACAAGTCTTTTGGACGAGATTTCGTCACCCACAGTCCAACAATAAGAGCAATAAAATACGCAATTACACAACCACAACCAACACAAAACAACAAAAAAAAGAAGCATCCATCACAGTGAGTCTCCTTGGATTGGGAGATTCCGTTTGCTGATAAGGGTACGGCTAGCAGGTAGGGCGATCTTTCCAACGCGAGAGAGCAAAGGTACTGGGGGCAACATGTTCCTGTTCGGGCGAAGGGCAAGGCTGGCAGATTTAGGGAACTCCGGCTGACAAGAGATGTTGAAGCCCCAGTCAGGAAGGTGGAGGCATGTGCTAGGTTTAGGCAGTGAAGGATCAAACAAATCACTCCACCAGTGTAAGTGTAGGAGTGCAGGGAAGGCAACCACGAGGCCAACAGAGGATATAAAATGGAGCCGGCAGGAAAGGTAAAAGAAAATCCTAAGAGATTCCACAGGTACATTAAGAAGAAAAAGAAGTGAATGGGTCCCTTTAATGATCAGCATGGCCGTCTTTGTGCGGTGCCACCATGGCACAGTGGAGGTTGGCTAATGTTATTCTATTCCTTACGAAGGGCAGTGAGGGCATCCCAAGGAACTACAGGCTGGCGAGGCTGACGTCAGTGGTGGGAAGGTTGTTGGAGGGGATTCTTAGGGACAGGACAAGAGTTTTTTTTGAAGTGGTCACCAACAGGATTGATGAGTAGATGTTTTCTACTTGGACTTTTGGCAAGGCCTTTGACAAGTTCTCGCATGATAGGCCAGTCTTCCCCATGGCCCACTGGGAGTGTTGTGCCAGAGCAGAGGGTTAGTTCAAAGGGACAGGAGCCACAGCATGGTGGACTGAGTAACCACAGCCCATCCCCTTCCCCATTGTGGCAATGGTGAACTAGATGTGTGTTTAAGTCTGGATTAATGGCCCAGCGAGATACACCACCCACTCTCAGCCACAAATAATGTGAAGGAGGAGTAGGCCATTCGGCCCTTCGAGCCAGCATGGCCATTCAATACGATCGTGGTTGATCATCCGAAATCAGTAGCCCGTTCCTGCTTTTGACAAGGACGTTGACAAGCAGCCATACCTGTCTGTGGAGCTGACTTTGCTGTGTCCTAGCGACTGCCTGGTCCGGGCACGGTACAGGTAGATGGGTCCCCAGAGCCCCAGCACGCCGGTGGTGAAGGTGACAGCTGCGGCCCCGAAGGACGACAACATGAAACTCCAGCTGAAAGTCAAGAGGAGGAGAGTTCAGTGGGCTGTGCGGAGGAGCTGTAAGGGGTTTATGTTGGCCCATGCCCCACCTGCTACAGTATACAGTTTCCAACGCCCTGCACTACCACAGGCTCGCAAGCATCTAGCTCCAGTGGTCAAATCCCTGCTTGTAGGAGAGTCCCACGTCTTCAGGTGATCGCCATCGCCACTCAGCACTGGAGATGCTGAAGACAGTGAACGTGCACCTGGTTTGCACAAGAAGATCAAGCTCCATTCCAGGTAAACTGACTGCCAACTACAGACCCCCGCGCAGGCACAATGTGCCACCGCTGCTCCAATCTCGCATGGCAAGGTTTGTCTTGTCCATTATGGTACCATATTAGCCTCAGCGTACGTCTTTCTTATTGACCTGTTGATAGATCAGGCCACCGGCAGCAGAAGATTGTAGATTGTAATAACAAAGGGCGGTAGTAGTTACTGCCTTACAATGATCCTCACTATGGGTGCTGTCCGTACAGAGATTGTACGTTCTCCCCGTGACCGCGTGGGTTTTCACCGAGATCTTTGGTTTCCTCCCACCTCCAAAAACGTACAGGTTTGTAGGTTAATTGGCTTGATATAGGTATAAATTGTCCCTAGTGTGTGTAGGATAGTGTTAGCGTTAATGTGCAGGGATCGCTGGTCAGTGCGGACTCGGTGGGCCAAAGGGCCTGTTTCTGCGCTGCGTCTCGAAACTAAACTAAACAATGCCTGAATTGTGCAATTCAATGCACCAGAGCACTACACCCTGTGGTTCTTCCAGGTAGTCTTCAAGAGTGAAGCAGTGACCATCCAGACCTGGGATTGGACCTGCCCGTTACTCACAGGACATGCAAAGTGGAGTTGGGATTCAGGAAGGATGGCGAATGGTTCTGGTTGATTCTGGTTCTGGTTGATTACTGCCAAACACCTCATAAGTGGTTATCTTGCATCGTATGGGAGGCGCATTCCTAATCTCGTTGTACCCCTGGGTACAATGACAATAAAGATATATTGTATTGTATTGTATTGTATCTCGTGCAGGTCAGAGTGAGTAGAGTAGTGATTAAATTTTGAAGTGGGCCTTTTTGACCAAGTTGAGGAGATCTAGTTGCTCAATCCTCTTTTTAAACGACTTAAGATTGGGAGCAGTGCGTGTGTTGGGTGGTGACATATTCCATGCCCTTATCGTCCTTGGGTAAAGGGAATATTGGTAGCAAAGTTTGTTGAAATTTAGCGGGTTGATGATGTAGGGACCGGTATTTTGTCTCGTTTCATGGCAGTTGGTGCTCTGGGATGCCGGGAGATTTGATGGCGTGATTTTGTGAATCTCCTTGTAAATTCCAATGTCTTAGCCTGATTCTGCGGAGCTCTAGGGCATCCCATCTGAGAGGTCAGCATATCATTCACGCTTGACTTGCGCTTGTAGTCATTACATACAAAGCGAGCTGCTCAGGCGTTGTACTTTCTCCAGGGTGATCTTGTTGTTGTTGTTGTTGAAAGGATCCCATACAGCTCCACAATACTCCAATTTGGGCCTGACCAAGGACTTGTAGGCGTTCTCTTTCACGGATGGACTACATGCATGAAAATTTATTTTAAGGAGGACGAGAGTTCTATTTGCTTTGTTAGACACTTGACTAATATACGTAGCCCAACTTAAATCTTTGCTTAATTCGACTCCTAGATATGGGTGATGGCCGACAGCAAGCAATGTATGGCTACCCATGTTGTATTCCAATAAAGGCGGTTTAGTCTTGTGTGAGGCATGCATGGTATTACATTCGCTTGTATTGAATGACATCTGCCAGGTGTTTCCCCACTCACAGAGAGCATCCAGATCCTTCTGCAAGGGCAAGCTGTCTTCTGGTGTTTTAATCTCTCTATAAATTATGGCAAAGAGGTGGAAAGACTCTAAGGGGAGTAAGAGACACCTGTGGCTGACGAGGGAAGTCAGGGACCGCATAAAAATTAAGGAGAGGAAGTATAACATAGCAAAGAAGAGTGGGAAGACAGAGGATTGGGACTCTTTTAAAGAGCAACAAAAGTTAACTAAAAAGGCAATACGGGGAGAAAAGATGAGGTACGAGGGTAAACTAGCCAATAATATAAAGGAGGATAGCAAAAGTTTTTTTAGGTACGTGAAGAGGAAAAAAATAGTCAAGGCAAATGTGGGTCCCTTGAAGACAGAAGCAGGGGAATTTATTATGGGGAACAAAGAAATGGCAGACGAGTTAAACCGTTACTTTGGATCTGTCTTCACTGAGGAAGATACACACAATCTCCCAAATGTTCTAGGGGCCGGAGAACCTAGGGTGATGGAGGAACTGAAGGAAATCCACATTAGGCAGGAAATGGTTTTGGGTAGACTGATGGGACTGAAGGCTGATAAATCCCCAGGGCCTGATGGTCTGCATCCCAGAGTACTTAAGGAGGTGGCTCTAGAAATAGTGGAAGCATTGGAGATCATTTTTCAATGTTCTATAGATTCAGGGTCAGTTCCTGTGTATTGGAGGATACCAAATGTTATCCCACTTTTTAAGAAAGGAGGGAGAGAGAAAACGGGTAATTATAGACCAGTTAGTCTGACATCAGTGGTGGGGAAGATGCTGGAGTCAATTATAAAAGACGAAATTGCTGAGCATTTGGATAGCAGTAACGGGATCATTCCGAGTCAGCATGGATTTACGAAGGGGAAATCATGCTCGACAAATCTACTGGAATTTTTTGAGGATGTAACTAGGAAAATTGACAAGGGAGAGTCAGTGGATGTGGTGTACCTCGACTTTCAGAAAGCCTTCGACAAGGTCCCACATAGGAGATTAGTGGGCAAAATTAGGGCACATGGTATTGGGGGTAGGGTACTGACATGGATAGAAAATTGGTTGACAGACAGAAAACAAAGAGTGGGGATAAATGGGTCCCTTTCGGAATGGCAGGCAGTGACCAGTGGGGTACCGCAAGGTTCGGTGCTGGGACCCCAGCTATTTACGATATACATTAATGACTTAGACGAAGGGATTAAAAGTACCATTAGCAAATTTGCAGATGATACTAAGTTGGGGGGTAGTGTGAATTGTGAGGAAGATGCAATAAGGCTGCAGGGTGACTTGGACAGGTTGTGTGAGTGGGCGGATACATGGCAGATGCAGTTTAATGTAGATAAGTGTGAGGTTATTCACTTTGGAAGTAAGAATAGAAAGGCAGATTATTATCTGAATGGTGTCAAGTTAGGAGGAGGGGGAGTACAACAAGATCTGGGTGTCCTAGTGCATCAGTCAATGAAAGGAAGCATGCAGGTACAGCAGGCAGTGAAGAAAGCCAATGGAATGTTGGCCTTCGTAACAAGAGGAGTTGAGTATAGGAGCAAAGAGGTCCTTCTACAGTTGTACCGGGCCCTGGTGAGACCGCACCTGGAGTACTGTGTGCAGTTTTGGTCTCCAAATTTGAGGAAGGATATTCTTGCTATGGAGGGCGTGCAGCGTAGGTTCACTAGGTTAATTCCCGGAATGGCGGGACTGTCGTATGTTGAAAGGCTGGAGCGATTGGGCTTGTATACACTGGAATTTAGAAGGATGAGGGGGGATCTTATTGAAACATATAAGATAATTAGGGGATTGGACACATTAGAGGCAGATAACATGTTCCCAATGTTGGGGGAGCCAAGAACAAGGGGCCACAGTTTAAGAATAAGGGGTAGGCCATTTAGAACGGAGATGAGGAAGAACTTTTTCAGTCAGAGGGTGGTGAAGGTGTGGAATTCTCTGCCTCAGAAGGCAGTGGAGGCCAGTTCGTTGGATGCTTTCAAGAGAGAGCTGGATAGAGCTCTTAAGGATAGCGGAGTGAGGGGGTATGGGGAGAAGGCAGGAACGGGGTACTGATTGAGAGTGATCAGCCATGATCGCATTGAATGGCGGTGCTGGCTCGAAGGGCTGAATGGCCTACTCCTGCACCTATTGTCTATTGTCTATTGTCTATTATCATCTGCGAAGAGTCGAACTCTGGACGAAACTGCATTTGGAATGTCAGGAATGAAAGATTAGAACTGGAGAAGACATTAAGTTCGTTGAGCAGAAAAGATAGCAAGGTGGCTTCTGCCCTCTGCAGACGCAGGTTGGAATAGATTGTCACCAAAGCCTAGAAATAGGAGCATAAAGTATTGTCCTTCAATGCACTAAGTTAACAATCGATTTTACCCCAAGTAGATTGGCATCTCTCTCTCTCTCTCTCTCTCTCCCTCTCCCTCTCCCTCTCCCTCTCTCTCTCTCTCTCTCTCTCCCTCTCCCTGGCAGACATTGTAAAATTGACCAACCAACACCAATCACTGCCTTAAGTACAAGAAAGCCAATCCCTCATGTACCTGTATACCCTTCCCTAATTCTTTGTTGGTTTGCCTCTGTTTCTGTCCATTATTCCGTCTCTCGCTGTTCTTCTCTCTCTCTCTCTCCCTCTCTCCAACACACACACACACACGCTGGGGAGTGGCTCTGACTTACTGTGGTTTGACAGTTAATTTGACTGTATTTTCTGGGAATGAAGCGGCCGAGCATAAATCCCAGGAAGACCAAATGCTAAATTTAATGGGAAATGTATTCAAGAGAGAGAGAGATAGATATAGCTCTTTGGGCTAACGGAATCAAGGGATATGGGGAGAAAGCAGGAACCCTGCAGGATTTTGGATGATCAGCCACGATCATATTGAATGGCGGTGCCTGCTCGAAGGGCCGAATGGCCTACTCCTGCACCTATTTTCTATGTTTCTATGTTTCTATGCAACACATTGCTGTTCATTTGCTCCATTTCCTGCCTGAATCCGGAAGATTGCACAGCAATAGACAATAGACAATAGGTGCAGGAGGAGGCCATTCGGCCCTTCGAGCCAGCACCGCCATTCAATGTGATCACGGCTGATCATTCTCAATCAGTACCCCGTTCCTGCCTTCTCCCCATACCCCCTGACTCCGCTATCCTTAAGAGCTCTATCTAGCTCTCTCTTGAATGCATTCAGAGAATTGGCCTCCACTGCCTTCTGAGGCAGAGAATTCCACAGATTCACAACTCTGACTGAAAAAGTTTTTCCTCGTCTCAGTTCTAAATGGCCTGCCCCTTATTCTTAAACTGTGGCCCCTTGTTCTGGACTCCCCCGACATTGGGAACATGTTTCCTGCCTCTAACGTGTCCAACCCCTTAATAATCTTATACGTTTCGATAAGATCTCATCTCCTCTCCTCTCTGACCTAATGACCTCTGAGCAGTGGGTATTAGAGCTGTAGGGCCAAAGAGCCTGGGTAGAATGTAACACTGAGGCTGTAGGAGGCAAGGACTGGTAACCGGGAAAGATCACGGCTTGGGGAGGTTTCACCGATTTCGTAAATTGATGCCAAAACCGACCACCGCTTCGCCAGTTATCTCCTGGGCCTACAGCACATCACTTGCAAAACCAGAAATCTTTCTTCCTTTAAAGAACTCCTGTTAGGTTCCATCAACAACCTTTCACCTTCCCTCCAGGGATTCTTCAGAGCTGTGCTAATGAGCTCAGAAGGTCAGCAAAGGGGAAAGATCACCCTGCAGTCGGGCTATGCCAGTTGGCCTCAGTGTCTTGCATTAGGTCAGGGAGGGGAACGCAAGGGTCAAACACTTTCCTCATTATCCCATGATGTGTTCCCATCCAGGATCCAGATCTTCAGTAATGTCCTTCACACTCCAATGAAGATCAGTCATTTGGGTGGAGTCCCAGATGACAGCCGACTTCTCGTGATAAATATGCGAGTTTGGTATCTCGACTGAACATGCGCAGGTCAGGGGTCACTTGTGCTAAACATTCTCACCGGCTGAGCTGCTGCGTGTATACAGACCTGCGTTTCATCCGTATATTCCTGTTTTGCTTCTTCGAGGTGAGAAAATACTGCTTTCAAAACTATTAACTAGGTGCATTTATGGTTGATTTGTACAAAACTACGATGATTTTGTTGGTTTATGCTTTGGTGAGTGAGCGAGATCGTGACGATTTTCTTTTACATTGTAACTTGTACTGGTGCGTAAGGGATATGCTTGCAGGACCTTATTTGAATTAACATATGATTGACTTTGTTATTTATTTTGTTTTATATGTGACTGGGCAAAACCATGCTCATTTGTGCAATTTTGGGCTGTGGGAGTAGCACCTATCACCTGAACAAGTGGATGCAGAATGTGTGTGACAGCCACAACTGTCAATCTGCCCACCTCCCTTCAAACTCTAGGGGAAAAAAACTGCAGATGCTGGTTTAAATCGATGGTTTTACGTGGATTAAAAGTGGTAAATTGGCAGTTCCCCATATGTCCATGACGTGGCGCTGTTGAGCCATTGTGCAAACCTGGTTCCAAGTGTTGCCAGCAACCACATTAGGGCTCATGTTGTCTCACCTCCCCATGGTGAGCCCTGTCAACTAACCGCAGTCAGGCGAACGACAACAAACAGAGACAGCAGAAGCAGAAGCAGCTTCATAACTTCTGCTGCCTTAAACGCAAGAAGAAGAAGCAACCACATCCTGCTATTTTCAAATTTTTTACCTGTTTGAAGTGGATAACAATTTGAAGGCTGTTTTGTTGAATAGCTGTTCAATTCTCCACCTCAAAGGGCTGTGGATGTTCTGTTCGTTCAAGACAGACTTTATGACTGAGGGATGTAGGGAAGGTGCAGGAAAATGATTCTGAGGTAAAAGATTATCCATGAGCATATTGAACGGTGGTGTCAATATGGTTCATTAGTCAAATAATGTCCACAGTCCCACCTTGGGGCAGAAGGTAAGTTTGAAGATATGAGTTTGATGGCCACTCCAGTCCCAAAACATATTCTAGCTGATTGTGCATTTTAAAAGTGTATTCTCCTTTACAGTATTGGAAATGTCACAGCCAAGTTTGTTGAACATATCCCACAAACAGCAAGACGACAAATTGTAGAATTGTGCTTGGCAGTTCTGGAAGGAAGGAATGTCGAGCTCTTGGCTCGTTATGTCCGGGCCAAGTGCACATTCGAGCAGAAAGTCAGAAGTGGGAAACGAGCTGGAGGTCAGACGTGGGCTCGCCAGCCGTCCCACTCTGTCCCTGAGCTCTCTGCACTGAGCTGCTGAAGGCAGGGACCAGAACAGTTTAATTAAATCAGAGGCTGAAGAAGGGTCTCAACCTGAAACATCCTGGTCCTTTTCTCCAGAGATGCTGTCTGACCCGCTGAGTTGCTCCAGCATTTTGTGTATATCTTCAGTTTAATTTATTAGTTATTTGCATCTATTTGGATAGTTTTACCGCACTGCTATCAGAGGTATTTGAGCAGAGTTCGAGAGTCTTTGCCGGGGTAAGTTGGTGGTGGCACAGGGGCACGGTGCTTCACCCTGGGAGACTTGCCACCGAGACTGGTCGCTTCCTGAGTGCCAGCTCTTTCCACCTCTCACATTGGGAAAAGCTGCACCTCATTGGGCACCAGACCAATTACACCTCAACCTGTTCAGGAAGCAGGAACCCGATTCAAAAGCATCACCTGTCCATGTCCTCCACAGATGCTGCCTGACCCACTGTGTTCTTCCAGCACTTTGTGTTTAGCTCTAAGGGTGCTTTTACATCCAAATTCTGAGCTGCTGGCCCTTTAGTTGGGGGGGTAATGAACCTGTGGAATTCATTTTCACAGATGGCTGTGGAGGCCAAGTCATTGAGTATTTTTAAAGCGGAGATTCTTGATTAGTAAGGGTGTCAAAGGTTACGGGGAGAAAGCAGGAGAACGGGGGTGAGAGGAGACGATAGATCAGCCATGATTGAATGGCAGAGTAGACTCGATGGGCGGAATGGCCTAATTCTGCTCCGATAACTTATGAACATAATAAAAAGTGTGTACAGTCTTATAATTGAAGTCTATTCAACATTGTTTCTAATTATAGACGACAATAGACAATATGTGCAGGAATAGGCCATTCGCCCCTTCGTGCCAGCACCACCATTCAATGTGATCATGGCTGATCATTCCCAATCAGTACCCCGTTCCTGCCTTCTCCCCGTACCCCCAATAGACAATTATGCCCGAGAGATCTGCGAGACGAAATAGGGGGAATTAATGGACGTGGCTTACTTGAAGTTTCAAAAAGCATTTGATAAATTACCAAACAAAAGAAAGGTGGCAAAAGTTATTGCACCGCATAATTCGAGAAAATGATCACCTGGGTAGAGATTTGGTTGTGAAAGGGGACAAAGGATGGGAAAAGACTGGAAGACAAGAGACTGCAGATGCTGGGATTTTGAGTTAAAAACAACAAACTAACTGCTGAAGGAATGAGAGTCTGAAGAAGGATCCTGATCTGAAACGTCCTCTGCCCATTTTCTTCTACAGTTGCTGCCTGGCCCACTGAGTTCCACCGGCAGTTAGATTTTTGCTCAAAATTCTGAAAGGGCATGACTGAAATTTGCAGCAATCATGAAGAAACTGTCAGGTAGTTATTCTGCCATATTATAGAAACATAGACATAGAAACATAGAAAATAGGTGCAGGAGTAGGCCATTCGGCCCTTCGAGCCTGCACCGCCATTCAATATGATCATGGCTGATCATCCAGCTCAGTAACCATATTACAAAAGGTTAATAAGAACTTAAAAAGCCATTAAAGTTGGTTGAGATTGTACCGCTGTAAATGTTGTGAGGCTTAGTTACTGCTGGATCTATCCCTGGACACAGGCTTGAGTATAAATCATGCAGACAAATTCAAATCTTCATCCTCTGCAAATCACTCATTGTGATCACTGAGAGTCTGTTAGTGCGCTGTTCAGTGATCACCCCGTACACGAGCACTCTCCTAAACACTGGGGACAATTTACAATTTTTGTATCCGTGCGGTCACAGGGAGAACGTCCAAACTCCGTACAGACAAGCACCCCTAGTGAGGATCGGTCTCTGGCGCTGTAAGGCAGCAGCTCTACCAGCAGATCAGATTGATCCCTGGGATGGCAGGACTTTCATATGAAGAAAGACTGGATAGACTAGGCTTGTACTCGCTGGAATTTAGAAGACTGAGGGGGGATCTTATAGAAACATATAAAATTCTTAAGGGGTTGGAGAGGCTAGATGCGGGAAGATTGTTCCCGATGTCGGGGAAGTCCAGAACCAGGGGTCACAGCTTAAGGATAAGGGGGAAGTCTTTTAGGACCGAGATGAGAAAACATTTCTTCACAGAGAGTGGTGAGTCTGTGGAATTCTCTGCCACAGAAGGTAGTTGAGGCCAGTTCGTTGGCTATATTTAAGAGGGAGTTAGATGTGGCCCTTGTGGCTAAAGGGATCAGGGGGTATGGAGAGAAGGCAGGTACAGGTTACTGAGCTGGATGATCAGCCATGATCATATTGAATGGCGGTGCAGGCTCGAAGGGCCGAATGGCCTACTCCTGCACCTATTTTCTATGTTTCTATGTTTCTACGTAGCGCTACTGTGCCACCAGTTGCTGCCTGCCATAGGCTGCAGGGAGGGCAGGCTGGTTGCAACACAGCACAACTGAGAAAAATGTAAAGAAATACATTTTGGAAGCAAGAGAAGAGGACAAGATGTCCATTATAAGAGAGAAGATTTACATTGTTTTAAGAAAACATTGACCCCATGGCTAGATAAGGCCACAAACAGGGAATAAGTGTTATTCTGGTGTTCTGAAGGGTCCATGCTGTGTTTCCATGGCAATTTTTGTTTTTATTTGAAAATTCTAATTATTTAGCATTATATCTGGTGTTGTGGAATACCAGTGCAAATAAGTCATTCTCAACATCTGCATGACTGTAGATCATCTGGCTGCATTTGGCGTTTGAAGCTCGGAATTAGAGGAAGGTAGTAAAAACAACCAGAAAAGTGATGTTGTCAGGAACAAACGAGCAAAGGCTTGGCCAATGGTTCTTTGTGCTGGAGCCGAGTGGCTAAGTAATGATGCCAAAGAGGTCGTATTTACAAGATACAGAGGGAGTTTTTCCCATGGACGAGGTAAAAGTACACATTCCAGATAATCCCAAGAATTACAGGCTACTTTCTTCACGCAAAACAGAGAATATTGCAGAGTTCCGTTCTGTGCAACCACACAGTGGCCACTGCTCCCAGGGCTCACAGTATAAAGAGCAAAGTGTCGATAATGCCAATGCCGGGAACCTTACTTTGTCACCAGGTATTTGAGGTCCTGCAGCCAGGAGGTTCTGGAGAGCAGGGAGTCCGTGTGGTTTTCCGCCGCTCCTCGTGGAAGATCCGGCACCAGGAAGGTCAGGAGGAATACGGCAACGAAACAAAGACATGGGGTCACCTGTGGGAGCAAGCACATGGAGCACGTTACTCATTTCAGTATTAACTGGAAACTTAGACAATAGTTCGCATGCATTTATATAATGGTTCCATGGCAGTGCCTTGCATATAAAGCCATCTCTGTAACAGTATCCGCTAAAGCTTTACAAGAAGCTGCATCAAATTTTCAGCCCAAAATAGAACATGACATGGCTATTATGTGCTCATTGCATCATTCAACTGACTGGATGATTCTATTGATTGAATGTTCACGTTTTTAACATCTACGTGCAATTGCTGAATGGAGATGTGAAAAACTTCTTCTCTTTACCTGTACGACGGCTTTATGTAAGATTGTAATGAATCTGGCATGCGTGTTCAATGTTGTGGCCCTCAAGAGTACATGTCTGGGTTTTTTTAGTTTAGATACAACTCGGAAACAGGCCCTGCGGCCCCGAGTCCGCGCCGACTAGCGATCGTGCCACTAGCACTATCGCACACACTAAGGACAATTTACAATTTTACAGAAGCTAATTAACCTACAAGCTTGTACATTTAGTTTCGTTTAGTTTCGAGGTACAGCGCGGAAACAGGCCCTTCAGCCCCCCAAGTCCGCACCAACCAGCAATCTCCGCACACTAACGCTATCCTACACACACTTGGGACAATTTACAATGTTGCCAAGCCAATTAACCCATAAACCTGCACATCTTTGGAAAGTGGGGGGAACCGGAGCACCCAGGGAAAACCCATTCGGTCACAGGGAGAATGTACAAACTCCGTGCAGACAGCACCCGCAGTCGGGATCGAACCCGGGTCTCTGGCAGTGTCAGGCAGCAACTCTATTGTTACTCCACTGTGCCACCCTAGCTGGAGATGCTAACAGGAGAAACCAGTAAGATTGAGCTTGAGACAGCTGACTGGAGATGGTTTTGACTTTGGTTAAATGGTTTCAAATAGGTAACCTCAGATCACCAGGTTGTTTTTACAACTCTCCCCGTTGCTGCGTCATTCAACTTCAATTTCACCAACGATCCAGAGTGACTTATATCACCAGCTAGCAACACAAAAGACTATTTTACACACTGTCAAACCACAACAACTTCTCCTTCTGCATTAACGAGCATCTATGCAGAAGAGTGTAGGTCCAACGTCGGAACATCCCGCATACAGAATAATATTGTAACATTGTGCGACGTGATGCAGAATATCCTAGAACGACTGATATCCAACAGTGAGAGTGCAAGTACATGGCAATTAGTCTTACCCTCAATGCCCAGTGCCAGTCGCAAGTCAGCTGGAACATACCAGACCCAAGGATGTATCCAAGGCCACTGCAATGGAACAAATACGGCACATTTATCTCACCTGATCATTCAATTAAGTAAGCAACATTCTGTGTTTCAGAACCTTAATCATCCAACCCGCTATACGGCCACATTAAACGTCCCCACTCCAATGACACTTCCGGCAAAGATCCAAAATGCTGGAGCAACTCAGCGGGGAAGGCAGCATCCCGGGAGAACATGGACAGGTGAGATTTCGTACAGGGACCCTTCTTCAGGCTGATGGATCAGATGTGATGGGATTGGGATGTGGGTGGTGTTGGCGAGGTCAATTATGGATTGCAGGTGGCATGAAGGGAGTTCAAAGTTGAGTTTGTGGGTAATAGGGGGCAGTGTGGGGTTATGAGTGGCACTGGAGTTAGTGACTGGGTGGGGGAGGGGAGCGGGATAAGGGCAGGAATGGGATTTAAGTGGCGGCGGTGTGATTGAACGAGTGTTGGTTAATGGAAGGGGTGGGCTGAGTGGGGGTGGAGGCAAGTGGAAAGGATTGGGAAGCTGGGTGAAGTGGTGAAGAAGGTGAAGTGGTGAAGCTGGGTGAAGTCTGAAGAAGGGTCTCGACCCGAAACGTCACCCATTCCTTCTCTCCAGAGACGCTGCCTGTCACGCTGAGTTACTCCAGCATTTTGTGTCTACCTGGGTGAAGTGGTATTGGATGGAAAAGGGCAATGGGGTAATGGGTGACTGAATGGGGATGGCGGGAGGCTGGAGTGAGAACAAGGGTAATTGATTGGGATTAGTACATGTCGCCAGATAGGGTTGGGGAGGACGGGAGCGGAATTGGTGTTGCACTGGCAGTGGTGATTGGGATGCAGACCATAGGAGAGAGAAGTGGGTGACATGTTCCCATGGGAACTTATAAGTTCTAGGAGCAGAATTAGGCCATTTGGCCCATCAAGTCTATTCTGCCATGCAATCATGGTTGATTTTTCCCCTCGCAACCCCATTCTCCTGCCTTCTCCCCATAATCCCTGACACCCTTACTAATCAAGAATCGGTCAATCTCTGCCTTAAAAATATCCTTTGACTAAAGTCCCCTGATTCTCCGTCTGAAGGGTCTCGACCTGAAACGTCACCTATTCCTTTTCTCCAGAGATGCCGTCTGACCCGCTGAGTTACTCCAGCTTTTTGTGTCTATCTTCCATTGACTAATTATTGATTATTATTATTATTATTATTGTTGATTCAATTATTGTAGATTCAATTATTATTGATTTAATAACCCCCATGGCTTAGCCTTAGTTGCACTTTCCTGCCTGTTCCTTATAAAAAATTCAGCATCTCTGAACACCAACAATCTATCTGAATCTTGGATCCGTTCGATGATGTGGGTGCCACGGCTCTCAAGCATGGAGGACATCAAAGGTTCACCACACTCAGAGAAAAATAACGTTCCCCTGGACTGTAGGGTCCAGGTTGAGGTTCGAGTGAATGTCGGCCTTGACCAGCATCACATTTCCAATTTTGAGGAAGAACCATCCATTGGGGAAAATGCTACACACTCTTCTTTCATTCTTGGGGCCCAGAAAAATAGAGCTGTGGTCGAACGCAGAGAATGACTCGATGCAACTGGTGGTAGGAGCTGCAATTAGGATGGGGAATGGGAGGGGGAAACCTATATCTTTAATTCTGACCCACCTCATAATGTCAATGTTAGAGAGCGTAGAGGGAACACACGTACCTTCCCACTGGAATTGCAATGTAGAAGAAAGAGAGAGCCCATGTCCTTTTGGCATCTGTGAAAAGGTCTGCGATAATAGTGGGTGCGATTGTAGAGTAAATGGCTTGCCCTATCCCGACAAACGCCAAGCACAAAATTAACAACCAAAAGCCCTGAGGAGAAAAGCAATTAAAGAATAGTGGGTCAGGAACAGAGAGTCAAAGACATTCCTCAGTCAAACGCTTTCAATGCATTACTACTTTCAAATAATTACAAATTACGTGCAAACTGGCAGATCGAGCAAGCTTTGCCAGTTTCTGATTCAGAAACTCAGGCTCTGAGGCATGAGAGTAAGAATGTTCACTCGTTCATAAGTGATAGGAACACAATTAGGCCATTTGGCCCTTTAAAGTCTACTCCGCCATTCAATTATGGCTGATCTATCTTTCCCTCCAAACCCCATTCTCCTGCCTTTTGCCCATAACCCCTGACACCTGTACCAATCAAGAATCTATCTTTCCCTGCCTTTAAAATATCCATTGACTTGGCCTCCACAGCCTTCTGCGGCAAAGAATTCCACAGATTCACCATCCTCTGACTAAAGAAATTCCTCCTCATCTGCTTAAAGGAATGTTTTGTTTTCAAGGTATCTAAGGTAGCCTGATGAATCAAAATAGAGGAAGACATTTCTTCAAAGCACTTTCCAAACCCATGTTAGCCACCATTTGGAAAGATTGGGGTAGGGGGCAGATGTGATAATTTATTCTTAGTCTGTGTCCCCTGGTTCTGGACTCCCCCAACATTGGGAAAAAAAATCCTGCATCTAGCTGGTCTAGTCCTTTTAAGATTGGGCTGAGTACATTCAGCAAGTACTTTGAAAATATGTGCTTTCAGGTGCTGGACACGAGTTGTTCCTGAACTCTTCCTAAATTGGCCACATGCAAAAATAAGAGGTCTCTTATGGGAAATATCTTGATAAATCCTATGTACAGTGCTGGGCCACATTTGAACCATGCACCCACTGATTTGTCCTCAAACTCAGCAATCAGGCCTCTTCTGGAAACACCCCTCTCAGTTTAAGAACCTCTTGAAATAGGAGAACTCCAAACGAACTTCATGTTAGCTTTCCCCTCCCTCCAAACTCCTGTTTTCATCATATCTTCCTGTCCCAGTTTACTTCTATGCTGTGCCTTGAGATGGCTTTCTACCTTAATGTTGCTATAAAAATGCAGATTGCCCAAGTTGCTGTATATAAATCCTAGGACGTGCACTGTTGGTGATAGCACGATAAAGGGAATATAATTTTCTTATCAGATGACAAGCAGACATACTGGACCATTTAAAAATAAAAAGCAAACTAGAGAAATCCAAAGCTGCAGAGAAAAAATTGGTAATGCAGATCCATCAGTTATGTAGCTTCAGTCAATGAACACATGTTGGAGGCAGCCACAGTTTATCAGCAACAATGATTCTTGTAACTGTGTCAAATGGCTATTGGGATGATGTTAGAACCAGCATGAAGTGAAAGGTTGCAACAGAAAACGTCTACACAACAGCAAGATAACTCCTCTTTATCCAGAAGACAAAGACAATCTGTCTTTGCTCGAATGCTTTGGGACATGCCAAGGGACGACTGCAGTCAAAATAGAATTGGCATTAAATGGCCAACTTTCAGAACTGCCCAAGAGTCTCCACAAACAAAAGATTAATCTATTGCTTGTCATCTACCGTATATTAATGACTTGGATGAGAATATAGTTGGCATGGTTAATTAATTTGCAGATAACCCCAAAATAGGTGGTGTAATGGACAGTGAAGAAAGTTATGTAGGATTACAATAGGATTTAGATGAACTGGGGAATTGGGCCAAGATTGAATTTAACTCAGTGTTGCCATTTGGAAAGTTATACCAAGTCATGACTTACACAATAAACCATAGCATGTTGTAGAATAGAGAGACCTAGGGATGCAGATACATAGTTAACTGACAGGTAGATAGAGTGGTGAAGGCCCAAAGCCTAGTTCTAGAGATAGACCATGGAAACATGCCCCTCGGCCCACTGCGTCCATGCCGACCATCAGTCATCCATTCACACTAGTTCTATGTTATCCCACTTCCTCATGCACTCCCTACAGATTAGGGGCAACTTACAGGGACCAATTGACCTCCAAATCCACACGTCTTTTGGATGTAGGAGGAAACCGGGACACCTAGAGGAAACCCAAGAGCCTCCGGGAGAACATGAACACAGACAGCACTCAAGGTCAGGATAGAACCCGGGTCTCCGTTGCTATGAGGCAGCAGCTCTACCAATTGCACCACTGTGCCACCCAGTCTTGCCTTTATCGGTCAAGAATTGAGTACCAGGGGTTAGGGCATCATGCTACAACTGTACAAGACATTGATGAGACTGCATTTGGAGTATCGTGTTCAGTTCTGGTCACCCAACTATAGGAAGGATTTCACTAATCTGGAAAGGGTTCAGAAAAGATTCGGGAGGATGTTACTCGGACTGGAGGGCTTAAATTAGAAGGAGAGGTTGAATATGCTGGGCACTATCACTGGTATAATAAACAGTCCGTCCCGTAATGAATGCCAAACTACTCACAGCAAAGGAACACAAGCATGTAACAAGGGCAACAGTAGATCATTCTTCAGCTCCAACTTTGACAAAAAAAAAAGTGAAATAAAAATAAATCAGCCTACAGACTTATTAACGAAGGATCCCGCCAGTACCGCACTGCTCCATATGATTATTCCGATGCCCATGAGAATCTTCCTGTTGTATCGATCACCCAGGTAACCAAAGAATGGAGCCAACACCATGTAGCTGCAGGTAAGGACTGAACAAAACAGGCAAGTCAGTGATAAAATAGGGCCAGGATTACAATGCAGTAGTGAGCTGCCTACATGCTCTGAGGCTAGAGAACTGTCGGCTGGAAACTCCTGCAGGGAGGTCCTACGGGGAACTTCCATGGCTCACCACAGTGAGGGGCGGGGACGCACAGACATAACTCAGCCCATGATAACGGATGAAAAAATATCTTCAAAAGACTGCCAAGCCACACCTTCTGGGTGACCAAAGGTGTTGTGAATGTCTCTGACCTTCCAAAACTATTAATAGGATAGGTTTTACTTTAGCAATAGTAATACAATTATAAATTCTTAAACATTTACTCAAACAATTAATAAAATCTGAAAATACTAAAACCTCAATCCTTGCTGACTGTCATTGAAATCTAATCTGATGTGATTCTTCACGAAGATTCCCCTGTGTTAATGCAATTTTACATCACCGGGTTGCGTAGGAGGTCTTGTGTCAGAGTGCAACTCTCTGGCTCCCTGGCAAATGCCCATGAACCCACATTTGCGCAGGTCCATGAGAAGGCCAAGCTTGCTGACAATTACCCAGCAAAACACCAACCGCAAACTCTTTCCTTCCAAACCCAGCTCAATGCACCTGAGCAGTGGTAGAGTAATTTCAGATGAGCAGAACGAACAACTCTAGCCCCGCTGTTCTTTGCACAGGAATTCTGCAAATCTAATCGCCCAGTTCTAGCACTCCCAACTCCAAGTACTGTAGGTGTAGGTTCAAATCCCATTGCAGACACTTGACATCAGAATCCAATCTCCGGAAGGCCTTCACTGTTCGAGGTGTCTTCATTTCAAAGAAACATTAAATGGTAGAAAAGCCGGCAAGTTTTCTTTCAATCAAATCTTCTAAATATTTCAGTTTCTGGGATCTTGCCGAGTCCAAATGTTTTTCTTTTATTTTAGCAGGGGCTACCCATCGTAAGTGTTCAACTGGATGTTTACAGACATCCAAGGTTGCGCAATACAAATGGACATCTTTCTTTCACTCCTTTCATTGTAGTAAGGCACCTTTTATCACACCAGTTGCACTGGAACAATCCAGCACCTCACTTCCTGAAGAGAGAACATTGAGAAGCTGGAATAAGGCAGGGAAGGAGCATGCTTGAAAAAAGTTTAAACTGAGAGGATTGGAAAGGATAGTAAAGTCTCACTGAATCATTGAATATACCGCAAGGGTCCACAGAGGAGGCCTTGCAGAGAGACATGGTGGAAACTATTACAAAGAGAATTGACAAGCTCAGATACAAGAGAGAAAAGCCAGAAAGGCATTGTTATTCATTCATTTTTGAGGATCTAGGGATTGCTGGAATGCCTAACATTTATTATCCATGGTTAAAGGCCACCAGGAGGTGACAATGAGCAGCCATATTGAAGGCCTGGTGCAGGTACTCCCACAATGCAGTTGGTTAGAACGTTCGATGATTTATAACCATGGACAAGTCCCAAAGTGGAATGTTCTGTTCTGGATGGTTTTGCGCTTCCTGTCGTTGGAGCTGGACGCGTGCAGGCACATGGAGAGTATTCCATCATGTTCTGGATTTGCAGGCAATGGAATAGCTTTGAGACATCAATGGCAGTCCTTTGCCACAGGATATCCAGCCACTAACTTGCTGTTGCAGTCACAGTATTTATGCTACTCGCCCAGTCAAGTCTCTGGTCTTTCGTGACTCTCATCATGTTGATAGAGAAGAACTTAATGATCATAATTCCTTTGAACGTCAAGGGTAGATAGTCAGTCTCTATCTTGCTGGAGATGACCATTGTATTGCCCTTGTGGCACAAAGCTTGCACCACTTCATCAAACACTCCCTAGTGTTTGAGGCTCATTGAGGAGGCGCTGTGAACTGTTTGCGTGCTACTGTATGTTTCTTTTTTTTTTTTTTTTCCTTAGTACCTAATCAGATGTACAGCACTTTGGTCAACGTGGGTTGTTTTTAAATGTGCTATACAAATAAAAATTGACTCGACTAAAATTGACTTGACTTCTCTGCCCTTGTCTAAGCGCTGCCCAAGACCGGCCTCCTGCCGTTTTCTGAACATTGTGCAATCATCGGTCATGTTTCACCTGACAATCAACTCAGGGTAGGGTGAACTACAGTGGGGTCAGGCAGGGTCTCACTTACCAGTTTGCAATAAACCAGTTAATCCGTCATCTATCTTGAAGTATATCTGAACCTCATTCAGTACACCTGCAAGAGGACAGCACAAATAATGAGACTCAGCAGTGCAAAGGTGGAGATTCATAGATCAAAGGTCGGTGAAAGTCATCTGCTTATCTTCTACAATGATATATCACACTCATTTCCCTCTGGACTCCACCCCACAATCCATTTGCAGTTGCTCTGCTTTTTAAAATTCTAAGAAGCTCAAAAACTGTTACCAAAGGTCTCTTGATTTTCATCTCAACGTTGAAGTCTCAACCATGTCTTTATCATCTTCAGACTCAGTGAGGAGTGACTTGGATTTCAGTAAAAATTGGAACATTGCAGCAAATCAGCTTGATGGCCTGTATCTCTCCTGATCTTTCCATCAAAGTCAGTTTGAACCTTTGGAAATGCTGAAGAATTGATTCAAACAGCAACTTTTCAAACAGCAACTATTCCTGAGCTCCCGCTAGCCTTTTATTTTTGAGATACAACTTGGAAACAGGCCCATCGGTCCACCGAGACCACGGCGACCATCGATCATCGACTGTACCTCCATCATTCTCTCCGGCAGAGAATTCCAGGTATTCACCACTCTCTGGGTGAAAAAGGTCCCCTCAGATCCCCTCCAAATCTATTACCCCCTTAGTCAAAATTTAAGTCTTCTAGTTTTATTCACCTGTGATAAGGGGACATAATTCCTCAGTTTACCCGATCCATGCACATCATTATCTTATATACAAGCACTCCCCGACTTACGTAATAGGCGATTTACATCAATTCGCATTTACACAAGGAATTCTTTAAGCCCACAGCTTCATTTCTGAGCCATGCATCTCGGTCGTCTCAGTTGCAGTGTACTTCTACCGCCACGTGCGGCTGCTTCCGCAAGCCTGTCAGCTTGTGGGGGCATATGGTCCCACATGGTCTCCATGTCGGAGAAGCCACGTGGTCTCCCACTGGTACCGCACAGCAGGGATAGTAAATTTACGCGTTCTCAGTAGCACTTCTGTTTCCAACTTATGCAACATCTGACTTAAGCATGGGTCTACAGAATGTCACCCTTACGCAAGTCAGGGAGAATTCCACACCTTCAGTCAGAGGGTGGTGAAGGTGTGGAATTCTCTGCCTCAGAAGGCAGTGGAGGCCAGTTCGTTGGATGCTTTCAAGAGAGAGCTGGATAGAGCTCTTAAGGATAGCGGAGTGAGGGGGTATGGGGAGAAGGCAGGAACGGGGTACTGATTGAGAGTGATCAGCCATGATCGCATTGAATGGCAGTGCTGGCTCGAAGGGCTGAATGGCCTACTCCTGCACCTATTGTCTATTATCTATTGTCTATTGACCCTCAATCATGCCTCCACTTAACCCCCTTTGTTCCAGAGACTCTCCAGCATGTCCTCATAACTAAAACATTCCACCCTAGACAAAGTCCTGTTGAATTTCCTCTGCACCCTCTCCAGAACAACCACATCCTTCCTATAGCATGGTCACCAGGGTTGCATGTAGGGCTACAGCTGTGGTCTGACCAATGTGTTATAAAGTTGCAGGAAACAAAGGCCAAATCTTTAGACTTTCGAGATACAGCATGCAAACAGGGCCTTCGGCCCACTGAGCCCGTGCCGACCAGCATCACCCCGTACACTAACACAATCCTACACACTAGGAGAAATGTTACAATTTTACACAATCTCACAATTTTACCAAAGCCAATTAACCTACAAACTGTACGTCATTGTAGAGCAGGGAGGAACCCGGTGTTATGCTCTGGGGCACACAGGAACTGGACTCAAACGCACAACTCACACACAAGAGTCAATTTGGAGAAAATAAAGGCGTTCTTTAATTTTCACATTAAAGAACACTGCGATTCGAACCAAAAAACTCTAAACTTACTCAGCTACAAAATACATTAGTTACAAAAATTACTTACTGGCTATACTACGACCGAGAGCACATGAATCACAATACAAACTGGCACAGGACAAAGGGAGGCGTGGACTATATATACATGAGGTAAGGGCACACAGCTGGAAACAATCAAGGCGGGGCTGACAATTACAATGGCAGGAAGTCAAGGGACCTGAAATGAGAATCTAAACACAGAACATGACACAAGACTAACAGATATGACAGGACATTACACCCGGAGCATCCAGAGAAAACGCACGAGGTCACAGGGAGAATGTACAAACTCCGTACAGAAATCACCCAAGGCCAGGATTGAATCCGGGTCTCTGGTGGTGTGAGGCAGTAACTCTACCGCTGCGCCACTGTGCCACCCCTGATTACCTCTGCTGGAATATAACATCCCTGCTCTTGTTTTCGATGTTCCAACTATTGAAGGACAGTATCCCAGCTGTGGGAGGAAACCAATGCTCCAGTTTCCGATCACAATCCCAAAGGCATGCGAGTTGATAATCCCAATTAGCAAAAAGACCAGGGTCGATAAAGGGGGAAATGGCACCAGCAAATTCCTCTTTGCCTCTCTGGGAGACCAAAACTGAATGAGATCATAAATATCAAAGACAGGGAATGATGTGGTATTTTAACTGCTCACTTCCCCATTAAAAAATACAAAGCAAGTGTTCACACAAGAGGATACTGTACTAACTATTCCTTTTTTCAAATTAGGAATGGGTGAAGAAGGGTCTCGACCCGAAACGTCACCCATTCCTTCTCTCCTGAGATGCTGCCTGGCCCGCTGAGTTACTCCAGCATTGTGTGTCTACCTTTTTTCGAATTGTTGTGCTCTGAGCCAATCCAGCTCATGCCAACCTTCAAGCAGTTCTCCTGCCCTGGATCGTTCCCACTGCGAGACGGTGGGGTGCAGTGAGACGCTCCATGGATCGTTCCCACTGTGAGACGGTGGGGTGCAGTGAGACGCTCCATGGATCGTTCCCACTGCGAGACGGTGGGGTGCAGTGAGACGCTCCATGGATCGTTCCCACTGTGAGACAGTGGGGTGCAGTGAGACACTCCACGGCTATAACTGGGGGGCGGCACGGTGGCATAGCGGTAGAGTTATTCTCTTACAGCGCCAGAGACCTGGGTTTGATCCCAGCTATGGGTGCTGTCTGTACGGATTTGTACGTTCTCCCTGTGACTGGGTGCTCCGGTCTCCTCCCACATTCCAAACACATGCACGTTTGTAGGTTAATTGGCTCTCTGTTAAATGTCCTTAGTGTGCAGGATCATGCTTGTGTATACAGTGATCGCTGGTCGGCGCGGACTCGGTTGGCCGAAGGGCCCGTTTCCGCGCTGTATCTCTAAAGCCTAAAAAAACCATAAAAACTGGGGCATACTTGGAGCCGATACCTTACATGCCTCAAGGGTTTCAGCAGAAACTCTGCAGAGGTGGTGATGCAAAGTTTGCAGAAGACCGCTCACCACTGATACAAAGCTTGCTTGCAGACTGATATGCTGCCTCGTCTTCCTTCCAGTGTTATCACATTATAATCTCAACAAAAAGACCGTGACATTGCCCCTGCTAGAACCATTATTTAGGTCAATTTCAGCTCTTGGTTTTTTTTGCAGCTTCTCAGCAATCTAGAGACAGGGGCGTTGGGACCAAGTTCAGCATCAGAGAAGGACAACTATCCCGAGAGTTCGCGAGATGCAGCTATGAAAGGTGAGCCAGAGACAAAAGAAACACAACGGCTTAAACCAGCCAGCCTTATCTCTAGAGAAGGTATTTATTCACAAAATGATGGAGTAACTCAGCAGGTCAGGCAGCATCTCGGGAGAGAAGGAATGGGTGACGTTTCGGGTCGAGACCCTTCTTCAGACTCGACCCGAAACGTCACCCATTCCTTCTCTCCCGAGATGCTGCCCGACCTGCTGAGTTACTCCAGCATTTTGTGAATAAATACTTTCGATTTGTACCAGCATCTGCAGTTATTTTCTTACATTATTTCTTGAGAAACTCAATTAGAGCCTTCAGTTGATGCAGTAAACAAGTATCTTTAGAAGCCCCCAAGTAATTGAGAAACCAATTACTATCAGTTACCAATTAATTTTAGTCAGCAGATGCAGCCTGTGGTAGGTACATAGTGCATAAAGTGGAGGTCGACAAAAGCACTATGCAGTCCTCCGCATGTAGAAGTTGAGGGAATACATTTACTTTAAACGTACGACTCAGGTCCAGCTCATTTGCTTTTAAAGGGATATCCTGTCAGTTTTCACTGAGTATTTTCAGCATTTTTAAAGTGCAGATTTCCAGCACTGCAGCAGTAACCTTGAACGGGTTTGAGTTTAGTTTGGTGTCACCTGTACCGAGGTACAGTGAAAAGCTCATCTTGCGTGCTAACCAGTCAGCAGCAAGACAATACATGATTACAATCGAACCATTCACAGTGTACAGATACGTGATAAAGGGAGTATCCTGAATAATGTTTAGTGCAAGATAAAGCCAGTAAAGTCTGATCAAAGATAGTCCAAGGGTCTCCAATGAGGTAGATAGTAGTTCAGGACTGCTCTCTGGTTGTGGCAGGATGATTCAGTTACCTGACAACAACTGGGAAGAAACTCCTTGAATCTGGAGGTGTGGGTTTTCACATTTCTCTACCTTTTGCCCGATGGGAGAGGGGAGAAGAGGGAGTGGACAGAGTGTGATGTCCTTGATTATGCAGTTGGCCTTACCGAGGCAGCGTGTAGTATAGATGGAGTAAATGGAAGTGAAGTTGGTGTGTGATTGTCTGGGCTGTGTCCACAATTCTCTGCAATTTCCTGCTGTCTTAGATGGAGCTGTTTCCAGTCCATGTTGTGATGCATCCCGATAAAATGCTTTCTATGGCCCATCTGTAGAAGCTGGTGAGAGTTGTTGGGGACATGCCGAACTTCCTAGGCCTTCTAAGGAAGTAGAAGGCCCCCCTTAATTGGGGAGCTAGTCTCTACTTGTCAATAGAAAAGGAAGTGAGGAAAAATGGAACTTTCTAGGTTTGTGAGGTTGTCATTAGTGGGGTACTGCAAGGATTGTTACTGGGGGCCCCGACAATTCACACTCTACACCAAGGATTTGGCTGATGGCTTCAAATGTAATATTTGCAAGTGTGTTGTTAAAGTAAAACTAAGTGGGAATGGGATCAGTGATAAGAATATAAACAAAATGAATGAGTGGGCGAGATGTGGCAGATGAAGGATCACATGGGGAAAAAGTTCACTCTGGTATGATAGACAAATGCTGAGAAATTTCAAACGGTGAGATGGGCAAATGCTGATGTTCAAATGAATCTGTGTATTAGGTCAGGCAGCATTTGCAGAGGGATTGGACAGGGTGTTTTGGGTTGGGTTGATTGGCGGATGGGTGGAGTAAGTTGCAAAGACGAGAGGTGAAAAGGAGATGAAAAGGGTGTCAGATAAGGAAAGAAGTGGAGTGAAATGTAAAGCGGAGGGTGGGATATGGGTGCAAGAGGACTGAGGGGAGGGGGGAGGAAGATAAAGGGGAAATAGGGGACGGTGTTGAAGATGAGCCTTTGGAAGAGGAGCAGAGTGGCTGATTTGGTGGGAAAAATGTGTGCACATTTTTGTGTGGTGAGCGGAGGGGGAAGGGGGGAGAGGGTCATTGGCATTGATATAAATTGGAGATTTCAATGTTCACACCGTTATGTTGTAAGCCACCCAAGCATCGTCTCCATTCCCTTCACATGCTACCTGACCTGCTGAGTTCCTCCCAGCAGTTCGTTCTTTGCTGAAGATTTCAACTTTTGCAGTTTCTTGTGTTTGCATCTGGGTATTCTTGTGTACTGAAAGCTTAACATGCCGGTGAAGCAGCTAATTATCTGTTGCTGGAGGATTTCAGTACAGGAGTAAGGATGTCTTGCTACAATTATAGAGTGCCTTGGTGAGACCATCTTAGACTACCATGCATAACTTTGGTCTTCTTACTTAAAAGGAGGGAGTGTAGGGAAGATTTTGCTTGACTGGTTCATTGGATACTGGTCTGTTATGAACTGGGAGTGAATGGGGAATGAATCAATTCTCCTTCAGTTCGGAAGAATGAGAGTTAACAAGAGTCACATGACACAAAACTGGCTCATCGCCCCATGACGTCAATGCCAACCATCAGGCACCCATTTATGTTAATACATTCTACTCTCCCCACATTGTCATTGGCTCCTCCCGGATTCTACCACCCACAACTCACTAGGAGGGGGCAATTTACAGTGGCCAATTAACCTACCAACCAATACATCTTTGATACTGAAACGTACAGGGTGTTTAGAGCGCTCCATGAGGTTAGAAATAGGGAAATTGTCTCCTTTGATAAGGAATCTAGAACTACAGATCTCTGTTTCAAAATAAGAGTAGGCCATTTAGGACTGAGATGGGTAGATATCTCTTCAGAAGGGGATCAATTTTTGTCATTCTCTATTTTGGAAGTCTGGATGGAGGCTTTGTCATTGTTTACAAACAGAGATTTATTTTGATGACGTGAAACCAAGTGGGAATTTGATTCGTGACGAAAATGAGTTGGCGACAACAGACAAACAGAGAATAATGTTGGGGAAAAAAATGTCCATTTTGGGATTTTAAAGAAATGCCATTGATGATCTGAGATTAAGAGAAATTTCTTCAGAGAGTGGTGAGTTTTCTAGTTCTCAATCTCAAGGACTGTGGAGACTGATCCATTGTTTATGGAAAAGCCTCGATATAGTGGATGTTCTGAGGATGTTTGCTGTAGTGGGAGAGTTTAGAACCAGAGGCCACAACACTGTACAATTTCCACAACACTGTACAATCACACTCAGGTTGACACTAGAAACAAGTCGGTAATGGCGGCCGTGCTTACCCTGAAGGCCACGTGCCACAGCACGTGCCTCGGATGTAGCTGGACAGTTAATGCTCTCGGTGAGTACAGACACAGGGCCGGTGATTCCGACTTAAGTAAAATCTGACTTACGTAAGGGTTCACGGAACATAACTCTTACATAAGTCAGGGGTGTCCCTGGATTTGCATCATTAATCCAATGAAATCTATTCCTCTGAGAATCTGACAGATTCGACTTCCATGCAACTCTAAGCAAAAGAAAGAAATCTCACAACCTCCTTTCACAGTTCAGATGCAAGTTACAAAATCAATCTCGGCAGTGTCCCTTCAAAACGAATGTATTCAAAATCGAGGTCAATTTTCCGTACAACATCTCAGCAGTGATCTATGAGTGAATCCCATCATCTGTTTTGTCTGCAGAGAATACACGTCCTCCACGTGAACACAAAGGGATCAGGGCAGGAAAGTGCAAATCAGAAGCTCAGCGTAGAATTTATTAAATACTGAAGAAAGTCCTCATTGGGTAGAAACTAGTTCACCATCATCCTGTGCAGGAAATTTGCTTTTGATCATTTCCAAGCTGCATTGTATCAAGAACTTAACCAATCCTTTGTACGGCAATTTACACGAGTGCCCCTGAACACTTCCAGTGTTGTCAGGCAGCCACAACCTCAGTTCCCACACAGCACCAGCTCTCAGCAATGTAAACTAGATAGAGCTCTTAAGGATATCAGAGTCAGTGGGTATGGGGAGAAGGCAGGAACGGGGTACTGATTGAGAATGATCAGCCATGATCACATTGAATGGTGGTGCTGGCTCGAAGGGCCGAATGGCCTCCTCCTGCACCTATTGTCTATTGTCTTAAACATAACCTGGGGCTCCCAGATCCAGGAAACACCAGCCATTCGACAGTCTCAAATAAAGATCTCCATACACTTGCATGCTCCTGCATGGTGCCTGTTATAGGGCCCTGCAAAAGCATGAAGAGTAAAAGCAGGAGGCCATTAATCCCTTGTGCCTGCTCCACCAATACACAGGACCATGGAGGATCTGTAACCTCGGCCTCACTTTCTGCACTAACCCCTCAACTCCTGTAAGCTCCAAAAATATATCCTTTAGGAAGGAACTGCAGATCCTGGTTAACACCGAAGAAAGACACAAAATGCTGGAGTAACTCAGCGGGCCAGGCAGCATCTCTGGATCCATTCCTTCCGCTGGACCCATTCCTTCTCTCCAGAGATGCTGCCTGTCCCGCTGAGTTACACCAGCATTTTGTGTCTATCTCCAAAAATATATCCATCTGCTTTGAATATAACAACTAAATCTCTACAGCCTTCATGTCAGCAGTGAACCTCCGCAGGTATCTTCTGATCTCTCTGAAGGCTAGTCCGCAGCTTAAATTCACTTTCATCCGGCACTAATTAAAAAGTGGCTCCATCGAACTGGGTGCTTTAGTGTTGACAGTACTGGTGTTGCTTTTTGAGAAGGAGTTTTGGATAAAACATTTGAGATGCCTTGTAAAAATTAAGGGACCAGGCAGTGCCAAAGGACATTGAAAGATTCTTTCTCTATCGTGTATACAGTGGACAAGCACTCCTATCGTGAACCACTCTGAAGTGCAATATCTCCACCATAAAAAAGTAAAATGCTGGAGGAACTCAGGTCAGCCACTATCTGTGGAGGGAGATGGACAGACTCCTTCTACTTGCTGATTTTTGCCTGCAGCTTGGTTTTTGCTGAGTTTTTCCAGCACTTTGTTTATGCGCTGAAGATTCCGGCATCTGGAGCCTCTTGTGTCCTACATATCTCCACAGTCTCGGGTTTAACAAGGCAATCGTCACCAAGATATGCACGAGGTTGCAGGCAGACCTTCAGTCATGCACAGGTACATGGGACAGCTTTGACCATAAAGGTCAAAGTCAAGATCAAGCTGTGTCCATTCCCTCCACAGATGCTGCCTGAACCGTTGAGTTCCTTCCGCAGTTTGCTTTTTGCTCAAGATTCTAACATCTGCATCTCTCGTGTCTTCACTCTCAACTTCCCAGCTTGGACTTGCTCCATGTGGCGCCAATAAATCGGTGTCACCTTGCACCCCGCAGCATGACACAGGTATCCTATTGTAGAGGAACAGGGATTTCCCGCACTTCCTTCAGTGAGAAGGATGTGCATTTGTGAATGTAGAACAGTACTGCAAATAACAAGCCCTTCGTCCCACGGTAGATGTTTTAGCTGATTTCCCTAAAGTTCAGACAGAAATCACTGCACTCACACGGACCAGAATTCCTCTGCAGAACCCAGAACTTCTAATGAATTGAAGGGGCTTCTGGTGCACAATCGCTAGTGCCTCATTCATCACAAGAATATTTTGTTCATGGTCAATGCCATGTATCCTCAAAGTTTATTTAACTCCTTTATCCCAAGGGTCTCCAGCTTATCAAATGTCTCAGGAGATGGCATTGTCCCCAAGGCTTGATCTTGGGCAATGACTCAGGAGAGGAGGGCTATTCAGAAGGCAGGATATGCCTAGTTGCACTGTCAGAAGCTCAACCACTGCCCACCGCACATTCCATCCTGTATTTATCGCTCTCAACCCGAAACGTCCCCGGTTCCTTCTCTCCAAGGATGCTGCCTGTCCCGCTGAGTTACTCTAGCATTTTGGGGTCCACCTGTATGTATCAATGCCTAGGTAACGCAAGCCAGAAGGAGAAACAAGAGCACTCTCATGTTGTTTCCTATGGAATGACAAATACTCCTCAAGCAGGGATGGAAATGTGACGGTACAACTTGTAGGAACACAAGAGTTTGCGACTTACATGGTATGGACAAGATGACTATCAGCTATATGCCATTCGTACACTAGCATGGACCTGGATTCCTCTAACATCCAGCCCAGGCTACAAAATTGCATGCCTTCATTTTATCAGGTGCAGCAAACGGTTAGAAAGAATGTGGGGTGAAGGGAAAGGGGAAATGCGTTCTTATCTACTTCTTCCCCTTTGCGGCTGTTTCATACATTTCACATTCTGCTGCCGTCTATTTTCCTCTTAATGAGTCATTCAATCTTTTAGCAACTCTTTCTAATAATAAACATCTTCACACGGCTTTTAAATTTTCTGTAGCTTTTTTTCAAATACAATTGAAAGCAATGGCAGGCGTTTGCTGAATTGCAGGGAGCTATCTATGCACACTGCACCTGCCCAAACGGTAGACTGTGTTCAGTTGGCAATCCCTCCTCAGGAAAAATACCAAAGCCTCTTTGGACAGCTGGCAGTATTAAAATAAAAAGCAGTAATGAAAGTAATCAAAGTTGTGCAGCTAATTAATCACATGTTTAGTTTAGTTTCGTTTAGTTTAGAAATACAGCGCCGAAACAGGCCCTTTGACCCATTGGGTCCGCGCCGACCAGCAATCCCCGAACATCAACACTATCCTACACCCACTAAGGACAATTTTTTTTTACATTTACCGAGCCAATTAACCTACAAACCTGTACGTCACGGTCTTTGGAGTTTGGGAGGAAATCGAAGATCTTGGAGAAAACCCACACTGATCACGCGGAGAACATACAAACTGCATACAGACAAGGATTTCCATGTTGTGAAATGTGTAATTTAGAAATGTTTAGGTTACATATATTATATTAAAAATTAGTTACAAAATAGAGTTAACATTTGAGATCTCAACATAATTACCTCAAAATATTTTAATCTTTCCACAGATGCTGCCTGACCTGCTGAGTATTTTCAGAGAGAAACAAGGAACTGCAGATACAAAAGAAAGACACGAAACATCTCTGGAGGATATGGATATTCGACTTGAAGAAGGATCTCGACCCAAAACGGCAACCTAGTCATGTTCTCCAGAGATATCACAATGCTGGAGTAACTCAGCGGGTCAGGCAGCATCTCAGGATAGAAGGAATGGGTGACATTTCAGGTCGAGACCCTTCTTCAGACTGAAGAGTCAGTTAGTCAGTCCTCGACCCGAAATGTCACCCATTCCTTCTCTCCTGAGATGCTGCCTGACCCGCTGAGTTACTCCAGCATTGTGATACCTTCGATTTATACCAGCAGCTGCAGTTATTTTCCTACACATGTTCTCCAGAGATATTGCCTGACCCACTGAGTTACTCCAATGCTTTCTATATTTCCAGAGGTTTCTCTTATTTAAAAACAAACTGGATCAAGAAATGCTACTGTAGATACAAGGAACTGCAGATGCTAGTTCACTAAAAAAAAGACGTAAAGTGCTGGAGTAACTCAGTGGGTCAGGCAGCATCTCTGGAATAAGGGATCCAAAAGACGGGTCCCGGACTGAAATATCGCCTATCCAAGTCTTCCAGAGATGCTGCCTGAACCGCTGAATTATTCCAGTACTTGTATTTTTTTCTCAAGAAATGCTACTGTTCCTTTAGTTCCCGTTGATGGCTTTCACTGGCAGGGTTCTTCTGTTTGGCATTCAAGTTTTTGGTTGTTTCATTTATTATTTATTGATAGGTTCCCAGCCAACTTCCATCTGCTTCAGTTTAGATTCCCTTCCTCCACTGACTTTCCCCTGGCAACTCGGTCACCAAACATGTGACAACAAAAAGATGACGTTGACAATGTGATGATAAAATTGGGCTGAGGCAGTGCGACACAACAGATGGTATGTACTGGCAGAAAGCAATAATCACAATAATTTCTAATACATAGTTGTTGATGTTCAATGTTGCAGCTCAGAGTCAAGGATTTTTTAATAGTAAGATGCCAGTCATTGACATCCTCTGACACGTTTGTTGTATTTGGGTGGTTAGGGTCTGCTATCATTGATTGCAAATAGACTGGAGGAAATGGAAATAGACTGGAGGAAATGGAGGAAAAGACACAAAATGCTGGAGTAACTCAGTAGGTCAGGCAGCATCTCTAGAGAAAAGGGACAGGTGAGGTTTTGGGTCAAGGCCCTTCTTCAGACTGAGAGTCAAGGGAGAAGGAAACTAGAGATATGAAGAACAAATGAATAAAAGGTGTGCAAAGGACAAATCAAAGCCACCAATGTTGATCAAGGGCAGGTGGAGCCCACAATGGTCCATTGTTGGCTGCGAAGGAGATAATGAGTGAAACGAACGAGTGAAACAGTGAAACTAATCAGGACAAGAGGGAAACTAACAGGCCAACTAGGGTGGGGGAGGAACGGAGCGAGAAGGAATGCAAGAGTTACTTGAAGTTAGAGAAATCATAATTCTTACCGCTGGGTTGTAAACTGCCCAAGCGAAATCTGAGGTGCTGTTCCTCCAATTTGCATTTGGCCTCACTCTGACAGGAGTCCCAGGGCAGAAAGGTCAGTCAGGCAATGGGAAGGGGAGTTTGGCAACCGGGAGATTGAATAGGCCAAGATACTTTGTCAATTGTAAAGAAAACCTTAATCCAGTCCTTCCTTGTCAGCCTTTTTTGAATTGTCTGTGATCTCATGTGGAAGGGAGACAGGTTGAGGATTCAAAGCTCAAGTAAACCACTCTGCGGAACAACCTATCTGGTTATTCAGTACCCCTTGTATCACCTTCTTTGTTAAATCCATTCACTATGGCTGTTGTGTGTACCGTTTACTGGATGTACTGTAGCAACTCACCATTATTCTAGACAGCATCTCCCAAACTTGCAACATATACCCTTAGAAGGACGAAAGCAACAGGTGCATTGAAACAGCATCATTTTCACGTTTCTCTTGCAGATACTTATTATCCTGACTTGGAACTATAATGACCATTGCTTCGCAAACGCTGAGTCAAAATCCTGGCTCACCTTCCCCAGTGCATTGGGCACACAGACAGTAAGGGAAAACAAGAATGGGCACTAACTGCTGGCTGCTGGTTAAAGGTCCCTTCCATCATCATCCCCTAGATTAGCCAGATCCTGCCCATTAAAAACTCAAAATAACGGAGAATAGAAAGAAGGAACTGCAGATGCTGGTTTACAACAAAAAAAGACACAAAGTACTGGAGTAACTCAGCGGGTCAGGCAGCTTCTCTGGAGAACATGGATAGGTGGCGTTACAGGTTGGAACCCTTCTTCAGTCTCCACAGATGTTGCCTGACCTGCTGAGTTACTCTAGCTCTTGTGTAATAAAAAAAGGCAACTTCCAGACATGAACAAGCTTTAAGCTGATGCTTACAGACGTTAACATCGCCTTGAGAAAGTCCAAAGAAAAATCCTTAAAATATTAGATAGCTTTAAATTATTTGATTTTGTACACTTTCATTTATTAATTCAAAACATTGTTGGAGAAGGAGGAGCTAAATGTTTGAGAACAGAACTTACTGGCATTCCTTTTGATTATAGAAGACAGTGGGCATTGAGAGTGGGACTGATGAATCGACATTGACAAGGTGTGGATGTAATCTAAACACTAAGAATTTTCCAATTATAGTTGGCAATCTGACGCTCGAGAACACTTTTATTTGGGAGATACAGCATAGAAACAGGCCCTTTGGCCCACCGTATCCACGCCGACCTTCGATCACCCATTCACACTTGTGCTATGTTATCCCCACTTTCTCATCCACTCTCTACACACTAGCAGCAATTTACAGAGGCGAATTAACCAACACAAACCTACACATCTTTGAGACGTGCTAATTCACTGTTGCCATTGAAGGAAGGAATCTTGTCATCCTGATCTAATCTGGCCCAGATGTGACTGCTCTTTCACACAGTTTCTAATTGACTGTTGACTGCCCTGGGAAACCCATTTGGTTACATAAAATTGCTACCTTGAATGAGCCTTGAACTGGCCTTGCTGTGATGATAAGATCCTCAGAAGAGATACAAATGCACCAAAGATTAATCAGTACCACAATGGAAAATGAATGTACAGCTTTGGTCATTGAACTGCACTGCACGTATGCAATCTACTAAACTATCTTTTACCGCTTCATTTCCCCAAGTGATTTATAAAGTGGATAATTCATACCATTTCCTGGATGGCTAAAATGAGCAATTGTGCTCATTGTCCAACAGCCCAATAGTGTAAGATTTATCACCACTGTACTGGAGAATCAGCCCAGGTTATGTGCTCAGTTCTGAAGTGGGGCTTGAATCCAAGGTCTTTGGAGGCGAGAGAACTGCTGCTGAGCTAACAGGAACAAAGGGCTGCATCTTATGGGCTCCAGGGCTGATTTCTCACAGGTCCTGTAGAACTAACCTACAGGTACTGTTGGGCTTGTACTGTTGGTACTAACAGTACTTTTTAGCTTGAGAATTATGAAGCATTCCCAATTCCATTTGCAGTTCAAGAATGTGTTATAATACTACCTTTGAACACTCCTCTCTTACCTGTTTAAGATCTACTCTCAAGAGTAAACTTGGAAACTAACTTAGGCGTGTTTTTAGGCGACTGCAATAGTCGTAGCAGTTCGCCAAAAAAACAGCGACTGGACCCCGCCCTACGACAATGTCTACAACAAGCTACAACAGCCTACCACTAGTCGATGTCAAGCTAGGGCGAGCTACCGACAACTGGCGACCCAATCGTCGCGACTTAGGACGTTCACTTACGACCGCACTACAACAACCTACCACCACACAGGCAGCAACCTACGACAACCAAAGTGAACCTACGTCTACCCGCGACAAGCTACGACCGTGTCGGCGACAACTGAAGACAATTCATGTCATTTTGGCCTCCGGTTTTGACGCCGGTAGCTGTCGCCGGTTTAAGCTGTCGTAGGTAGTCGCCAATGGAATTCAACGAAGTCAGCACCGGCAACAACCTACACCACCTGGCGACAACCTGGCGACAACCTACGACAGCGCCTATGCCAGGAGATGTCAAGCTACGATCATTGGCGTCAAACCAACAGTTGCCAAATTTTTTTTAACATTTTTAAAACAAATCCAGCGGCGACCAGAAAACGCTACGACTGTTTGGAGACTAGTCACGATCACACAGGCGACACCCCGGCGACCGTGCGGCGATAGCCTAGTCGCCTGTAGTCGCCTAAAAAATTGCCTAAGTGGGGCAGGGGTTTAATGTGAAATCCAAAGGATCCATATGTTTCTATGTTTCTATAAAGAAAAGATCAATCTACACCAGGCAAAAAGTTGTTGAAGGTGGTGCAAATGGCTTTTGTAAGTGTGACTGATGATAAACATGTTTCTCATCTAGTGCGTGGCAATTAGTCTTTCATGCACATTGCCAAACAAGGGGAAATAATGTGGTGTTTCAAGTCACAGAATGAAAGCACTTAAAACCATAGAGCTCTGCTGCCCATGGTCAGGCCACTTGACTCACTGCATTCCCCCAGTCAAAGAAATATTCAGTCGCGACCCGAAACGTCACCTAGCCATCCATGTTTCCCCAGAGATGCTGCCTGACCCATTAAATTACTCCAGCACTTAGTGTATTTTTGTGTACACCAACATTTGAAGTTCCTTATATGTCTAAAAGAATGTCCTCCATTTACTTCGTCAAGCAATATTGCTACTTTAGCGTGAAAAAGGAACATTTCTAAAGGTCAATGGTTCTACATTTATTCTATTATTTGAAACATTCTATAAAATACAAAACTAATGTAAATAAAATATTGAATTAATGAATAATTAGTCAAGCTAACAAGTCTGAAGTAGGTTCCCAACCCTAAACATCACCGTACAATTTTCTCCAGAGGTGCTGCCTGACCCGCTGAGTTACTCCAACACTTTGTGTCTATCTTAAGAATTTTAGGGTAAGTTTAAAAATAAACTGTATCCATCATTGTACTAATTTGTGAACAGGCTGGACATTTAACCCAAGGCTGACAAATACAAAGGTCTTTTCCACACACGGAATGTGAGGTCTGGAAGGATTGTGTCTCTGATGACACTACAGGGTGTCTTAAAGAGAAAATGGTTGTTTCTTCTCCAGCCCACTATTTCTTCCATTGACCCCACCCCTCCACCCATCCCTTATTTGTCAGACCTGATACTTGCAGTGGGCATAGAGTGATCCAAATGGTTTCTCATTTGGAATAAGACCCTTTGGCCCAACTTGCCCATGCTGACTAACATGCCCCATCTACACTAGTCCCGCCTCTTGTACTAGGGCCCAAACCCTCTAAACCTACCCTACCTGTCCAAATGCCTCTTAAATGTTATGATAGTACCTGCCTCAGCTACCTCCTCAGGCAGTTTGTTCCATTTTCCCACCACCTTTTGTGTAAAAAAGTTACCTCTCAGGTACCTATTAAATCTTTCCCCCCTCACCTTAAACCTATGTCCTCTTGTTCTCAATTCCCCTACTCTGGGCAAAAGACTGTGCATTCACCTGATCAATTCCTCTCGTGATCTTGTACACCTTGTTCAGGGGCGGCACAATGGTGCAATGGTAGAGCTGCTGCCTTACAGCACCAGAGACCCGGGTTCAATCCTGACTATGGTTGTTGTCTGTACGGAGTTTGTACATTCTACCTGTGACCTGCATAGTTTTTCTCCAAGATCTTCGGTTTCCTCCCACACTCCAAAGACGTACAGGTTTGGTAGATTAATTGGCTTGGTATAAATGTAAATTGTCCCTAGTGTGTGTAGGATAGTGTAAATGTGTGGGGATAGCCAGTCGGTGCAGACTCGGTGGGCCGAAGGGCCTGTTTCCATGCTGTATCTCTAAACTATACTTAACTGAACTAAACCTCTGTAAGATCTAGGCTGATGAAATGATGTAGACCTGTTTTGGGTAACATCTTCCAATTTTGGCCCAGATGCCCATATAACATGTCATCTAAAAGCAGCCAATTCTCTGACTCTGGTCGGGAATGTACTCTCCCCAAATTCTACACAATCCTGATCGGAATAAAATGCCACTCCTTCGTTGTCATTGTCATTGTCAATGAGTCTGCCTTCAGCAGTGTCCTGGCCACAAAGAGAGCAATAACTATGCCAGTCAACTCTCCACGTTCGTGGAACCTCAGGAGATTTACAACAGAAGTTGACCATTTGGCCCATCCTGTCTCTGACAGCTGATCAAGAATTCCCACCTTCCGACATAAGGTCCACAACCCTACAGGGGGTCTCAGTCCTTCAAGAACATACCACGACATCGAAGGCTGTGGGGACTTGTACCAGTGTTAATGGAACTAATACGGATAATTACAATGGTCTGTATGGACATACAGCAGTAGAGTTCCAGAGCAGATACAGGCTCTTCGGCCCATTGAGTCCATGCCAATATCAACTGCCCCTTAACAACAATCCCACATTAATCCCATTGTTATTCTCCCCAATTTTCAGCGGCCAATAAAGCTAGTATGTTTCTTTTTTTTTTTCCTAATCAGATGTGCAGCACTTTGGTCAACGTGGGTTGTTTTTAAATGTGCTATACAAATAAAATTGACTTGACTTGACTTGACCAACCCGCAAGTCTTTGAGATGCGAGGGGAAACCCACACGGTCAGGGGGGAAATATGTAAACTCCACACTGACAGCACTCGAGGTCAAAAGTGAACTCGGGTTACTGGCGATGGGAGGCAGCTGCGGCAAATGCTGGAGGGCCAAACGGCCTGTTACTTTGTTGCACAACTCTGTGACACATGGAAGTACTGTCCGGGTGCGGCGAGACTCTCTGCCTTTTGAGGCAGACTTCGAGACCCCCCCATCGGGGTGATTGGGCTTTTCGCCTCCCATCGTTCTGTCGTGTCACCGTCGATTCTGAACCTGTCCCCCCCTCGCTTGTTGTTGACCCTTCGGCCAAGAGGAGAAATAACGTCCCGACGGGGAATCGAACCCGGGTCTGCCGCACCCCCCCCCCCCCCCCCCCCCCCGCTTTACCGAAGCTGCCGCAACAACTCAGCGGAGAAGTGAGCAGGCAGCAGCCCTTGGGAAGCGGAGCTGAAGACCCTGCCTGGCTTCGGACAGACCCCTGGCATTGTCGCCGGCGTGGACTGTGACTCTCAACGAGAGGGAGTAGCGGAGGCTACTCTCAACTGAGGTAACCCACCTGCAATGATGTATCGATCCATGTAATTCAACATGTTAATGAAGAACAGAATGAGGACGGCGACGCAGGACCTGGTCCGGGACAGCTGAAAGCCGCCGCTCGGCTGTACGATGACCGGCGCTGTGTCCGAGTCTCCGGAGGTGCCTGGGCTGGAGTGCCTTACGCCGCTTGCCATCGGCGCTGCTTCGGGGAGAGAAGGCTGTCCTGGAAAGTTGTAACGGCGGGAGGAATCTCCTCGGTAACTAGTCAGAGACACTGGCACTTGCTGCTTGCACTGCTCGGCAGCAGAGGCAGTCCCTCGGTGTCAGCTGCTCACAGCGTGGTTTCACACACGGGAAGAGGCCATTCAGCCCCTGCATTCAGTGTTAGAGCCACCCAGACACTCCCACTACCCGCATTTCTGCCGTTTTTGTCCCTTCCGTCTCTCTTTTGAACGCCACTGTTCAATCTGCCTCCACCGGGACTCCAACGACTCGCTGTGTACACCACGTTTGATTCCATCACTGAATTTTCATCAAAAAACGAAGGTACTGGTTGCCTTAAACACATTTATGCTTTCTCTCATCAACCTAGACGTCGAAGTGACTGCTCATCCTCTCCCTGACTCCTGTCTCTAAACCAACCACTGTTTAAAATAATCGGTTTGTAATTACAGTACTAAGTTTGCCCTATACGCAATTTCGAACAAGATTGGGAAGCTTGCAATTTTCCAAATCTCAGACCCCATTCCACATCCATACTACTTGTTTCAAATTAATATTGTGTTTAACAATTTTAGGTTAATCACCTTTTTTCTGTACCTTCCTTTATCAATTTGTGTGATTTCAACTTATTTATGTTCCATTTATGTTTTTTTAAACATAATTATTACCTTGAAAACTTTGAGTTGCACCCTGTAGCAAACATTCCCTCTGTTCTCTGACCTGACCCTCATTGCAAATTAAAACATGCTTGTCTTCTCACCATTCCAGTTCTGATGAAGGGTCCTCGAGCTGAAACATTTGTTGTTTTTCTCACCACTTTTACTGTTAGAAATGCTGAACGTATCCAGCGTTCTGTTAGATGTTTTTGTTTTAGATGTTCTTGTTTTAGATTTCTTCCACCAACAGATTTTTGCTGTAAGTCTATAGATGTTTGGAAGATTATGAGCAGGACCTTTGTAATATTTGCCTAACTTCCCTGAGCAACCATGGATGCATTCCATCTGAATCAGATTTACTCCCTTTTAGAGTTAGCCTTTCTAGTACCTACAGTTTATACATTTTTAACCTTTCAAGAATCTCAACACCATTGTTCTTTGCTATTGGAGGATTTAATAGTCATGGTCAGTTTATTGTCGAGTGCAAGTATGTTGAGGTACCAGTACAATAAAAATCTTGCTTGCAGATTCAGACAACACACAACAAAGTATACATAAATTATACATAAATTTCATAAATCAGTGTAAAGAAAAAGACTGCAAAACAAAAATAAGACATTAGTGCAAACACACAATTTGAAAACATGTGTAGGACGGAACTGCAAATGCTGGTTTACACCAAAGACACACACAAAATGCTGGAGTAACTCATCGGGACAGGCAGCATCTCTGGAGAGAAGGAATGCGTGACGTTTCAGGTTGAGACCATTCCTGCTCTCCAGAGATGCTGCCTGTCCCGATGAGTTATTCTAACATATATGCCTATCTTCACAATTTGAAAACAAGTCTACAGTGGTGCAGTTGGTCCATAGTGTTCTGTTGCTGAGATAGAATTAAGATTATTCAGGTTGATTCAAGAACCTGACAGTGGGACGGAAAGTAGCTGTTCATGAACCTGGTAGTGTGCGACTTCAGACCTATGTGCTTCCTGCTCAACAATGGCAGCGAGAAGAGGGCATGACCCAGATGGTGGGGATCATTGAAGATAGATCTTCCTACATTGTGAAGTCTGATGCAAAGTTGTTTTTTTGGTACTTATGCCTCTATGGTTAGATCTCCTCTTTGGTTGTCCCATCGCTACCTTTTCTCTGCCCAGAGATTCCCTTTTATATTTGCTGTCTTTTCTCATAGTTTCACTTTTGCTCCTGTATTTCCTCTGAACTACCTGCACGCTGGGATGGCACACCACTACAGTGGTTAGCACTTAACAACATAGAAAAATAGGTGCAGGAGTAGGCCATTTGGCCCTTCGAGCCAGCACCGCCATTCAATATGATCATGGCTGAACATCTAAAATCAGTACCCTGTTCCTGCTTTTTCCACATATCCCTTGATTCATTTAGCCCTAAGAGCTAAATCTAACTCTATTTTGAAAACATCCAGTGAATTGGCATCCACTGCCTTGTGTGGCAGAGAATTCCACAGATTCACAACTCTCTGGGTGAAGAAGTTTTTCCTCATCTCAGTCCTAAATGGCCTACCCCTAATTCTTAAACTGTGACCCCTAGTTCTGGACTCCCCCAACATCGGGAATATTTTTCATGCATCTAGTTTGTCCGATCCTTTAAGAATCCCTTCTAAATTCCAGTGAATCCAAGCCCAGACGACCCATTCTTTCATCATATGTCAGTCCTGCCACCCCGGGAATAAACCTGGTGAACCTACGCTGCACTCCCTCATGTCCTTCCACAAATTAGGAGACCAAAACAGCACACAATACTCCAGGTCTCACCTGGGCCCCTACAACTGCAGTAGGACCTCCTTGCTCCTATACTAAAATCCTCTCGCTATGAAGACCAACATGCCATTTGCTTTCTTCACCGCCTGCTGTACCTGTATGCTTACTTTCAGTGACTGATGTACAAAGGCACCCAGGTCTCGTTGCACCGCTCCTTTTCCTAATCTGACACCATACAGATAATAATCTGCCTTCTTGTTCTTGCCACCAGTGGATAACCTCACATTTATCCACATTATACTGCATCTGCCATGCATCTACCCACTCACCCAACCTATCCAAGTCACCCAGCAGCCCCATAGCATCCTCATCGCAGCTCACACTGCCACCCAGCTTTGTGTCATCCACAAACTTGGAGATGTCACATTTAATTCCCTCGTCTAAATCATGAATAAGTATTATAAACAACTGGGGTCCCAGCACCGAGCCTTGCGGCACCCCAATAGTCTCTGCCTGCATTCTGAAAAGGACCTATTAATTCCTACTCTTTGCTTTCTGTCTGCCAACCAGTTCTCTATCCATGACAATACCCTACCCCCAATAACATGTGCTCTAATTTTGCACACTAATTTCTTGTGTGGGACCTTGTCAAAAGTTTTTGGAAAGTTCAGATACACCACATCCACCGGTTTTCCCTTATCCATTCTACTTGTTACATCCTCAAAAAATTCCAGAACATTAGTCAAGCATGATTTGCCCTTCAAAATACATGCTGACTTTGGCCAATCCTGTCACTGCTTTCCAAATGCGCTGCTATAACATCTTTAACAATCGACTCAAGCATCTTCCCCACAACCGATGTACAGCTAACTGGTCTATAATTCCCTGTTTTCTCTCTCCCTCTTTCCTTAAAAAGTGGGGTTACATTGGCTACCTTCCAGTCCACAGGAACTGATCCAGAATCGAGAGAACATTGGAAAATGATGACCCTGGTTTGCAGACCATCAGGCCCTGGGGATTTATCTGCCTTCAGTCCCAACAATTTACCTAACACCATTTCCTGACTAAATGTAGATTCCCTTCAGTTCCTCCCTCCCACTAGATCCTCGGTCCCCTAGAATTTACGGGAGATTGTTTGTGGCTTCCTTAATGAAGACAGAACCAAAGTAATCATTTAACTGTTCTGCCATTTTTGTTTCCCATTATAAATTCACCTGTCTTATTGTAAGGGACTTGCATTTGTCTTCACTAATCTTTTCCTTTTTACATATCTAAAGAAGCTTTAAGAGTCCGTTTTTATATTCCCCGCAAGCTTTCTTTCATGTTCTTTTCCCCCGTTCTTAATTAACCCCTTTGTCCTCCTCTGATTCTAAATTTCTCCGTCCTCCGGTTTGCTGCTTCCTCTGGCCAATTTATATGCCTTTTCCTTGGATTTAACACTATCCTTGATTTCCCTCATTAGCCATGGTTGAGCCGCCTTCCCCGTTTTACTTTATCGCCAGACAGGGATGAACAATTTTTGGAGTCCATCCATGCGGTCTTTTAATCTTTTATTTCAGAATTCCAGAGAAACTGTTCAGATCCTGGCGTTGACTGCCCTCTATGTGGAGTTTGTATGTTCTCTCTGTTTCCCCGCTGTATCTCTAAACTCAAAACTGTCAGGCTAGTCAATATGAGGGTAACTGAGTGAATGTTGCCCAGAGTTTGCTGGGAACATATGAGAGTGTCAAGGAGCAGTCAAATCCTGTACGGCCTATCCACAAATCCCAGAAGATAGCGGAAATGAAAGCAATCAGTCAGCAGGTCATACTATATTTGCAGACAGCCTTTTCTCGTGGTTTTACGTTTGCTTCTGTATTTCTATTGTTACTCCTGTATCTATGAAAAAAGAAACTGGGTTAATATCTCGTCAAAGACCACTCATAGAACTAGAAAAATAAAAATTAAAACAAGTGGGCTTTAAGTTGTTGAGAAAGTTGGGGCTTGGAGTAGATAAGTCAAAGAGAAGATAGCTGATAGGGTGAGATCAGGATTGCCGTACTGAGATGCTATTTCTGAAAGCCATCCAGTTGCAGACACAGAAAAGCAGTGAAGTGGTGAGAACTGAACTGAACTGAACTGATCCTGCAGAGTCTGTGGGGAATGACTGACTTAACTCTACAGATGAAAAACCTTACAGCAGAATTGGATATTTGTGATATAGACAGAGAAGGTGATTTACCAGAGATTAATGAGTTTGATCTTGAATGACACAGGCTGCATCGTGGCCCAACAAAAGAAGATGTGCTGTTCCTCAAGCTTATGTTGGGGTCATTGGAACAGTGCAGATGGCCGTAAACAGAAAAACCAGAGGGGGAATGGGATGAAGAGTTAAAGAAACAAGAAACCCGAAGCTCAGGTCAAATCGTGTGAACTGAACAAAGGTTGCTCCACAATGCATTTTTCAAACTGAGTTTAGTTTCTCTAGTGTAGAGGAGACCACGTTTTGAATTCAAAATGCAGTCCACTAGGTTGGAAGAAGTGCAAGTAAATTGCTGCTCATCTGACAGGACTGTTGGGAACAGATGTTGCAACTCCTGCAGTTGCCTGGGGAAGTGCCGTGAGGGAGGGAGTGGTTGGTAGAAATGGATCAGGGGGATGTGAAGGGAACAATTTCTTCAGAAGGATGAGAATGGAGGGGAGAGGAAACTGTGCCTGATGGAATCCCAGTAATGAAATTGCGAAGGATGATTCATTGAATGCTGAGGCTGATGAGATTGAAAACGAGGACAAAGAGAATTTATCCCTAGCTCAATTTGGGGAGAGAATGAACAAGAGCAGGGGTGCAGGAAATAAATGAAATGCAGGAAACAGGTGTGACAATGATAGGGAGGAAGCCATGATTCAGGAAGAAGAAAAATCTTAGAAGCAACTGTGTGGACAGTGCAATGATTGATTAAAAGGTAGAGAGAGTGGAACTGAGGGAATGAAATGGAGTCCTTTCTGGAGATTGGACATGAAAGTATAGATGAGATAGCTATGGGTGTCTGTTGGTTTCTAATCTACGTTTGTCCCAAACCTTTCTTCTGAAAAAGAGAATAAGATCTAGGAATGAAAGAGTCAGAGATGGGTCATGTGGATGTGTGAACTGAATGAAAATTGGCAGCAAACAAAATGACATTTTTGAGCTTCATACATGTGCAGGAGGCAGCACTAATATAATCATCAGTGTACCAAATAAAAGTTGAGGAAGGGAGCCAAAGTACAATGGAAACAAGGACTCCATGCATCTAACAAAATGATAAGCATCACTTGGGTCATTTGAGTTCCCATTAGTTACAGCCTTTGTTTTGAAGAAAGTATATGGAGTTGAAGGAGATGTTGTACAATGAAAACAATTATTCTAGTGGATTTCATTTGGTGGTCATGTTAAGGTTTCCTCAATTTTTGACAAATCAAATGCAGATTGGGTGATTGCTGTTACCTTGAGCTTCCATCTACTGTCGCTTTAATTCTCCATCTCACTCCTACTCTAAACTCTCTGCTAAAGGCCACCTGCACCGTTCCAATGAAACCCAGCATAGGCTACGGAACAGAGCCTCATTTTCAATCTGGCACCGTAAAACCTTTAAGTACAATCATTTGAGTTAAACCCACTCTCTCCTTTGTCATTGAAACTGTCCATTTCTGTTGTAAAATTATCGTCTGGGTCTTGACTTGAAACATTGCCCATCCCCTTGCCTCCAAAGATTTTGCTTGACCCGTTTAATCCCAGCAGTTTGTTTTTGAGCACTTTGTAGCATTTTGTTCTCTCCACACTTACACCAGTTAATCTTCTGTGCATTTCCAACATTCTCTGCAATAGCTATGACCTCCATTTCACAACCTTAAGATGTGCCCTTAGAACATAGTACAGTTAAGCATGGGAACAGGCTCTTCAGCCACAATGTCTGTGCCGAACATGATGCCAACTTAAACTAATCTCCTCTGCCTACACATGATCCAAATCATTCAATTTCCTGCATATCCATAAACCTAACCAAATGTCTCATAAATGCCTCTACTGTATCTGCTTCCACCAGCATCCCTGGCAGCATGTTCCAGGCACACACCACTCTTTGTATAAGGAAAATGCTTGACCCACACACCTTCTTCAAACTTTGGCGCTCTCACCTTAAAGCTATGCTCTCTAGCCTTTGTTTGCTTTCTTTCTCTCTAATTGCCCTTGCCCTGACAACCCTCGCCTCACCCAACCAGAGGTCTGCCCTGTGCATCAACCCATCGCCCCCATACCCCCCTATTTCTCCTCTCTTTCCTGGTGGGCACACACTCCTCCCATTATTCCACCTTGTTTCCCTTCCCTTCATTTCCTTCTGCCTATATCCCTTCCTTTGGCTTCACTTTTCACTCTTTTTTCCTATCTTACAGCCTTTTGTCTTCTTTGCATCTCAGGCCTTTGTACACCCATCTGGTAATCAATTCCCCCCCCCCCGATTTTGGGTTTCAGTTCCAGAGCCACCACAGCCAAGAAATATACTTGGACTAAAGCCCTGAGGTGAGAGTGACTGCCCTTGCCTTCAAGATGTTTGACCTTTTGTGGCATCAAAGTACCCTGGAAGAACTGAAGTCAATGGGCTTCAAACAGATCACACAAAGGAATTTGGGGTGTGGTTTTTGGAAGTCATTCATCCCAGCCTCAGGACATCAACACAAGAGTTCCTCTGAGCAGTGTCTGATGCCCAACCATCTTCAGTTAATGAAGTAGCCCCTGTCTGCATGCAGACTTAAACATCCAGGCATGGGATATTAATTGCTACGTAACATCTGTGCCACAAAAAGGCCAAACAATTAATATCTCCAATAAGAGTGTCTAACCACCCAACCTTGACATTAAATATCCTCATTGCCAAATTCCCCTCTATAAATATCTTGGGGATCTTCATTGACCGAGAACTCAACAGATCGAGCCTCATAAATATCTTGGCCACAAGAGCAGGCCAAAAGCTGAATGTCCTGTGATTCTTCTTGGGGGCAATTAGAAATGGGCAATAAATGCCAGCCTTGCTTGCAACTCCTAGATCCTGAAAATCAATTGAAAATGGATGTAGAATTTATATTTATTTGTAAAAAGCAAAACACATTCAGGAAAATTAAATGATTTGTAAACTATGTGAAATTGTTGACATGGCTAGAAAGAGGCCAGAAATGGGCAGCACGGTGGCACAGAGGTAGAGTTCCTGCCTTGAGGAAAGAACAAGCCCATATAGTATACTTACAGGAAACCCATCTAAATGACAAAGAACACGAAAAAATTAAAAGAATGGGTTTCACTAACCTCTTTTTCTCCTCATATATAGCGGGACGTAGGAGAGGAGTCGCAACTCTCATCTCAAGCAAGTTAAATTTTGAGACAGTATTTGAAATGAGTGATGAGGGTAGATATATTTTAGTAAGGGGGAATATAGATGGGAATCAAGTTACGTTGCTGAATGTATATGCACCCCCTGGAAGTGATTTTAATTTCTTCCAGAGAATTATTAATATCATGATAATGGAAATGGAAGGCCTTCTTATTTGTGGGGGAGACCTAAATATACATTTACAACCAGAACTGGACTCGTCCAGTAGAAAAACTCATGATATAAAGTCTCTACATAAGAAAGTCAAAATTCTTCTTAAAGAGGTCGGTTTAATTGATATACGGCGGAACCCATTACTCAGCCCAACATTCTTTATACACAAGAATAGACTATTTAATGACATTTGGAAAGAATAAAGATAAAATACACACCTAAATCAACAGACAAGTAAATAGGTAAAAAAAATGCCACATGGTAACTGAACTCGAGCCTACTCAATGATCTTAACTTTAAGAAACAAATTAAAAAGGAGATAAGTTTTATTTAGAACTTAATGATAACGGAGAGGTCTCTCCCCTATTTTGTGGGATGCTTTGAAGGCTGTTCTAAGAGGAAAAATTATAGCAATATCTTCATATAAGAAAAAAATAAGGAATAAAACATTTGAGGATTTGCAAAATAAGTTGAAGGAACTAGAGAGGAAACACAAATTGACGCTGGCATGGAATATATTGGAGGAAATTAGGAATACTAGGAATGAAATCAATAATCTGGCTGCACAAGAAATCAAGAAAAAGTTAATGTTCCTTAAACAGAGGCACTATGAAAGTGGTTCTAAATATATGAAAGTACTGGCGTGGAAATTGAAAAAAAAGATGGCTGAGAATACAGTTCACAGAATCAGAGACCCAAGAACAAAGATATTGAAAAGTAAATTAAGTGAAATTCAGGAAGCCTTTGAAGTATTCTACAGAACTCTGTATTCTAAAGTTCCAGGAGGTAGCCAAACTCAAGTAGACACTTTTCTGAATTCCTTAGATTTGACCACCTTAAATGAAGAACAAAACAAGGTAATGACTGGAGACATAACAGAGGTTGAATTAAAAACTGCAATTAGTAGGCTCAAGCTGAGCAAGTCACCAGGATCTGATGGTTATATGGCAGAATGGTATTAATAATACGTACTGGGTTTTAAAAAAGGCACAAATTCCACCGAGCTAGAGGGAGGCAATTATCTCCGCTATACCAAAAGTAGGTAAAGATAAAACAGAGTGTGGGTCATATCTGTTCTTAATGTAGATTATAAATTATTTACCTCTATCATGGCCAAACGGTTAGAACAGTTCTTGCCTAAATTAATACACAATGATCAGACAGATTTTATTCGGCAACGTCAAACACAGGACAATATACGATGGACACTACATATTGTGGATGGACTACATTAAAAAAAAAAAAAATTAAGCAATAGTGATAAGTGTGGACGCTGAAAAGGCATTCGATTCTATGAACTGGAATTTTCTCTATCGAGTTCTACATAGATTTGGCCTGCATGACACTATTATCAAAACCATACAGGCACTATATAATAAGCCCACTGCAAGAATTAAAGTTAACGGATATTTATCAAAGAGTTTTTCTCTAGAAAGGGGTTCAAGACAAGGATGTGCGTGGTCACCATTACTCTTTGCATTATATCTGGAACCACTAGCTCAATATATAAGACAAAATAAAGAAATAAAAGGTATTACTATTCAAGGGACTGAACATAAATTGGCCTGTAATGCAGATGACATTTTGATTTATTTGGGGCAACCAACAAACTCTCTACCTAAATTGATGCAATCACTCGAACAATATGGTCAACTATCAGGATACAAGATTAATATAGGTAAAACACAACTGGTTACATACAATTACAGCCCATCAGGAGAAGTCAGAAGTAGGTACCCTCTGGCATAGCAAGCAGAAAATCTCAAATATTTGGGCATCATTAACCAAGGGATCTTACAGAACTATTAAAATGCAACTATTCACCTATACACCAAAAAATTAAGGAGGATATAGCGAGATGGAACCTAATTCCTTTCTTAAGTCTCAGCTCAAGAATTGAATCTATTAAAACGAACATATTGCTAAGACAGTTATATTTATTTCAGACCCGACCAATAGAGATTAACCAAAAACAATTTAAAGAATGGGACAAAATATTGTTAAGATATATATGGCAAGGTAAAAGGCCTATGATTCGTCTCAAAACCTTTCAGTTAACAAAAGAAAAGGGGGGATGGGGTCTACCCTCTTTCAAAGACTATTATCAGGCAGCACAGTTAAGGCCTATGATATGCTGGTGCAACCCATCATATGATGCTCAATGGAAAAATATTGAAGAGAGAACACTCCCCATCCCTGTACAAGCGATTATAGCTGACAGCAACCTACAAGACTATATAAATGCTATTGAAAATCCTTGGGTAAAATTGACTCTTAAAATATGGAAGACAGCTAAAACAGAGTATAATTTAGAGGAAGACATTACAATCCTTAAATAGTGCGCATCTGACACACATTTTACTCCTAATAAATTAGATAGTAGGTTTAAAGAGTGGACAGTTAAAGGCATAACTGCTCTTTGTAACATAATGAAAGAAGGAACACTGTTAATTTTTGACATGCTTAAAGAAAAATTCATGTTAGAAAAACAAGACTTCTTTCGATACTTACAGATGCGGAACTACATTAATACAAATGTTAAAAACATAATGAAGTCGAGTATCGGTTTGACGGGATTATTTAGGAAGCTTATAATTCAAATACTAGTAGTAAAATGATTTCATGTATGTATAAAGGGTTACTGAATCTTAAATCACACTCAACCGTATATATTAAAATGAAATGGGAGAAGGAGGGATAATCATATCCGAGGAAGAATGGACAGCAATATGGAGGTATCAATGGAAGTGTACCAGCTCACAAAATTGGAGGGAGTTTAGTTGGAAAAGTCTGATACGGTATTTTATTACGCCTTCTCAGAAAGCCCATTATGGTGGGAGCTCTCCAGTTTGCTGGATAAAATGTGGAAATTTAAAGGCAGATCATTACCATGTTCTCTGGGATTGCCCTGTTATTAAAGATTTTTGGAGAGAGTTACATGATGCCTTGCAAGACATTTTTAGATGTCATGTGCCCCTGGAGAGTAAGACTATGTTTTTTGGACTCATACCTGAAGACTGGCGGAAAAAAAGACAAATACTTACTGAATATATTGATGGTAGCTGGTAAAAAAGCTCTCACAAATAAATGGTTATCACAGGAGGGCCCAACTCTGAATGCATGGATGGACATCACAATGGATATTTATAAAATGGAGAAAATAACAGCATATGTTAACTTTAAATCGGATTTATTTGTGACATGCTGGGAAAATTGGGTTAACTATGTAACGCCTCATAGGCCAGACTTTAATTTTACAATTTTTTTATTATATGGTAAAGAAAGGATCATTCCCTAAGAGTTTGTAGTTTTTATTGTGTTTCTGTTTCTATATTTGCTTTGTACAAATTACAAAGAGGCAATTCAAGACAAACATAAGTGGATGATGTATACATATAGCATTATACCTGAAACCCGTTTTATGGAAATGAGTTTGCTGTGAAATGCCAATAAAAGAGTACATTATAAAAAAAAATTAAAAAGAATTTATATTTATTTGTAAAAAGCAAAACACATTCAGGAAAATTAAATGATTTGTAAACTATATGAAATGTGTTGACATGGCCAGAAAGAGGCCAGAAATGGGCAGCACGGTGGCACAGAGGTAGAGTTCCTGCCTTACAGCAAATGCAGCGCCGGAGACCTGGGTTCAATCCCGACTACGGGCGCTGTCTGTACGGACTTTGTATATTCTCCCCATGGGTTTTCTCCAAGATCTTCGGTTTCCTCACGCACTCCAAAGACGTACAGGTTTGTATGTTAATTGGCCTGGTAAATGTAAAATTATCCCTAGTGGGTAGAGGATAGTGTTAATGTGCGGGCATCACTGGTCGGTGTGGACCCAATGGGCCGAAAGGGCCTGTTTCCGCGCTGTATCTCTAAACTAAATAAACTAAACTAAGAGACATAGGATTCTTTGTAGAGGTTAAGAGTCTTTGTGTGTCCAAATATATCTAATCAAAGAGTTATGTAATGGTGAGCCATGTACTTAAAGTAATTGAATATGCCAGAGGAAATAGTAATTGAATTCACCAGACCGCAATTCGCATATTAAGTTCAGTTCTCATTACCATGGGAAAGGGAGGCATCTGAATTCTGGTAGAGAGCAGATCAGCATGTGGCGCATCTGTAACCGTGCGTCTTTTTACATGATTATTACAGTGGGGGAGGAAAGCGAGAGGGCACAAACCCATCCCCCCCCCCAATAACCTTTAAATGACACATGAGGTTATGGAGGTACCTCTGCCCTTTAGACCCTGACTTTTGCAACTCCTTGCTTCTAGCCCTGGCACAAACATCTTCACTCAACAGGTAATAAATTGTAACACTAACCCCACAAAATGCTGATTTGTTGCAAATTTCATGACTAAGACAGACAACTTTCTGAATTAAAGGTGAGGTAAGAGATAGAGAACCTATGCAGTTATATCACAAATCATCTATAATCTAATCAGGTTCAAGAGTCTGTGTGAAAAGATAAATCTCCTTCTCTCACATGTCTGCGTAAGTTATGATCATGATGAAAGCAGCATTGCAAGTTGGACAAATAGAAATGCATAAGCAAAATAGAGAATAATCACAAAATTATATTACAAAATGAAGATCAGACTAGGCAGTGTGTGATGAGACATCATTCCATTTTGTGGTCTCAGACAGAACTGATCAGCTGGGCCTCTGTTTATCAGCACTGAGGCAGTCACCCTAGATACACAAAGCCACCGAATACTGACTAGAAGGGTCCTGACCCAAAACTCATCTATCCATATCCTCCAGATATACTGCCTAACCCGCTGAGTTACACTGGCACTGTGTCTCTGAATACTAGGGCCTTTGTTCTAGCTCAGTGAAAGGGCGACTGATAGGCATCATGGGATGACGTAGAGTTATCTGCCTTCAGAACACAGAATGGTTAAACAATCCTCTAATACTTGCCTAAAAAACCTGGCTGGGTATGCATGTAATGGTCTATCATTGTTGGTCTATAACCAGCTTGGGATGAACTGGAAAAGGGGCATAATAATGGGGTCCAAGTCCATAACTCCCTGAAAGTGCTGCTTATAACAGTCTGTAGAAGGGTTCCAATAGACACTAGGTGCAGGAGTAGGCCATTCGGCCCTTTGAGCCAGCACCACCATTCAATGTGATCATGGCTGATCATTCTCAATCAGTACCCCGTTCCTGCCTTCTCCCTATACCCCCGGACTCCGCTATCCTTAAGAGTTCTATCTAGCTCTCTCTTGAATGCATTCAGAGAATTGGCCTCCACTGCCTTCTGAGGCAGAGAATTCCACAGATTTACAACTCTCTGACTGAAAAAGTTTTTCAGTCCTAAAACATTTCCTATTCCTTTTCTCCAGAGATGCTTCCTGACCCACTGAGTTACACCAGCATTTTGCCTCTAACTTCAGTATAAACCAGCATCTGCATTGCTTCCTACAATATACATAAGCTGATTGGGTATGCATTTAGTATGTGAAATCAATCGCTCTCATTACTAGTCTATAACTAGCTGGGTTTGAACTTGAAAAGGGATATCAAAACTGATGTATGTTCCGGGCAACTTCTCTACAAGCACCAAAGGTATATTTTCTCCACCAGTGGTATAAAAAAATAAACATAAAATACACTTATTCACAAAATGCTGGAGTAACTCAGCAGGTCAGGCAGCATCTCGGGAGAGAAGGAATGGGTGACGTTTCGGGTCGAGACCCTTCTTCAGACATAAAATACACCTTTGGCGCTTGAAATGGAGCTGGATCCCATGTGATTCTTCATCACTTCATCCCCCTAAAACCAATGTCAGTAAGTCCCCGGCTGGACAGGACCTCTAAATTTATACACTGCTTTTTTACATAAGTTTTTGGGAGTACAAAAGGCTTCCTTTTCAATAAGCTGACATGTCAGTTCAGTGGCACAATGGCGCAGCTATAGAGCTGCTGGCTCACAGCGCCAGAGACCAGGATTCAATTCTGACTATGGGTGCTGTCTCTGTAGAGTTTGTATATTTTCTCTGTGATCACGTGGGTTTTCTCTGGGTGCTTTGGTTTCCTCTACATCCCAAAGTCATGCAGGTTTGTAGGTTAATTGGCCGCTTGTAGGTTAATTGTAGGTAAATTGCCGCTAGGATGTGAAAGTGGAATAAAATAGAACTAGTGTACGGGTGATTGGTCGGTGGATTCAGTGGGCCGAAGGGTCTGTTTCCATACTATATCTGTAAACGTCTCAATTGGAATAGGTTAAAGGAAAGAGGTGAAGAGCAATGTCCTATCTGTGTCTTAGCGTGCATGTGAAGCATTCCACTTCCTTTATGACACCAACTGCAGTAAACTGTCAATCGCACCTTCCAAACTGATAGCGTCAGATATGGTTATGGCTTAAAAATAACGAGTGTTTAACGAGACTGTGACTGTTGATGCATAAAAGAAACCCACAGAAAGATCTAATCATCTCATTCATATATCCCCATGTGTAATTTTTTCTGCATAATTAATAACATCATTTACAATATGTCCGAAGATCACAAAATGCAGCTTTTAGTGCGATGTACTGATAATATATATCACTTCTGACAGTGCTGCTCTTACTCCGAACTGCATTGATGTATATCAAGTCTTTGGAGTCGGCTTTGGTCAGCCTGGATGTAGAACTAACAACTGAGTTGAACTAACATGAGCCCAATCCGTGCATGTGTTTTTAGTTCTTCCAGACTTAACCGAATAATCGCTATGAATAATATTATCCTTAGCAATTTACTCGGGTGCTGGCTGAGCGTGTGTACCCAGAATCCCAATGTGGCTTTCGAGCAGGCAGGTCCACCATCGACATTCTCAGTGTGACAGCTCCAGGAGAAGTGCAGGGAACAGCAGAAACCACTCTACCTGGTGTTCATAGACCTCACCAAAGCCTTCAACCTGGTGAGCAGAAAGGGAGTGTTGCAACCGCTTGAGAAAATTGGCTGCCTTGCTAAGCTCCACAGCATGATCATCTCCTTTCACAAGGACATGAAAGGTGCGGTTGTGTACGATGGATCCCCATCTGAGTCCTTCCCAATCAACAGTGGTGTGAAACAAGATTGTGTATTGGCACCAACTCTCTTCGGGATATTCTTCTCCTGCTGCTGACCTATGCCTTCGAGTCATCCCTGAATGGTGTCTATCTACACATTAGATCCGGGGGAAAGATCTTCAACCTGGCTCGTCTGTGTGCTAAAACAAAGGTGAAGGAGGTCCTCGTTAGAGAAATGGACTCAAAATCAGGCTGAAAAAGACCAACGCAATGCGCAGGATGCTAGCCACGCATCTTGCGTTAAAATCTGTGACTACATGCTGGCAGCAGCCACCGTGGCCTGGCTAAGAGGATGTGGAAGAACAAGCTCCTCACTGAAAACACCAAAATACGTGTGTACCAGACATGCGTCCTCAGTACCCTCCTGTAGGGCAGCGAGACATGGACTACATACATGCGCCAGGAGTGCCGTCTAAACACCTTTCATATGCGATGCCTTAAATGGATTTTCAGTATCTCCTGGCAGGACCGCATCCCATACAGCAACATCCTGGAGCGTGCTGGAATCCCCAGTTTATACTCTCTGTGGAGTCAGCGACGCCTCCGATGGCTTGGCCTTGTTCTACAAATGGAGGATGGCCGCATGCCAAAGACGTGCAGGTATGTAGGTTAATTGGCTGGGTAAATGTAAAAAATTGTCCCTAGTGGGTGTAGGATAGTGTTAATGTGCGGGGATCGCTGGGCGGCGCGGACTTGGTGGGCCGAAAAGGCCTGTTTCCGCGCTGTATATATATGATATGATATGATATGACATCTTGTACCACCAGCTTGCAACTGGCTCTCAGCGCATTGGATGGCCTGCTCTCCGCTTCAAAGATGCCTGCAAGCGGGATATGAAGGTTTGCGGCATCAACAATGACAACTGGGAGGCTGCGACAGAGGGTCGCTCCACATGGCATGAAATTGTCCAGGAAATCATTAGGAGTGCAGATGTGGGGAGAAACTTGCATGCTGCAGAGAGGAGAGCCGGCAGCAAGAAACGAGCTTGTACAACCCCAGCAGCCTTTATCTGTTCCCATTGCGGCAATTGAAGATGGGCTGGTCAGCCAAAGCCGACATTGCCAACGTGTGCAACGACCCTGGAGACCTCACCGTGGCACAGAAGGATGCTCTTTCGAGACTGAGAGCTGCCAATGATGACGAAGCAAGTTATTCATTTCCCAAAAAACTCCACTTTATCTGAAGGGAAGCTCATGTTGAATTTGCTGGAATGTAATCATAGAACCATAAAGCACAGAAACAGGCCCTTCGGCCCTACTTGCCCATGCCAACCAGGATGCCCCATCTAGGCTAGTCCCACCTGTCCACATTTGGCCCATATCCGCCTAAACCTTTCCTATCCATGTACCTGTCCAAATGTCTTTTAAATCTTGTTGTAGTACCCACCACCCTCTGTGTGAAAAAATTGCCCCTCAGGCTCCTATTAAATCTTTCCCCTCTCACTTTAATATTATGTCCTCTGGTTCATGATTCCCCTATTCCGCATTCACCCTATCTATCCCCCTCACAATATTATACATATAAAATATAAGGGAATACATTCATTCCCTAATGAATCTAATCATCAGGGAATGAATGAATGAATGGTTATTTTGCCCAATATTCTCCAATCGAAAATACAGAAAATTCTGTTATAATGGAGGGGGTTTTGTCCATTATTGCCGATTGTCTGCTATAACCAAGTACGTTATTGTCATTGTATGTAGTTGAAACAAAGAACTGCAGATGATGGTTAATACACAACAGAACACAAAGTACTGGAGTAACTTAACCTTCACCTAGTTTCACCTTAAAACCAGGTACCAATGCCGCTGGTCTGTAACAAAAAACCTTTCTGTACTAGCTACTGCACTGTCCTGTTGACACGGCTGTTGTTGTGTCTCATGTTGTAGCCCGTGGCAGGCAGAGCTTTCTTCAGGCCGCTGCCAATAACATGATGCGCTTGGTCATGGTGGGCTCCCTCCCCTCTCACCATTTGCCGCTTCTTCCTGTTGGCTGTTGCTTTGTCTCCTCCCCGCTGCCTCCTCCTCCTTCTCCCGTCACTTTGTCCACTCTGCCGTCCCCTCGTCCTCCTCCTCCACCTCCGCCTCCTACTCCCCCGCAGTCTCTGACATCTACCAAGGTGGAGAATGTTGGCGACTCCGGGGGGGAGGAGATGACGGTGAAGGAGGGAGTAGCAGAGTGGACAAAGCGACGGGAGGAGGAGGAGGAGGCAGCGGAGAAGGGAGTGATCAGAGAGACGACCAACAGGAAGAAGCGGCAGCTGAGAGGGAAGGGAGCCCCACTGTGACGTCCTGTCGTTGGCGGCGGCCAGAAGAACGAGCCAGTGGTAGCTATGGAATCCGGGGCTGTAAGTGGCTGGGGAGGCAGTGCAAGCCAGTGTGGCATCGGCAGGTCCCTCTGCTATAACCAAAATTCATTATAAAGATGTCCGTTAAAGTAAGGGTTTACAGTACGATCTGCAGGTAAAGGAATTCTGAAATAAAAATTTAAATTCTGTAAGTACTTGGAAGTTTGTGAAATATTTATGGGGAAAGAGAATTAGGATTTATGCAACATGAGCTTGCGAGTGCATCAAGCTGATATTTTTTCGCCACTTTCTATCTCCAGCTATGCTGAAAGTTTACTGGCATGTTTTCTTTCTGTTGTTGTAGGGGAGCTTCACTTGTGACTGTATTGTTATGTGAATGTTGCCTTTTAATGTGGACTAGACGGGCGTGAACCCGTTGGGCCCAAACCTCTCCTGTGGGCCCGGCAATCCCCGTTGGGTCCAAACCTCTCCTGTGGGCCCAGCAACCCTCCCCCAACTGACGACCCATGGACCTGTTGCCGGGTGGAGAGTCTCCCCGGAGCCGGGCAAGGGGAGAGAGGAAAGGGGAGAGGGAGCCACACACCCCGGCCCCAGGCGGCCATCGCGGCGGCCAGCAGGAGAGCTCTCCTCACCCCTCCCCCCCCCTCATTGGCCGCCACTCCCGTAACTCAGGCCACTCCGAGCGGCAACCCCTCCCAACTGCACTCGCAGGGATCCGGCGGCCATCTTACCTATTAGATCAACGGGCCCCAAATGCGCAGGCGCGGACCTGTTTGTTCTGCGCACACGCAGATCCGGCGGCCATCTTATGTATTAGATTAACGGGCCCCAACTGCGCAGGCGCGGACACATTGGGTTTCCATTGTGATGTCGAACACGAAGGTAATACTGCGCAGGCGCGACTGATGGGCAGGGCAAGTGGGAGGGATTTATTAAAGTTTGAAAAGTGATTTATTAAAGTTTAAATAGTGAATAACTTTTAAAATATAACAACCATTTGAACTGCAGGCCAATGATGAGTAAGGTGGGCCTCAAATTGTTGCGCTATTGTGTACCGTTTTGGATGTATTTCGGGTGCGTATAATCAAACAATCAAACACACAAGATGAGTTTTAGTAATATATAGATTACAGTAAATAAGTAATTTACTGATTCCTTTTACTTAGATCAAATTGCAGATTGCTGTCTTTGCCTCCTCAGCCATTAGAATTTAATTTAACATATGAAAATTTATTCATTTTCATCCTTCCAGTTCTGCCTTCCAAATGGCACTCATGGTGAAAGAAAACAAAATAATTAATGCATTTGTTTTCACAACTTCAGAGGGTCCAAATGCACTCCATAAAAAGTCTATGTGTTTTTATCGCTGAGACGCAGGAAAGGCCACAGCCTCTTTCCGAACAGCAAAGCTCAAAAACAGCAAAAAGAGAAATTATTTACTTCTTTTCTTTAAGTGGCATTGGTTGAAAGTTAAGAAGGCATTGCAAGAGTATTAATTTTCTTGCAAATTAGACCTTTTTTACATCTTTTTAATGTAAACCCAGGGTGTCTAATAGACCATGAGAGGCATTACTATACTTAATCAACACCTACTTATCTTCCTGATTATCAGGGTGGTAAATAGTGCTCTTGGTTGTTCTTGATTTGCAACCTCTATGTCTTTAACTACTACTGGCTGCAAAAAAATTAATTCACTCCTGATACCCAGCAGTGAATAGCTGGAAAGGGGTGTCATTGTATGCTGGGCACAGGACTACGGGCAGTGATGTGGGTTGTCTGTGGTAGCTAGAAGTTGAATGGCTGTGTCAGCTTGAGACCTACTGTACTGATGAAGGAATATCTGTCTGGCAGTGAAGTGGTTTTCAGGTGGTACTGGCCAGAGACCTGCTGGCAGTGTATGAGGGCAGTGAATCCAGCTGTTGGGCACTGTGTTTCTGGGCCTGTTGGAGGTGTCCAGCTGTGGTGGGCACTGGAACTGCAAGGATGTCTAGCTGTGTTGGGCAGTAAGATGCCGGAAGGGTCGGGGACATCTTGCTTTTTTTGGCACAGGGGTGCTGGATCTGCAGGGGGTGTCCAGCTGTTGTAGCACTGAACTACAGAGGGTGTCTAGTTGTATGCAGCACTGGAACTGCAAGGGGTGTCCAGCTGTTTGCATAATTGTAACTGTAGGGGGTTTCCAGCTGTTTGGAGCATTGAAACTGCAGGGGGTCTCCAGCTGTCTGCAGCATTGGAACTGCAGGGGGTCTCCAGCTCTGGAATTGCACGGGGTGTCCAGCTGTTTGCAGCATTGGAACTGCAGGGGGTGTTCAGCTGTTTGCAGCACCGGTGCGGCTCGGCTGCGGGACTTAACATCCGGCGCGGCTCGGCTCGGCTGCGGGACGTTTCAGTGCCCGGTACGGCTCGGCCGCTGGACTTAACATCGCCGGCGCGGCTTGACCGCGGGACGTTTCAGTGTCCGGTGCGGCTCGGCCGCGGGACTTAGCAGCGGCCGCGGTGCCTTCCATCGCCCGGCGCGGCTCGGCCGCTGGACTTAACATCGCCGGCGCGGCTCGGCTGCGGGACGTTTCAGTGCCCGGTGTGGCTCGGCCGCGGGGCCTTCCATCTCCTTGCGGGGGCTGTGCGTGTCGGTTGCCTCGGTAGGGGTCGAGCTGCCTGTCCGTTGGCGCGGGGGGGAAGAGAGTGGAAGTTTTGTTGCCTTCCATCACAGTGAGGGGGTGTTTGGAGTCACTGTGATGGATGTTGGTGTTGGGGTCGTGTGTCCTGTGTTCTTTTCTTTTTTGCTGTGTCTTGTGACTGCTGAAATTTCGTTCGGTATTTATACCGAATGACAATAAAGTTCTGTTATGTTATGGAACTGCAGGGGGTGTCCAGATGTATGAAGCACTGGAACTGCAGAGGGTGTCCTGCTGTGCTGGCCTAATTTGCTGTATCTGCAGAATGGTTACTGGAACTACACGAGACGTCCTAGTGTACTTGGCGATAAGCTGCTGGATCTGCAGGGTGTGTTCAGCTGAGCTGGGTAGTGTGTGACTTGTGAACTTCAAGTCTTCATTTCATTAAGAGAAACAGACGATCTCTTGGAGGCCCTCTTGGTAGAATCTCAAAACTCAAATTAAATCGAGTTTATATATGTTTTAAACACAAAGACACAATACAGAATTAACTACAGTTCCAATGGTACACAAAGACAATAAATGATTAACAACAGCCAATGGCCATATTTATCTACTAAGCTTTAATATTTTGAACTTAGACAAGTAAATTAACAGAATTATTGAGCATATTGTAACTGCCAAGACACCACTAAATATTCATAAACTTGTGCTGGTAAAAACTAATTTATATGGATTGTGTAGGAAGGAACTGCAGATGCTGGTTTAAACTGAAGATAGACACAAAATGCTGGAGTAACTCTGAGGGGCAAGCAGCATCTCTGGAGAGAAGGAATGGGTGACGTTTTGGGTGGAGACCCTTTGTCAGTCTGAGAAAGGGTCTCGGCCCAAAATGTCGCCCATTCCTTCTCTCCAGAGATGCTGCCTGTCCCGCTAAGTTACTCCAGCATTTTGTGTCTATCTTTAATCTATATGGATGGTCGGGAAGCTTCTAAGGACAGAGAACCCAGACATTCAAAATGAATATTGTGAAGTTGCCTCCCTTGAGTGCACAAATGCCCCAAAAACAGACAAATATGCCAATGACTGTGCTTAATGAGCCAAGTGATAAATAAGTCTGCTCTGGAGGCTTCCGGCAACTTTATCACAATGGGGGAAATAATTTAAGCTGAAGATTTCAAGTTTGATGTTGGCTGAATAACTTTTACCATTGCCTTACATTCGGCTGATGAATACGAGAACGAGTCGTGGTCATGTGAGTAGATAGCCTGTGTCTGCAAAGTTGTCCTTTAAATTTCAAACTGAATATTGATTTCAATGCACATGAGAACAGATATTCTGAAGACTGGTCCTTGTTCTGAACTAATGGCTGTTACTTCCATGTAATTGTATAACTCTTGAATAATCCTAGCAGTAGAAATCTGATAGAACTGGTGGGGATGTCCTGGTGTACTGGGCAGTGAGCTGCTGAAACTGGAGGGGATGTTCTGGTGTACTGGGCACTGAGCTGCTGGAACTGGAGGGGATGATAAGACACAAAAAGCTGAAGTAACTCAGCAGGACAGGCAAGCATCTCTGGAGAGAAGGAATGGGTGAAGTTTTGGGTTGAAACCCTTCTTCCCTTCTAAAACCCTTCTAAAAAATGAGGACATCTCAGATGTCCCAGTATGGAACACCTCATCTTGGGTGCAGATGCGGCGTAGACGGAGGAATTGGTAGTAGGGGATAGAGTCTTTGCAGGAAGCAGGGTGGGAAGAAGTGTAGTGGAGATAGTTGTGGGAGTTAGTGGGTTTGTAATAGACGTCAGTCAATAGTCTATTTCCTGTGATGGAGACTGTGAGATCAAGAAAGGGGAGGGAGGTGTCGGAGATGGTCCAAGTAAATTTGAGTGCAGGATGAAAATTGGTGGTGAAGTTGGTGAAGTCCATGAGTTCTGCATGGGTGCAGGAGGTAGCACCGATGCAGTCTTCAATGTAACGGAGATAGAGTTCAAGGATAGGACCAGCGTATGCCTGGAACAGGAATTGTTCAACTTTTAACAGTCTCTAAGGGGATGTCCTGGTGTACTGGTCTCTGGGCTGTTGGAACTGCAAGGGATTGTTCAGCTGTGGAAAATACTGAATAGCTCAAACATCTTTATTTTTACAAATTTGGTACAGTTCTGTGAGGATATAACAAGCACACAGATAGAGAGAAACCAGTAGATGTTGAGTAATTGGATTTCCAGAAAGCAATTGACAAGGTGCCACATAAAAAGCTACTGCACAAGTTAAAAGTGTGCAATTTATTGATAGTATGTAGGTAATATATTTTGGCATTGCCAACGGTCAGATAAAGGTCAGATCTGGACCAAACTCAGATCCTGGGGGGACAGGGCTTTCTCCATCGCTGCTCCCACCCTATGGAACTCACTACCCCAAACTGTCAGAGACTCCTCCTCACTCACCACATTCAAAACATCACTGAAGTCTCACCTCTTCAGCACTGCCTTCAACCACTGAAGGTCACCTCACCTTCTGTCTCCTTTCTCTGTTCGTTTACTTATTTATCTATTTATTCACTTCTCTATGTTCTAGAAATCCCTGTAAAGCGTCTTTGAGTGTTTGAAAAGCGCTATATAAATGTAATGCATTATTATTATTATTATTAAATAGCAATCAGTAACTAGAGTAATTAGTGGGGTGCCACATGTATTAAATTTTTTCTCATTATATTCCATCCACCAAATTATTGTCGCTCACAGGGGTTCTCCTTAACTATTGAGACTTCTTTATATTGTGTTCAGTTCTGCGCACGTTATAAGAAAGATGTTTTCAAGCTGGAAAGGGTACAGAGAAGATTTGCAAAGATGTTGCCAGGGCTAGAGGGTCAGAGTTTTAGAGGTTGAGTAGGCTGGGAATATATTCCTTGGAGCACAGGAGGATGAGGGGTAATCTTATAGAGAGGTGTTTAAGATCATGAGAAGAATAGATCGGGTAGATGCACAGAGTCTCTTGCCCAAAGTAAGTGAATCAAGGACCAGAGGACATTGGTTTAAGGTGAAGGGGAAAAGATTTAATAGGAACCGAAGGGGCAACTTTTTCACACAAAGAGTGGTGGGTGTATGGAACAAGCTGCCAGAGGAAGTAGTTGAGGCAGGGACTATCCCAACATTTAAGAGACAGTTAGACAGGTATATGGATAGGACAAGTTTTGAGGGATATGGACCAAATGCGGGCAGGTGGGACTAATGTAGCTGGGACATGTTGGCCGATGTTGGCAAGTTGGGCATAAGGGCTATTTCCACACTGTATGACATCATATCCTCCTCCCTTCTAAAAATCTCACATAGTTTTGTATCATCAGCAAGATGGAAATGTGACATTTAATATCCTCAACTGCATCATCAATATCGGTATCAATCTCTGCAGCACCAACCTGAGAAACATCCCATTCTCAATTCTCATGCCAGACTTACTCCTATTCTAACTGCTCTCACCTTAGGATCCCAACAAACCCTACTGAAAATCAAAATTCTCTACATCCACTTGTTCTCTATGTTCTACTTGTCAAATTCTTAAAGAACTGCATATTAGTCAAACATGATTTTACATTCATAAATTCATGCCAAGTCTGCCAATCTTTTTATTCTTTTCAAGGTTATCATTCTGCCAGATGGTGCCTCTAGTGCTACAAAGGGATGTGAAACATTGTTGTGGGTAAAGCTGCAGTCATTATGGAGGGGAGTGTCGGGCTGTGCTGGGCATTGTGTTGTCAGCACCAGAGCAAGGTACCAGTGAGCTACGAAGACTGATGTCAGGCAGGGTGCCAGGTCCTGGGCTGCTGGGATCGGTGGGGTGCCAGAACCTGGAGTGCTGGGCCTGGTGAGGTGCCAGGCCCAGACCTGCTGGGACTGGTGTGCTGTCGGGCCTGGGCTGCTACACCTAGAGCTGCTGGATAGACAAAAAATGCTGGAATAACGGTCTGGCAGCTTGGCCATCCCAGCACCTTTTGGCCTGGACCTCCACCAGTCCCAGCAGCTCTAGGAAAGAACTGTAGATGCTAGTTTAAATCAAAGGTAGACTCAAAATTCTCTGCCTCAGAAGGCAGTGGAGGCCAATTCTCTGAATGCATTCAAGAGAGAGCTAGCTAGAGCTCTTAAGGATAGCGGAGTCAGGGGGGTATGGGGAGAAGGCAGGAACGGGGTACTGATTGAGAATGATCAGCCATGATCACATTGAATGGTGGTGCTGGCTCGAAGGGTCGAATGGCCTACTCCTGCACGTATTGTCTATTGTCTAAAATGCTGGAGTAACTCAGTGGGACAGGCAGCATCTCTGGAGAGAAGGAATGGGTAGACACAAAATGCTGGCGTAAATCAGCGGATCAGACAGCATCTCTAGAGAGAAGGAATGGGTGACGTTTACTGATTAGCTAATTAATTTATTGCATCGTATATCATATCATATCATATATATACACAGCCGGAAACAGGCCTTTTTGGCCCTCCAAGTCCGTGCCGCCCAGCGATCCCCGTACATTAACACTATCCTACACCCACTAGGGACAATTTTTACATTTACCCAGCCAATTAACCTACATTCCATCGTATGGAAGGTGCATTCCCAATCTCGTTGTACCCCTGTACAATGACAATAAAGATGTATTGTAAGATAAGAAAATAACTGCAGATGCTGGTACAAATCGATTTATTCACAAAATGCTGGAGTAACTCAGCAGGTCAGGCAGCATCTCGGGAGAGAAGGAATGGGTGACGTTTCGGGTCGAGACCCTTCTTCAGACTGATGTCAGGGGGGCGGGACAAAGGCTATTGTATTGTTTCGGGTCGAGACCCTTTTTCAGTCTGCTGGGACTCGCCGTGGTGCCAGGCCCTGGGCTGCTGGGACTGATGACGTGCCAGCCCTGAGCTGTTGGGACGGGCGGGGTGCCAGTCCTGAGCTGGGCCAGCTGCGCGCACTCTAGCTGCCACCGACTTGCCGAGAAATGCTGTCCTGGACCAGACTGCCAGCTGAGAGGCTCTTCCCATCACCGCGGTGGGTGGAGCGAATCAGGACTCCCACGTTCCCACCGATAGGGCTGCGGCACTGGCTGGGCCCAGCGCCCCTGCAGGATGTAGCCCGAGTCTCCAGGCCAGGAATCAGTAATGGAGCCAGGTTCGTGTGACCGTCCACCGGGGAAGAGGCTGCGGCTGGACGCTGAGCCTGAGGCCCAGGAGGAGTCGGCGGCAGGGGGCGAGGCCCGGGAAAAGGCGGCGGGCGGCGAGGCCCGAAAGAAGCCGGTGGCGGGCGGCGAGGCACGGGAGAGGCCGGCGGCGGGCGCTGGGAGTGGAGAGAAGCCGGCGGTGAGCGGCGAGGCCCGGGAGAAGCCGGCGGCGGGCGGCGAGGCCCGGGAGAAGCCGGCGGCGGGCGGCGAGGCCCGGGAGAAGCCGGCGGCGGGCGGCGAGGCCCGGGAGAAGCCGGCGGAGGGCGGCGAGGCCCGGGAGAAGTCGGTGGCGGGGCGTGAGGCCCGGGAGAAGTCGGTGGCGGGCGGCGAGGCCCGGGAGAAGTCGGTGGCGGGCGGCGAGGCCCGGGAGAAGTCGGTGGCGGGCGGCGAGGCCCGGGAGAAGTCGGTGGCGGGCGGCGAGGCCCGGGAGAGGTCGGTGGCGGGCAGCGAGGCCCGGGAGAAGTCGGTGGCGGGCGGCGAGGCCCGGGAGAGGTCGGTGGCGGGCGGCGAGGCCCGGGAGAGGTCGGTGGCGGGCGGCGAGGCCCGGGAGAGGTCGGCAGTGGGGCGTGAGGCCCGGGAGAAGTCGGCTGAGGGGCGTGAGGCCCGGGAGAAGTCGGCTGAGGGGCGTGAGGCCCGGGAGAAGTCGGGTGAGCGGCGTGAGGCCCGGGAGAAGTCGGGTGAGCGGCGTGAGGCCCGGGAGAAGTCGGGTGAGCGGCGTGAGGCCCGGGAGAAGTCGGGTGAGCGGCGTGAGGCCCGGGAGAAGTCGGGTGAGCGGCGTGAGGCCCGGGAGAAGTCGGGTGAGCGGCGTGAGGCCCGGGAGAAGTCGGGTGAGCGGCGTGAGGGGCGTGAGGCCCGGGAGAAGTCGGGTGAGCGGCGTGAGGCCCGGGAGAAGTCGGCGGCGGGGCGTGATTCTCGGGAGAAGCCAACGGCGGACGCCGTGGCTCGGGAGCGGCAGGACGGAGCTTACTTCCACTCTTACTCGGACGTATCCATCCACGAGGAGATGATCGCTGACGCGGCGCGGACGGGCACGTACCGCCGGGCGCTGCAGTGGGGCTGCCGGCAGGGCCCGCAGCCTGGGGCTGGAGTCGGGCTGCTGCGCGGCCTGTCGGTGCTGGACGTGGGCGCAGGCACGGGCATCCTCAGCGCCTTCTGCGCGCAGGCGGGCGCGGCGCGCGTGTACGCGTGCGAGGCGTGCGGTGTGATGGTGGAGCGCGCGCGCGAGGTGGTCGCGGCCAACGGTCTGCGCGGCCGCGTGCGCGTGATGCAGGGCCGGGTGGAGGACGCGCGCCTGCCCGAGCCGGTAGACGCCATCGTTAGCGAGTGGATGGGCTACGGCCTCATGTACGAGTCCATGCTCCGCAGCGTCCTCCACGCCCGTGACCGCTGGCTCAAGCCCGGCGGCCTCATGTTCCCCTGCCGCGCCGAGCTCTACCTCGCCCCGGTCACCGACCCGGCCCTGCAAGAGCGCCTGTCCTTCTGGGCCGGCGTCAAGGAGCGCCACGGCGTTGACATGTCTTGCATGGGCGTCTTCGCCCGCCACTGCCTCATGAACGACGAGATGGCGGTGACCGCCCTGCACGGCGAGGACGTCCTGGGCCGGCCCTCCATGTTCGCGGCCATCGACCTGTACACGGTCACCGAGCAGGAGCTGGTGAAGCTGGGTGGCGACTTCACCACCACCTCCTTCGGCATTACCACCATGCACGCCTTTGCCCTCTGGTTTAACGTTATTTTCCCCACTTCGGCCCCCACAAGCAAGGTTGCCCTTGCAACCAGTACCAATGCGAATGGCCCTGGTGCAACTGGTTCCACTGCTAATGGTGGTCAAGCAGCCAGCTTCAATGTTCAAGATCGAGATATACCTGGCCCACGTGCAGCGTCTGTTGATGCAGATTTTAAGACTGGAACCATTGCAAACAATGAGTGCCATGCATCCTGCCCCAATCTCTGTGAAGCATCTGCGAATACAGTCAATGCTAATACTATCAGGCACAATGCGTTTACCGCCAACAGTGACAACCTCCAATCATTCAATGTCAATGGTGATGACCACAGAACAGTTGATGTTAATGCCAAGGAGCTCGAGCCAATTGTCTTGTCAACTTCTCCCTTTGCAGAGGAAACGCATTGGAAACAATCCTTACTTTATCTAGATGAGCCTGTGGAACTGTTTCAGGACACTGTGTTAAAAGGAAAGATAACTTTAACCCCAGCTGAAGATAACCCAAGATACCTCCGTATATCTTTGACTTATGAGATTGGAGATAGTGGGAAAAAAACAAAAATATTCAAAATGGGAGAAGATTTCCCTCCCTTTGAATGATATTTTAGAATGTGCGTATTGACTTTTCAGTGACTGGTCATCTTTTCACTGTTTGCTCTCCAGTTATTTTTCCAACTGATTCTTCTAACCCCATTATCTTTTGAAAGATTCATTGTAAAAATGTGTCTCAATGCATCAAACCCACCCAGAGAGCTAACTGTCAAGTCAGGAAATAAATGACACCTGAGTATCAGTGTCTTGCAGGATTGAAAATCGTGGTACGAAAACATATTAATTTTGAATTAAAGTTGAGCAGGGGTGTTGGGTTGGTTGTAATGAATGAAACTGCTTTTGATTGAATAGTTCTTTGTGCATGTGTGTTTTCTAGAATTTTAATAATTATGGATGAACTTGAGTTTTGTTGGTCTATTTTCATCAGCATGAAATCTTGCTGTGGTTTCCATATTCTAGCACCAGATTGGAAATGGACACAAAATGCTCGAGTAACTCAGCGGGACAGGCAGCATCCCTGGAGAGAAGGAATGGGTGATGTTTTGGGTCAAAGGGTCTCAACCCAAAACGTCACCCATTCCTTCTCTTCAGAGATGCTACCTGTCCCGCTGGGTTACTCCAGCATTATGTGTCTATGGAGTAAGCCAGCATCTGCAGTTCCTCCCTACCAAATTGGAAATCCAGAATTGCTGTGATACTTAGCAGGTCAGGCAATATCTGTGGAGATCCACAAATATGTCTAGAATCTGACATATTTACGGTTGTATTTCTCTCCATAGTGCTGCCAGACCTTAATATTCACAGAATTCTGTGTTTTATTTCAGATTGCCAGTACATGCAATATTTGCTTATGAACCGGTTGTTAGGGTATACATTTTAGGTACATACAAGTTGAAAGGTAACCAAGATTAATTCCTGGACAGTGTTGCTTTAAATGCCAGACATGCTGACCTCTTTGCCCTTAGGAAAGGGAAAATGAAAAGAGAATGGAAAGTCCATATTATGGATAGAGGTCTCATTTTAATGCCAAAAGACTTCTGGATATAATATCAACCTTTGCATTAACTGTCATCAGATGCTGACATGTGCATTTGTTGATCGCTGGTTCATTGCAAATTATTATAACCCTGCCTGCAATTGGTATTGATACATATCAATAGGTCTTTGGTTAATTAATTTGAAGCTTCTCTTAACTAACTTCTGTGGGCTGCTTTGATCATTATGTGGACATAATATATATATATATAACAATTACCTATGTTGCGGGCAATGTCATGTTGGAAGCGGTTAACTAATCAAGGTCTGAGCGTTCAATAGTGATATTAATGCAGTGCTATCGCACCGTGTCCTTTAATATTCAGTGTTTAAAGCAAATGAAAGGAGTATTTGTCATTGCCAATGTTTTGTACTGTACCTGATTAAGTCATAACTTTATTTAATTCTTTGACCATATCTTGCATTATTTATTTCCAAATCCTGTAACCTTCCTGTTTATTTTTCACTAGGCTTTGTTTTTAATTACCATTGTACATATATTTCACTCAGATACTTTCAGTGATCCATCTGAGTGACGTATAATGAAAAAAATGTTCATTAATATTGTGTTCTGAAGACTTGCATTATAATAAGACCACATATGAATATAAGACGATATTCATGTGAATCAGACTTCAGAGCTCAACTGCAAAAAAAATTAGCTACTGCATTTGCCCAGATAATAGTGATTACATTTTAAAGATACTTTTAAGTACCAGTGGCTCAATGGTAGTGATCTTGCTCCTAAGTGGATGCAGACAAAGCTTGTGATGCAAAGCACACCATGGTTGGACTCTGGCTGACGAGTCTCTGAAGAGTCTCAGAGTTGTGAAGTACAGAACAGGTCTTTCTGTCTGTTATATCCATGCTGACCATTGTACTTATCTATCTTTATTTATGCTAGTCTCATTCACCTGCATTTGATCTGAATCCTTCCCATTCAACAGCATTTGATCTGCATATAATTTAGTAAAACTGAAACGGTCACCTTCAGCCTCCTCTCCTCAAGGGAAAACAAACCCAGCCCATATAAAGTTTAGGCACTGTTATATAAATGTGGGATAACATTAAGCTCGGGGTCCAACATTCAGTCAAGGACTATCATAGTTTTGAGCTACTGATGATAAAATGAAGTTTTAATTTAAATAATGCATTAATTCAATAATGAAACTTATGTGGAATAGTAGAACAAGCTACTTAACTCAAATGCTCATAAAACATTGCCCACCATGTTTAATTTAACTCTTTATCAGTGTTAACATCACTTACACCCTCGTGTTTATGCAACTCACACCAGTGCCGTTCACCTGAGCCAATCCTTGCGATATCAAGCCCCACCTTATAACGAGTTCTTTGTGAAGAAAAAATGGTTAAACTGGAGTAGATCTTCTTGGACCTATTGAGGTGGAGAAAGGATGCAGAGAGGTTTATATGATGTGCCATGGGTTTAAAGTACTTAATAGATGGGAGTTGAGATATTTTTAATCCAGCGGGAGGTGACCATCTGGAGCTCACAGAGCAATAGAGGCAGAAATTCTCATCACCTTTGAAAAGTAGCAACAGCATAGTAACGTACAAGATTATGGACCAGGAGCTAGGAAAGATAATAAGGCTGGATAGCTCGTTCTTGGCGTGGCACAAATAGCAAGGTACAAAGGACCTCTTGTATTCTAAAATTGTCAAAGAAGAAACCAATGGTTAGATTTTCCTCTTGTTTGTGCCCAGGCAGTGGCTTGAACCTAAAGCTGATTTTGCTGCTGATCCAATGTACCATCCTCTCAGACTATACGATAGCAATGCAAGATGGAATAGAAGCCACAATACTGGAAGAGAGATTCCTTTTAAAGGATGCAGCTATTTTTACATCGGAAAGTAAGTATAGGATTGGGGATAGGACAATTGAGCAACGGGAAAAGCTCTCGCGTTCTCCAACCATCTCGAGAACAAGCAGGGAAAGGTATATGACCTTTCAGTCCACCATGCTTATGCCACTGCGTCCTGGGGCATTCCATTACTGATTCAACCATGCATTTCATATTTGGCCCCTCAACATTACATCTGCGATAGCTACTGCTACAGCTCATTCATTTAGATGAGCTACTGATATTCAAAATTGTCAAGATTTAGTTTAATTTTAATTAATATCAATGTTTTAATTAATTATAATTAATTAAGTGAATTTCTTCATTTTATTCCTTAATATTTAATTTTTTCTTTAATTGTTTCTCAATGTTTCTGATCCACAGAGAGCTACACGGTTGAAACATGTGCAGTCATTGGATTAGCATGGGTGTGACCATGGGGCTATTGTAGAAGGCAACTAGGTTCAGTAAAATCGCATCCGCTATATATCCCACGTTTCAGGAATTGACTGCTTAGGAGACACTTGATTGGTAGGCACTTGATTGGTAGGCACAGACATTGTGGGCCAAAGGGCCTGTTCCAGTGCTCTGCTGTTCTAAGTTTTGTGATTGGGCCACTTTTCCTGGGGGGTTTTTGTCAAAAATAAATGCATATATGTTGCAACTTATGCATTATTTCAGTAAATACCAACCACACTTTGTAATGGAATTTCCCAATCTACCGCCACCAAGCCTTCCCACATATCTGAAGTGCTCAAACTTTAAACACTTGGCTTTACAACAAACAACACTGCATTCAAAGTCATTGTAAAATTCTAGGGTGTTATTGTCACTTTTTTCTTGGTGCCTTTTTATAACAAGATTATAATTAACCCTTGTTGCACAGTACCAGATCTAAAATTGGCATCCTAATTTTTAGAAATAAGAGAGGTCTGAAGCCTATCTACCAACATACAATACAATACAATATATCTTTATTGTCATTGTACAGGGGTACAACGAGATTGGAAATGCGCCTCCCATACGATGCAATAAATTAATTAGCTAGTCAGTATTAATTTAAACAACCCATTGAAACAAATTGGAAGTTTTAAAACAGAATAAAGTGCAAGTAGATCTGCCGGTTCACTGTGCGATGTGACCGTCCGGCTCAGCAGGACCGGTTCATAGCAGCTATGTCCCTGGGGATGAAGCTGTTCCTGAGTCTGGAGGTGCAGGCGTAGAAGGCCTTGTATCGCCTGCCCGATGGTAGAAGTTCGAACAGACTGTTGCAGGGGTGTGAAGAGTCTGTGGATGCTGGTGGCTTTTCTGAGGCATCGTGTGTTGTGGATGCCCTCCAAGGCTGGTAGCTGTGTTCCGATGGTCCTCTGAGCTCTATGGACTACCCGCTGAAGAGCTTTCCTCTCTGCCTCCGTGCAGCTGAGATACCACACAGGGATGCAATGTGTTAGGATGCTCTATGGTGCAGCAGTAGAATGTCGTCAGCAGCTGTTCGGGCAGACCAGACTTTTTCAGTGTTCTTAGGTAGAACAGTCATTGCTGTGCCTTCTTGACCAGCGCAGCAGTGTTATTGGACCATGTGAGGTCCTCCAAAATGTGAGTGCCCAGACACCAACACAATTGTCAAGTTTGCAGACGACACAACGGTGATCGGGCTGATCACCAACGGTGATGAAACAAAATACAGTGCGGAGGTGCAGAACCTGGCGGACTGGTGCTCTGATAAAAACCTGTCCCTAAATACCATTCAAGCTGGACACTCCACACTGTCCCCGTTGATAAAGATCGGGGCGTATTCCCCGTTGTGTGACCTACAACGGGGAATCAGCTCCTTGGTCTTGGTGGTATTTAGGGACAGGTTTTTATCAGAGCACCAGTCCGCCAGGTTCTGCACCTCCGCACTGTATTTTGTTTCATCACCGTTGGTGATCAGCCCGATCACCGTTGTGTCGTCTGCAAACTTGACAATTGTGTTGGTGTCGAATGCAGGAACACAGTCGTGTGTGAAGAGGGAGTAGAGCATGGGGCTCAGAACACAGCCCTGTGGTGTGCAGGTACTCAGGGTGATAGTGGAGGACAGGTGCCTTTCCTTTACTATATGGCAAAAGCTTTATGAATTACCAGCAGCCCTTTTATTTCTGTTAACTCTGGTCCAGTGATGCTACTGAATGTTTACAGAGAAAAGATGACCTCTGCTGGAATAGTATTGTATTATCTGTTTGTATAATAAACGATAGTGGATAATGGAAAGATATATATATTATATAACTATATATATATAATATATAAATGAGGAAATTCCTGCATAAACCATTTTTTTCCCTCACTTTCTCAGCCATTTCTTGTTAAGGCATATTATGGAAGGCATTTTCAGCAGAACCATTTAGCAAACATTCTCCAAATGTGATGTGAAAATCGTGTAACTGATCAAGAGACAAGCTTATTGAAGGAAAAACTTGCACTGCATTGATAGACCAGGAATGTACTGGATGCAGCTTACAGTTTGGTCTCAATAGGTGCAGGAGTAGGCCATTCGGCCCTTCGAGCCAGCACTGCCATTCAATGTGATCATGCTGATCATTCACAATCAGTACCCCATTCCTGCCTTCTCCCCATACCCCCTGACTCCACTATCTTTAAGAGCTCTATCGAGCTCTCTCTTGGAAGCATCCAGAGAATTGGCCTCCACTGCCTTCTGAGGCAGAAAATTCCACAGATTTACAACTCTGACTGAAAAAGTTTTTCCTCATCTCCGTTCTAAATGGCCTACCCCTTATTCTTAAACTGTGGTCCCTGGTTCTGGACTCCCCCAACATTGGGAACATGTTTCCTGCCTCTAACTTGTCCATCCCTTAATAATCTTATGTTTCAATAAGATCCCCTCTCATCCTTCTAAATTCCAGCGTATACAAGCCTAGTCGCTCCAGTCTTTCAACACACGACAGTCCCGCCATTCCGGGAATTAACCTAGTGAACCGATGCTGCACGCCCTCAATAGCAAGAATGTCCTTCCTCAAATTTGGAGACCAAAACTGCACACAGTACTCCAGGTGCAGTCTCACCAGGACCCTGTACAACTGCAGAAGGACCTCTTTGCTCCTATACTCAACTCCTCTTGTCATAAAGGCCAACATGCCATTAGCTTTCTTCACTGCCTGCTGTACCTGCATGCTAACGTTAAGTGACTGATGAACAAGGACACCCAGATCTCTTTGTAAGTCCCCATTTCCTAACTTGACACCATTCAGATAATAATCTGCCTTCCTGTTCTTACCACCAAAGTGGATAACCTCACATTTATCCACATTAAACTGCATCTGCCCACTCACACAACCTGTCCAAGTCTCAGTATCTTTAATTTATGAAAGATAAATATGGCAGGGTTCCCCATCTAATAACGATGGAGTTAAATAGAAGAATGAGCCAAATATAAGAATGTAACATTTTTGGTTAATGCTGCAACTTTGAACAGGTTAACAAAATTGTTCAAATGAAACAAATTGTGTGTAGAATCATGTGCAGTGTATCAAAGCTTACTCAACATGTCAAGGTTGCAGGCTGTATGGTTCTATTCCTGAGGGATAATTGGACACTACAATCTCCCACCATTGCAGAAGTGGGAGAATGGGTGGGTAGCAAATGCACATCATGTGCATGGAGAATTGCACAACACAGTGAAGAGAATGATATATGCACAAATTGTGTGACCACATTTAACAATCGGGTTTAAAAATAAAAATTTGAGGCCTACGAATTCCAGCGCCATCCCGTGATAACATCCACTTCGAGCAACAAATCAAGGAAAATAACAGGATCGATTTAGTGCTGTTGTGGGTATTCAACATTATAGGTAAGTTATTTAGTTATTGGCACTGTGTTGGTAAGATTACGTTTCTCTACAATGTTCCAAAAGGAGTGTTGCACAGGAAGTAATGTTTTCACATTGAGATAAAATAACGCAGAAATACTTGCTGTCCTGTTTCTCATCATCCCTTTGTAGTTGCCTAATGCTGGAAAACACAATGTGATATCGTTGAATTTACAGGTACTGTATTGCAATTCAACTGAAATCTTGTCTGCCCTCTCAGGAAAGATCCCTTTGGTGCCATTCAAAGGCTTCTTGAATTCAGAATCGTATTTATTTCACAACAATCACCACTAATATTGATTTCTCTGGGCATTCGGGTTTTTTTTGTTGTGGAATCTTGTTCCGTGCAAAGTGGGTGGTATGGAACTAGAAATCCTTCAATGCATGAAAACCTATGTTGGAACAGCAAAGTCTCCACCAATATTCTAACCAGCACAATGTTCAAAACATTGTATACAGCAGAATCAGCAACGTCGGGCCTTGTGATCAGGTCATTAAAATAAAGCAGGATGACGCTTTTGTGTTCCAGCCAAGGCTTGTTCCTACAATCAAGGTATCTGTGAACCAGGTATTTACAGCAAAAAATAACATCAGTCAAAGATACCCAGTATGACTAAATGCACTGATACAAAAAAAAAACATCAAATAGGTTAGTCTTGTAACCAAAGTCTATTAAAACAGCAGGTTCAACACAAACAAGATAAAGGGGCTTATGCAACACGAAGCTCATTAAATGAGCTGGTTCAGCAGAAGCCAATTAAAAGATCAGCTGCAATGGAAGTTCATCAAATGGACAGATACATCAGGAGGTCCATAAAACCCACAGCTGAACATTGAAATCTTTCCATTAAAAACAAATAAAATTCACCATTGCATACTGAGGTTATTAAAAGACTAACTTGGTACTTTGTTGTTTTTCAAGAGTGCCAAAGTGTGCAACTTGGTATGCACCTCAGAAGCCAAAAATAAATTGTGTTGCACAATCAGCCAATGCAGCATTGGCTACCCGCCCATCTTCTGTAAGGTTCAGTTCATCTAAAGCTCTTCTGTACGTAACATAACTCTCACCATGTTTCATCGCTGATGTTCTTTCTGATCTATATTTGGTGCTGCTTGGCACGCATCCAAATATAAAATTTTCATCCAAGTTAATCTATGCCCTCTGCATTTCATTCAACTTGCACTTAGTTCTGGAATTCCCTTCCTACATCGCTCTGCCTCTCCATCAGTGATATTGCCAATTTGGCCAAGCTTCTTGATAATTATGTTTGTGTAGTTTGACATGCATTTCTGTTTGATAACGCTCCTGGAAAGTGCTTTAAAATATATGACTGTCATAAGGTAGGATGGTGTTGTCCAACCCAACTCAGATTACATCTTAGCTAAATTAATTAGTTGCATGCTCCAAGGGAACACATACTTTAAAAGATTTGGAGGATCTAACTCGTCAGATTGGAAATCATGTTGCTTCAAATCCTTTAGACTTTTGTGCTGGAGAGTTGGAATAGTTCATTTAAAATTTGAATACACTTGATCCAAATCTTTGTTATCTTCATTTAATGAGATAGAAGAAGGGAACTGGGGCAATGCGGTGTTGAAGAATCTGATGCTAAAATTAAGTGTTGAACAATATGAGGTAATTATGTGTTATGGCAGAAGGATCATTTCATATTAATATATCTTGTAATCTTTCCCTCCATCATCATCATCCCCAGTATATGTTTCTTAAATGACTCACTTGAGCAGGTCATTTTAGCTGCTTCTAACTACAATTATCAATCCTTCACCTACTTGTATCAACAGTTATAAAAACTCACCCAAGAATGAATAATTGAATCTTGAAAAGAACCATCATTCATTTTAGCAATGTAAATTTTGTGCACTTTAATCATGGAGGATTTCAACTTATTTACCATTAATCACATAGTGCAGTTTGCAGTACGTCAAAATGGGTTTTTTTATGAGACCATGGTTCGAAGAGTAATCTCACAAGGATGAATACTCAATCTGAACTCCCGGAATAAAATTAAGGCACAGCACCATCGTTCCCCCCCAAATCCCACACCCATTCCCATGGTTTCACAGAGAGTCCATGATTTCAACATGCAGGTAGACTGGGAAAATCAGGTTGGAAATGGACCCCAGGAAAGAGAGTTTGTAGAGTGCCTTCGAGATGGATTCTTAGAACAGCTTGTACTGGAGCCTACCAGGGAGAAGGCAATTCTGGATTTAGTGTTGTGTAATGATCCTGATCTGATAAGGGGACTAGAGGTAAAAGAGCCATTAGGAGGCAGTGATCACAACATGATAAGTTTTACTCTGCAAATGGAAAGGCAGAAGGGAAAATCTGAAGTGTCGGTATTGCAGTATAGCAAAGTGGATTACAGAGGCATGAGGCAGGAGCTGGCCAAAATTGACTGGAAGGAGGCCCTAGCAGGGAAGACGGTAGAACAGCAATGGCAGGTATTCCTGGGAATAATGCAGAGGTTGCAGGATCAATTTATTCAAAGAGGCGGAAAGACTCTAATGGGAGTAAAAGACACCTGTGGCTGACGATGGAAGTCAAGGACAGCATAAAAATTAAGGAGAGGAAGTATAACATAGCAAAGAAGAGTGGGAAGACAGAGGATTGGGACTCTTTTAAAGAGCAACAAAAGTTAACTAAAAAGGCAATACGGGGAGAAAAGATGAGGTACGAGGGTAAACTAGCCAATAATATAAAGGAGGATAGCAAAAGTTTTTTTAGGTACGTGAAGAGGAAAAAAATAGTCAAGGCAAATGTGGGTCCCTTGAAGACAGAAGCAGGGGAATTTATTATGGGGAACAAAGAAATGGCAGACGAGTTAAACCGTTACTTTGGATCTGTGTTTACTGAGGAGGATACACACAATCTCCCAAATGTTCTAGGGGCCGGAGAACCTAGGGTGATGGAGGAACTGAAGGAAATCCACATTAGGCAGGAAATGGTTTTGGGTAGACTGATGGAGGCGGCTCTAGAAATAGTGGAAGCATTGGAGATCATTTTTCAATGTTCTATAGATTCAGGATCAGTTCCTGTGGATTGGAGGATAGCAAATGTTATCCCACTTTTTAAGAAAGGAGGGAGAGAGAAAACGGGTAATTATAGACCAGTTAGTCTGACATCAGTGGTGGGGAAGATGCTGGAGTCAATTATAAAAGACGAAATTGCTAAGCATTTGGATAGCAGTAACAGGATCATTCCGAGTCAGCATGGATTTACGAAGGGGAAATCATGCTTGACAAATCTACTGGAATTTTTTGAGGATGTAACTAGGAAAATTGACAGGGGAGAGTCAGTGGATGTGGTGTACCTCGACTTTCAGAAAGCCTTCAACAAGGTCCCACATAGGAGATTAGTGGGCAAAATTAGAGCACGTGGTATTGGGGGTAGGGTACTGACATGGATAGAAAATTGGTTGACAGACTGAAAGCAAAGAGTGGGGATAAATGGGTCCCTTTCGGAATGGCAGGCAGTGACCAGTGGGGTACCGCAAGGTTCGGTGCTGGGACCCCAGCTATTTACGATATACATTAATGACTTAGATGAAGGGATTAAAAGTACCATTAGCAAATTTGCAGATGATACTAAGCTGGGGGTAGTGTGAATTGTGAGGAAGATGCAATAAGGCTGCAGGGTGACTTGGACAGGTTGTGTGAGTGGGCGGATACATGGCAGATGCAGTTTAATGTAGATAAGTGTGAGGTTATTCACTTTGGAAGTAAGAATAGAAAGGCAGATTATTATCTGAATGGTGTCAAGTTAGGAAGAGGGGATGTTCAACGAGATCTGGGTGTCCTAGTGCATCAGTCACTGAAAGGAAGCATGCAGGTACAGCAGGCAGTGAAGAAAGCCAATGGAATGTTGGCCTTCGTAACAAGAGGAGTTGAGTATAGGAGCAAAGAGGTCCTTCTACAGTTGTACCGGGCCCTGCTGAGACCGCACCTGGAGTACTGTGTGCAGTTTTGGTCTCCAAATTTGAGGAAGGATATTCTTGCTATTGAGGGCGTGCAGCGTAGGTTCACTAGGTTGATTCCCGGAATGGCGGGACTGTCGTATGTTGAAAGGCTGGAGCAATTAGGCTTGTATACACTGGAATTTAGAAGGATGTGGGGGGATCTTATTGAAACGTATAAGATAATTAGGGGATTGGACACATTAGAGGCAGGAAACATGTTCCCAATGTTGGGGGAGTCCAGAACAAGGGGCCACAGTTTAAGAATAAGGGGTAGGCCATTTAGAACGGAGATGAGGAAGAACTTTTTCAGTCAGAGAGTGGTGAAGGTGTGGAATTCTCTGCCTCAGAAGGCAGTGGAGGCCAGTTCGTTGGATGCTTTCAAGAGAGAGCTGGATAGAGCTCTTAAGGATAGCGGAGTGAGGGGGTATGGGGAGAAGGCAGGAACGGGGTACTGATTGAGAGTGATCAGCCATGATCGCATTGAATGGCGGTGCTGGCTCGAAGGGCTGAATGGCCTACTCCTGCACCTATTGTCTATTGTCTATAATCCCATTGTTCCTGGGCCACATGCCGTTCCACATTTGGTAGCAAAGTTTGTCTCTTGATAAACTGATTCTGCATCACATCTGACAACTCTGAGGAGGGTTAGTGCCAAAGCAAAACACTGCATGATGGAGGTGGACCAGATGGCAGACAACTGACACCTAATCCCATAAGAGCTGGCAGTCACTAGATGTTCTTAAACATGCGCTATTGAGTTGAGACAATAACGTGAAGGAGAAAGATGTGAGGTAAAATAGGGTAACACACAGTTATTACCAAAGCAATTTACAAGATTTAGATTTTGCAATACAATACAATACAATATATCTTTATTGTCATTGTACCCAGGGGTACAACGAGATTGGGAATGCGCCTCCCATACGATGCAATAATTTAATTAATTTAGACAACAGCAACCCAACGAAACAATTGTAACAGTTTTAGACAGGGTAAAGTGCAGGTTGATCTATGCGTTGTGACCATCCGGCTCAGCAGGACCGGTTCATAGCTGTTCCTGAGTCTGGAGGTGCGGGCGTAGAAGGCCTTGTATCGTCTGCCCGATGGAAGGAGTTCGAACAGACTGTTGCAGGGGTGTGAAGAGTCTTTGTGGATGCTGGTGGCTTTTCTGAGGCATCGTGTGTTGTAGATGCCCACCAAGTCTGGTAGCTGTGTTCCGATGGCCCTCTGAGCTCTATGGACTACCCGCTGTAGAGCTTTCCTTTCTGCCTCCGTGCAGCTGAGGTACCACACAGGGATGCCATGCATTAGGATGCTCTCTATGGTGCAGCAGTAGAAGGTCGTCAGCAGCTGTTGGGGTAGACCAGACTTTTTCAGTGTTCTTAGGTAGAACAGTCTTTGCTGTGCCTTCTTGACCAGCGCAGCAGTGTTATTGGACCATGTTAGGTCCTCCGAAATGTGAGTGCCCAGAAACTTGAAGCTGGACACTCTCTCCACACTGTCCCCGTTGATAGAGATCGGGGCATATTCCCCGTTATGTGACCTACGGAAGTTGATGATCAGCTCCTTGGTCTTGGTGGTATTTAGGGACAGGTTGTTATCCGAGCACCAGTCCGCCAGGTTCTGCACCTCCGCTCTATAGTTTGTTTCATCCCCGTTGGTGATAAGCCCGATCACCGTTGTGTCGTCTGGAAACTTGACAATGGTGTTGGTGTCGAATGCAGGAACACAGTCGTGTGTGAAGAGGGAGTAGAGCATGGGGCTCAGAACACAGTCCTGTGGTGTGCCGGTACTCAGGGTGATAGTGGAGGACAGGTGCGTCCCATTCTCACTGCCTGCGGTCGTTCCAGCAGGAAGTCCAGGATCCAGTCATAATGATGAAAGACTTGATATATTTCACTAATCTGTTCTTGTATCCTTAGAATTTGTGCGGCTGGTCTAGGTGAGTCTTCGGTCAATAGCTTTGAAGATGTTGATGATGGGTGACACTAATGTTAATGCTACAGGATGTCAAGGAAGGTGGCTAGCCACCTGCTGGATAACATTATTGTTTGGTGCTTCTGTGGCTCAAATGTCACTTTTTTATTTATTATCTCATGCCTGATTGTTGCCTACATGTTTGCTGAGAAGTTGTAATCCAAGCAATTATCAATGAACATACCTACATGATTGATAGAGGTAATTGTTGAAGCAGTTGAATGTAGTCGGACTAAGGGCTCTTTCCTGAGGAACGTGTGCAATGATGTCCTGGAGTGAGATAACTAACTTCTAACAACGCCAAACATCTTCCTTTGAAGTGTGATCTCATCCACAGGAGTATATTTCCCATGATACCCAGTGACTTCAGTTTTACCAGGGCCTCTTGATGGCACATTTGCTATCAAGGGCTGTTATTGACACTCGTGTTTAGACCAAGGCTGTGATGGGGTCTGTAGCAAAATGGTCCTGGTGAAATCCAAACAGTGAGCAACCTATTGAAGAGTACGTGGCTATAAAAAGTACTGTGGATGACGTTTGGCGGATAAGTGAGAGTAGATTGATTCATCAGTAATTAGCTAAAATAGGTTTGCCTTTATGTGACAAGGCCATAGCAGACATTTTTCAAATTGTAGGTAGTTGGCTCTGGATTGCAGGTCTTCAATACTGCACCTGACATGTGGTCTGGTCCCATAGGCCTTGCCATACCGAGTTGTTATCTCTGGTGGTGAATTGAAAACAGGCTTCTACAATAATAAAGATCTCAGGAGGAAGCCACGGTGGATTACCCGCTCAACATTTCTGGCTGAACAGAGTTGTAAATGCTTCAGTATTATCTTTAGCATTTACTTGCAGGGTCCCACTGTTGTTGTAGATGGGAATGTTCTAGGAGCATTGTCCTTCGCCTGATAGCTGTTTAATTGTCTGCCACCAACATTGACTAGATTTGGAGGACTGCAGAAATTTGATCTGAACTGTTCTTTTTTCAAGAATTTAATTGTTGATTGGTGTTTTTATTCCTTAGCACATGTTGTTGTACGTTGCAATCTCACTTGGCTGGCATCTCTTCGTGTTTTGGTTATTTCAGTTGCTGTTCCTGATATTTCATCCCACATATCTCATTGAATAAGGGTGATGCCCAGATTTGCCAGTTCATAAGGTTGCAGATTGTGCTGCCTACATTTCTGCTACCGCTGATAGTCCACAGAGCTTCATTGATGTCTAGTTTTGAACTGCCAGATCCATTCTGAGTCTACCCCACCAACATGTTTGTCGAGCCACACAGCTCAGTGGAGGATATCATCAGTGGGAAGATGGGTCTTTTCCTCCATAGGACTGTGCGGTAGTCACTTCTCCCAATACTGTCAAGGACAGATACATTTACCATAGGTAAATTGGTGAAGATGAGGTCGCAGGATTATCCCTGCTGTTAATCTCTCTGACTTTGAGTATGGCAGTCAGTCTGATGCTTGCTTGTTTTGTGGGATGTCTCTGAATTTAGGTGCCGGTCCCCTAACATTTGTGGGAAGAACTTTGTGGAGTCGACTGGGCTAGGAGCCACTTTTCTGTATTGAAGTTTGGTTACAGGAGATCCATTTGGTTTTATTCATCGTGAGTTTTAATGTAGCGATTACAATACAGCTGAATGACATGCTCACCCATCTTCAAATCCACCACCTAAGGGATATTATTTAATCAGGCGGGTTTTACCACAATCTGCTAGTATTGCAGTCATCTTTACCTTTCCACGTTTTTCACTGAATTTAACATCCATGGCTACCAAGGTATCATTTGAATTTGTAATTTTGGATTGTTAGTCCTGGCCTTGGATTATTAATCTGGTACTTTCATTCCTGCACCCCCACCACACCCATAATGGTCTTCTCTACAAAGGCCTCTCAATGTTACCTCAATTAAATTTCTGATTGGTATAGTTTGTTGCAAGGTTGAAGAATTAGCCTAGACTCTCTCCTAATTAAAATTCTTCCATTCTGCAATATTCTCATAGATCTCCTGTGCACCGCCCCACAGTGCAGTCATATCCTTTCTGCTGTGGGGACGAGAACTTTCCTCAATAATCTAGATGTGACCTAACTCTAACCCTTGTTTTAGTCAGCCCCAGCATAACTTCCATACTCTTACATTCAATGCGTTGGCAAGTAAAAGTAACACTTTGTATCCAACTGCCTATCTGTCCTATTTCCAGAATATATGGATATACATCCATGTTCCCTATCTTCTACACGTCTTTGTATACCACTCTTTATTTTATATTGCTTTGCCTCATTTGCCTTCTCCACTGCATTTCTAAACATCTCTTAGGCTTAAATGATTATTGTGCCCATCTAACGAGTCTACTTGTATTCTCCTGCAGCCTACAACTTTCGTCTTCACTATCAATCACACTGCCAATGTCATATTCACAAGTTCACGTTATAGGAGTAGAATTAGGCCATTCGGCCCATCGAGTCTACTCCTCCATTCAATCTTGGCTGATCTCTACCTCCTAATCCCATTTTCTTGCCTTCTCCCCATAATCCTTGACACCTGTTCTAATCAAGAATTTGTCTATCTCTGCCTTAAACATATCCACTGACTTGGCCTCCAACGCCCTCTGTGGCAATGAATTCCGCAAATTAACTACCCTCTGACTAAAGAAGTTCCTCCTCACCTCCTTTACAAAAGAGCGCCCTTTAAATCTGAGGCTATGACCTTGGTTCTAAACTCTCCAACCAGTGAAAACATCCTTTCCACATCCACTCTATCTATGTAGTAGATTCATCTGCAAACTTCTTAATCATGTCCCCCTGCATGTAAGTCCAGATCTAGTAAGACTGACATGAACTGCCATCTGCCCTTGAGTAATCAAACAACTGCAGATGCTGGTTAATACACTAATGGACACAAAGTGCTGGAGTATATCAGCAGGTCAGGCAGGTCTGGAGAAGACATCTCCACCCAAAACGTCACCTATCTATGTTCTCCAGAGATGCCACCTGACCTGCTGAGTTGCTCCTACAATATGTGTCCTTTACAGTAATCTAAATATTGATTCACCTTTGAATACATTCAGTACCTGAACATCCACAGCCCTTTGAAATAGAGAATTTAGAAAAAGGCTTGGACCTAAATGTTAAAATACTATTTATCTTTCTGCATATTTTATCTGACCAACTGAGCATTTTCTGTTATAATTTAAGATTTTCAACATCTGCACTTTTTTGATTTTCATTGACTTTTCAGTGATACTAAATTTAAATTTTCTGCTTTTCCAGAGTTCATAGGTTGTCAGCATTTGGGATGGAGATGATTAGTGAGTTGGTAGAAATTGAGATGGAGATGATTACTGAGTTGAGGTGGTGGGGTGGGTGGGAGTGGGAGGCTGGCCAGTTGAAGTAAGATATAATGTATTTTGACAAGCTCTATCTAATCAGAGCTGGCAGCTTTCATAACGTTCTTTAACTGCATTACTGCACACTTTCCCTTGGGTCTCAGACTTAAGTCATGGCTCATTGAGTAAGTTACAACAGGACTATGGGTCTATGAGCTAGCAACCTTTGGACAAGAAAGAAAGAAAACAGTGGAATTAAAGAAAAATTAAAGATATATTTAACCTTCGATTCTCAATTGATTAATGCACTGACCTTTAAATTGCTTATAGTCCATTGTACATAGCTACACGACATGATGTGCATCAACAGGGAGGCTTAGGACCAACCCCAAATTGGGCCCTGGGCAGAGTCACAACATTTGGATGTACAGAGACAGCTCCTTCATTTGCAATGTTGAATATCAGTTGCTTTCCTAAGAGTGAAAACTGGGAGATGAGGAAAGGTAGAATGGTAATGTTGGGGTTGAGGGTTATGAACTTGAATATCCTGGAGTTAAGCAAAGCAGGTGTGCGTTATTTTGCTCCACAGATAGATTTTTTAAAAAAAGTTTATCATTTGGAAACTGTTGCAGCTTTGTGGCCGATGAAGAGTCCTGATTAGATTAGTTTGCTCAATTTCATTGCTGATAGTAGTTCAATTGGAATTTTTGTCAGGTAAATCTATTAAGGTATACGAGGTAAAGCTGGATGAATCGAGCTGCCAATTGAACTGAATTCCTATTGCTTTGTCTATATGCAGAGATATTAATGTAAAGTGTGTACCAGTGATGCTGGGTACCTGTACAGTAAGATTTCATGTTCTAACCCCACACATAATTCAGGGAAAACTATCCCAAAATATCACAGTGCTGCAGCTTCCATTTCTCCCATTGATGTACTGTTTCACAGTGTTAGGCTGCAAGTCAAGAAGTATTGTTATTTCTAGCCTTTTGAATAAAAGATGAATTTTCAGCTTGAAAACTTGTATCAGAATGCTGGAACTCCATTCACAGATGAAAGATGTGCATGGTGCATTGATTTATGTTTGGTGAGATGGCTTTGCTTAAAGCAGAGGGGAGCAAATTGAATGTTTTTTAAAAAAAGCAAAAGAAACCAGCGGAAGAGAGTAATAATGCTTTTAAAACAGTGAGCTATTATTGATCTGGAATCCAGTGCTTCAAATGGTGGTGTTAATAGATTCAATCAAAATGTTCCAATTTAATAAGATAAACATTATAAGGGAAAAACGTTGCACTCCTCTCTAGACAAAAGAGGAGTTATGCAATTAATTAGATAATTCTTTTAAAGGGTTGAAACTGGTATGATGGGATTTCCTGTTCTAATCCCAGGCATAGTTCAGGAAATACTATTCCTAAAATATCACAGTGCTACAATTTCTCCCATTGATGTACTATCTGTTTCACAGTGTTAGCCTACAAGTCCTGCGTTGTATGTCCCCTATTTGTAGATTATGATCCCGTGAATTCTCACAAGCCTCTGTGATCAGACCTGAAAATATTCATTTTGTTCTCTCTACAACCTCCTTCTGGTTTTCCATACAATACCATGCTGTCAGTTTGTTCTTTTCATGCGCTAGCAGAACCTGCTCTGAGGTGCACAGCCTGTAGACTGCTGCCTACTGGTGAAATAAAATCTATATCGCACCCACTAATTATTCTCCTAATGGTGGATTAGAACATTAGAAAACTCATTTAAAAACGCAATCATTGTAAACATTTGTATCTTAGTTATTAAATAAGCAGGAGGCCCCATAGCAGAAGCCTCCACGTCGCGGGGCTGGAAACTGGAAGTGTCCTGAGCTAATTCTGCTACCACCATCATCTATTGTACCAGTGATGGCTCCCACTGATTGTCGCCGGATGCTTGTGCCCTTTTCAGGACGGACAATGACAGCGATGTAACATTTGAAACATGGATGATGGACACGAAAGAAGAAGAATTAGCAGGAAAAGTTTTACAAGTTTACAAGTTCCTGCTTTCCATGGAAATTGTCTTGCACCCATGATAAACAAACACAGAAGAGCAAGGAGCACCTATTTTGTTGTTCATCCTCTCTAAGTCCTTTCTCAGGAACACTGAAGACTGTACAAGATTTGCGTACATCTTCTGGTTACTGCCTTTCCCTGTCTTTCCTTCTCTCACTTTCATTATCTCTCTTTCTCTATCTGTCTCTTCCACTCAGTACCATGTTTCCATATTTCTTGTTCTTCTGTTCAATCAATTTCACCATCATTTTTGCACTGCTGTATTTCTTCCTGCTGCTGGAGAAAAATTGGATCACACCACCACTTTCGCAGAAGCAATGAGAGGGAATGAACAGTTTTTTTTAACTGCATTTTCATGCAAAGGGCAATTTTTAATGTTAACTACACCACATGATAAAATATGGTGGCCTCTTAACACAGATTGCATGGACCAATGGCCGAGCTAGCAGGTGACCTCACTCCATCACATCCGTGCTACAGGTCATAAACATTCTGGTCCAATTTATTTCACAGTGAAATATTTTTCTAAGTGCTTGGGAACACACGAAGGAGATTGAAATTGACTGACGTACTCTGTCAGCTGAGGGCACAAAATTATTAGAACGCTCTGTGTGTGTGTGCGAATGCTCGTGTGTTATATATGTATTGGTATCTGCTTATTTATGCATTTTTGAGCACTCTGGGAAGAGAAGGGAATCAATGAAAGCATCTGATTTTCCTCATATTATTCCACATATTTCCCTTGATATAAAAGGAGTCAATTTTCTACACATCTAGTCTATGCTAGATCCACGGACTTCGATTCGCAGTTCCCTCGAATCGAAGTCCGTCTCACCGCCATGCACATTGAGCCACACCCAATTCTGGTGTAAAATGGACATTTCCTCCTCCTTTTGTGCTTGGGGACATAGAACCGGTTTCGGTTTTCAGTTTTGGGCTTGCAAATGTGGGCACTGTGCCCAACAATGCCACTGTATACGTCATCCAAGAAATTACCCACATAATGATGTGCTGTGGCAATAGATTCTGCAGGCCCACGCATGCTGTGTCAACTTTGTGGGTCACCACACAGTTGAAATTCAGAACCCAGCCCACATTTCAGCCATCCCATCAACATGCCCTTGAACCACAGCACCTGAACTATCCCCAAGAATTTACGAGTCCTTGCATTGCTCTCAGTAATGCTGCTTACCAATGGAACCTCAGTGAACAACTGCTCACACACATTGAGAGTAATCAATCATAATCTTCATTTGTTGGACAATCTTCATAATGTACTTCCTGACTCCCATGATCTCTCTGTGGCTCTGAATGCGAGCTTGTAATGACCAAAGTGCTGAAAGACTCCTATCAATGGAACTATGGAGGTGACTATAATGTTAATGTTTGGGGCTGCTCAAAGTGCTTCAGAACCCCAGTCCTGCAGCACCCCTCCATGGCTACTTCCCTTCCCCCTTCCATCAGTCTATCCTGCCTTTTGGGCCTTGTGACCACCGTGAAGAAAGAAGGGGATACCGCCATTAAAGCCCTCTGTCCGATCCCAACACATCTACCTAAACAAAATAGCCTCATGGTGTCCATTTTATACTTTCTCTTGAATGTTATTTTATCTGTATAATGTAAATGAATGCTCTAGTCAATCACACCAAACACCCCTGAAACACCTGATCAAAAGCTCTTCAAATTGCACCATTTACCCAGCTTTAGCCTGACCATATGCTTGCCATCTGTTTTCTCTGGAGCCAGCCTGCCTGCCCTTATCACTTTTGCAAGATCTTTGTAGGTGCTGGATTTAAAGGTCTTCAAGGTCATTACCATGTCTTCATTCAAGATCTTGTTCCCAATTTGTGCATGAATAGGCCAACCAATGTCTCGTATGTCTCTGGCCCTTCTCCCAGTAACAATATCGCCTTCCTTTTTCACACTAAGTTCTGTGGCCTCCCTCGTTCACTGTCAGGAATATTTCTACTCATTCCAATACAGTGCAAGGGCCGCTCTACCTTGGAGAAACCTGCTCATTATTTTCACATTTCATTGCGATCCTGTACTCCTTACAGCAGCAACATAAAAGCAGAAGAAATGAAAGTGGGGTAGGTCATTTCAGTAAGAGCATGGCTCTCTGAACTCAATGCCACTTTCCTGTACTAGCCCCATACTTGTAGATGTAGTACTTGATTCTCTCAATGTTAAAAAGATATATGGGATGAAAGTTTACAACATATACATCAATGTTCATTGAATACTAGACATTCCTTAATACAATTTAAAATAATACATAGATTACATTATTCGAAGACGAAATTAAATAGGATTTTTCCTAGTATCTCTCCTATTTGTGATAAATGTCAATTTCAAGAAGCTAATTTAACTCCTATTTTCGTAACTTGTATAAAAATGCAAAACTTCTGGTTGGAGATTTTTAAAATAGTTTCTAAAGTTATTAATAAAAAATTAGATATGGATCCAAAATTAATTATATTAGGATTATCAGAATATACTACAAATTTTACAGCAAGTCAGGTACATTTTCTTGATTACAGTCTAATAACTGCGAAAAAATTGATACTTAAATTTTGGAAAAAACCAATAACCCCCACAATTAAAATGTGGACTACGGAAATGACAGAGACCCTGCATTTGGAAAAAATAAGGTTTGCCTTAATCGACAAACCTGAGTTATTTTTTAAAATATGGTCTCCATTTATTGAATTTTTAGAAAAGTAAATGGGTTTGGCACAGGACTAAAATAAAAAAATTATATTAAAAGTTGAAACTTGAGTTAGGGGTTGGATGTACAACTGTGGTTATTGTCTCCCGGATCTACTCCCTTTAATTTTTATTGTTAGTTCTTTTTTCTTTAACCCTCTTATTCTCTCTCCCCAAGTTTATAGTTTTTTTAAAATTTTTACTTTCTCTCTTCAAAAATTTAAAAATTGAAGCTATGTAAGAACTTTGTAACAAATGTGTTTTTTAATTTCTATTTGTACATATGCTTTTCAAAAATAAAAATGTTTTTAAAATTAAAAAAAATTCTCCCTCTTGAATACTTCCAGTGTCTGATTTTCCTTAAGCTTTCTTCACTTGAAGGGTCCAAACGTTATCTGCTTTCATCTCTGTCCTGAATGAAACATTCCTTCCTGATAGCCAATTTAGTCAATAGGTTTCGTGATGCTTGAAAGTGCAAATAACTGAGGTAGCCTAGCCAGCAAAATATTGTTTCTACTGAAGGCAGACAATAAACATTAGTGGCTGGTACCACAATGTATCAAAAACCACACCACTCCCCGTCCTTAAAGGTATAAACTTTCATAGATAGTATAACAACCTTGCTGTCATCTGGTAAAAGTATCACTGGAGTTGCGGGAGCTGAAAAAGATTAATATTTTGGAAAGATGGGAGAAAAGTAGAATATTTAACCCACTCTGTGCTGTTGAAAAGTGGGATTCTGTTAGATCCAATGACTTAAATGAATGGGGAGAAAAAAGCATAGATAGTGATATAAACATTAAATTCACATTCAGATAATATTCTATTATCTCTCTTTGCAAATCAACAATACAAAATGTACAACAGATAGATGTTTCTTGTTTTCATGAAGCAAAGTTTAAAGCCTAAAATTTTTAAGAAAATAACCAATTTGATGAACAATGAGTAAACCTATTTTGGGTTATGGAGCTTGAAGGGTTAGTAAGGATACTCAGACAACAATGTAGGTCACACAAGGTATCACAAAAAGCTGGAGTAACTCAGCGGGTCAGGCAGCATCTCAGGAGAGAAGGAATGGGTGATGTTTCGGGTCGAGACCCTTCTTCAGTCTGAAACGTCACCCATTCCTTTTCTCCTGTGATGCTGCCTGACCCACTGAGTTACTCCAGGTTTTTGTGATCCCTTCAATTTGTACCACCATCTGCATTTATTTTCCTACACAATGTAGGTCATAAGTGATTGGAGCAAAATTAGGCCAGTCGGCCCATCAAGTCTACTCTGCCATTCAATCATGGCTGATCTATCTCTCCCTCCTAACCCCATTTTCCTACCTTCTCTCCATAACCCCTGACAACACGCACATGCAGCAAGAAATTGGGAAGGAAAATTAAAATTGGCCATTATTGCAAGGAGGTTAAACATGCACAAAAGCCTTTCATTCAATTGTGCTTGCGACTGGGGAGCTCACAGAGGGTATAAAATAGACACCGGATTGAAGGGAAAGGGGAAGGATGTTGCTGAGATGGTGTAGAGAAGATTGTGGGAAGAGAAAATTGCATGAATGAAAGAGAATGAAGGGGATACAGAGATGATCACAGCAGGGAAGACTTTGTGGCGTTTTATTGGGGGATTAGTCAAATTGAGATTATGGGTAGATCTACGTGGTTATGGAGAAGATCATCTGGGAGGGCGAGGGAGGCATTGGATAGGATAACATTTGGGAGTGGATTGGTGGGAGTTAGGATCAGGAAACCTGAGGCCAGTGGTTGAGGGAGAATGCAGTGGAGCAAACACCAAGAAGGTAACGTTAAAGAAAAACCTACCGACATGAAGTTGGATGATTTGATCTCGCTGCCAGTGGCCAGGTGAAGTTATGGCCCTTAAAAATGGCCTTAGTCTTCCATTGAGGCCTACCTTAGAGTGCGAGCTCTAGACAATTTTTGGCAGTGATGTTAAACCAGGGTTGCGTGCTGTCCAAAAAAACTCTGTGTGCCCAGTCCCTTCATGTGTTTGGGCATTTAACAATCAAATCTTGATAAAATTCAATTACATAGCACACAAAACACATGGTATTACATAGCAACCAATGGCTGATGTATCTGGGTGATCTCTTACAAGTGAACAATGGCCCTTACCCTCCATCCTATTGTATACATTACCTTTGTTCTGACCCCTTGCCTCCTTGAACCTTAAAACATCTCTGATTTCAAAGTTTGCCTTTCTGATCATATATCATTAACCTGGAATATTAACTCTGGTAACCTTCCGAAGCGAGCATTGAGCTGGCCCAGGAGTGATGCATCACTGTCAGTTGAGCTACGACTTGGTTTTGCCTTATTGGGTGTAATGATGTAGAAGCCCTGCCACAGCTGCTGAACATCTGCCTGATCCTCCAGTTTAGACCAAAGGTGTCACTTTGCTTACCCAATGGGCTTGATAAATGATTTTTGACATGAAACATTAAATATTTCCCTGCTTACAGATACTGCCTCACCTGCTGAAATATTTTCAGTATTTCCTTATTTTAGTTTGACACCTAACCTACCCTTATAAAATAAACACATCTAGACTGCTTTAAATATCAAACCTGTTCAATTTCTCACCATTTAACAATTATCCTGCTTTTCTGTTATGTTTTCCCCTCGTGGATGAATTTACAGACTTCTAGATTATTTTCCTGCAGCATTTTTTGCCCTCATTCAGCTCACCCATTTCTGTTGAAGCCTCTTTATATTCTTCTCCCGATTTAAATGTCTCCTAGTTTAGTATCAGCTGCAAACTTTAAAATATGACATAAAATCTCCTCGGCCAAATTATCAATATAGATCGTGAATAGGTGGAGCACAAACACTGATCACTTCGATAACCCATTAGTCACAGCCTAACAAACAGAATTTATTTATTCCCACTTCTTGCTAACTAATTTTAAATCTTTGTCAGTATCTTCAAGGTTTCAAGGTCAGTTTATTGTCACATGTACCAATTAAGGTACAGTGAAATTTGAGTTACCATACAGCCATACTAAGTGAAAAGCAACAAGACACACAGACACATAAAATAAAAGTTAACATAAACATCCACCACAGCAGCTCCCCACATTCGTCACTGTGATGAAAGGTAATAAAGTCCAATCTTCTCCCTTTTTATTCTCCTGCAGTCGGGGCTGTCGAACCATCTGCAGTCGGGGCGATCAAAACTCCCGCAGCCGGCGATCCCAAGCCCTTGCGTCGGGGTGATCGAAACTCCCCCGTCAGGATGGTTGAAACTCTCCCAACGAGGGAGTTTGGAGCACCCGAATCGGTCTCTAACAGGTGACCGTGGGCTCCACGATATTAAAGTCCACAGGCCCACGGTTGGAGGGCTCCACAGTCGATCCCCGGCAAAGGGATCACTAGCTCCACAATGGTAAGTCCGCGCCGCGCCCGCGGTTGAAGTGCTAGGTCAGTCTCCAGGAAAGGCCGCGCCACTCCAAGATGTTAGGCCGCAGTGGGGACGGAGATACGATACGGAAAAAAATTGCATCTCTGCCAAGGTAAAAGCTTTCCCCAGCTCCCTCCCCCCCCCACCCGCCACATAAAACAAACCAAAGAACACTAAAACATACTCTTTAACACGTACTTAAAATAACAAAAACAGAAGAAAGGACACACAGACAGTATCTCACTCCCAATTCTGCATGTCCTAATTTAGTTCACCAATCTCCTGTGTGGAACTTTATCAAAAGCCTTACTCCAATCAAAATAGCCTCCACCACTGGAGCCTCCACATGCAGCCTCCACTGAATCCCCCTACCTTTTCTACTAGACACATCCAGTGTTGCTGTGCTAACTTTTTAGGTGCCGGAGCTGTCACTGGTGCCGGAGTGGCCGCTGTTAAATTCCCCGTTAGTTAAAATTTCCCGCTACTGATTTTGGCTTTTTTTTATAGAGGTGCCACCTGGACACATCCTCACACCACTCCAGCAGTTTAGTCAAACATGATTTTTCTTTCATCGGTTCTTTCTCCCTCCTTTCTTAAACAGTGGAGTCATATTTATTGCCTCCAATTCACAGGAACAGTTCCAGAATCTACAGGAACCTTGGAAGATGATTACCAGGACATCCACTTTCTCTAAAACTACCTCTTTCAATACTGTAGTGCAGGAAAATAACTGCAGATGCTGGTACAAATCGAAGGTATTTCACAAAATGCTGGAGCAACTCAGCGGGTCAGGCAGCATCTCAGGAGGGAAGGAATGGGTGACGTTTTGGGTCGAGACCCTTCTTCAGACTTTCAATACTGTGCAATCTGGATTATCACTTCCCAGCGATTTAGTTGTTTTCAGGTTCAACAATTTTTCTATTATTATATTTTGACCAAAATGTACTTCCTTTATTTTCTTATTCTCACCATACCCTGGATTTGCCTATATATCTGATAGAATTGTGTGTTTTATTTCATGAAGACAGACATAAAGCAAGCATTTATACCTCTGAAATGTCATTTTTTCTTACTATAGACTTTCCTGTCACTGTCCATAAGAGGCCCACATTTGTTCTCACTAATTTTTTCCTATCCACATACCTATAAAATCTCTTGCAGTCTATTGCATTTCTCTTCAGTCTATACTCATATTCTATCTTGTATTTCATTATCAATTTGTTTATCAATCTTTTGCTTATTACTTGCAATAATTTATTTGTACGAAACCTGTTTTGGATAGGGAACGTGGTAGGTACTGTGTAACGTGAGGAAATGTCATATTATTCATTTTGGTAAGAATAGAAAAACTAGCTCAGCCTAGAAATCTGATTACAAAATATCATTTTTCTCAATGCTAGCTGCATAAAATTGATTATTTTTCAGAGTTGATAGCAACCCAGTGTTCTTGGGTCAAATTATGCCTCTCCCAGCTCTTCTGGTCTATCACTGTGCTGATGATTTGTCATTTGCTTTGTTAGCAGAACACATGAATCCTCCACGTGATTCCAAATATATCCATTGTTGGGCACTCTCAACATAACTCAGGTTTAATAGAAGATAGACACAAAATGCTGGAGTAACTCAGTGGGCCAGGCAGCATCTCTGGACAGAAGGCATGCATGATAGCATTGTTATCTCATCAGTAATGCAATGTAAAGGATTGTTCCGAACCATTCTCAACCCAGTACTGAGATGTTGATTCAGGAATGTTCCCTTTAATATATCTACTTATATGTAGGCTCTGCCATATTCCATATTCTATGGAAATTTACAACAAAACAAAAGAAATATATATGATTTTGAAGGGGTCTGTAATGGTGGATGCTGAGAGGTTGCTTCCATTGGCCAGAGAATCTAGAACCAGGCTGAATTTTCTCAGATTAAGAGGCCAGACATTAAGGACTGAGGTCTGGAAGATTTTTCCCCTCAGAGTTGGGAAACTTTTGAATTCTATTCCCAGGTGCTGTGTATACTTGATCATTGAATGTATCCAATGATGTGATCAAATTTTTTTTGTAATCAAAGGAATCATGGGGATTGGTTAGGAACGTGGAATTGAGGGAGAAGGTCAGCCATGATCTTATTGAGTAACACAGAAAGCTGGAAGGGTTTTGCTGCCAATTTTTGATATGATGACTCATATTCTTGAATTCACTGGAAGCCTACTCCAGCCTCTCTCTGGAATATAGATTGTGAACACCCTACTGATATTTAGCCAGACACTTAAGTAGGTAAGGCATAGAAGGATATGGATCTAATGTGGGTAAACAGGATTAGTGTAGATGGGCAAAAATGTCAGTATTGTCATGGAGGGCTAAAGGGCCCATGTCTGTGCTTTACATATTCAATCCATAGCTGATAATCAGATAAGACTGCACTGTATGCTGCCTGTGTTATTCCATAAATGGTTGTAAGTACATATATAAATCCAGCCTTGGATTATTCATTGTCCAACTATCTCTTCCCATCTATGATTAGCTGCAGTGTGAGTAATTAATCACTGAATGCAGTATTGCAGATCAGGAACTGATCACCTGCTTTACAGCAGCCCTTTGTCGTATTGCAGTGCCAAGCCAAGAAGTGTTACTTGTTTAACAAATAGTAAATTAGAAAGGACTTGCATTTATTTAAACTCTTCCACAGCCTTGGGGAATCTCAAAATATTCCACAGCTAATTAAATGTGTTTGAAACAAAATCACTGTTGTCATTTAGGGCAAGTGACAGCCAAAATGAGCACAGCACAATTGTACATGGTGCAACAAGCCCAGAACTTCCTTAAGATAACTCTTTAAAAAATAGTGTGCAGTTAAAAAATTGCCTTGAGCTGGGGCAAAACAAAACCATGAACATTCTGGGGGTCTTAATTGGAAAACATGTCTCCTGACTACCTTGGTAGAACACGTGTGCCTTAGCACCTTTAATACCACTGCATAACTTCCCCCATTGACACCAATAGTTTTGCAATGTCCAGAATGTATATCCAGTGGGATTTTAATCTTCACTGGTCTGAAAACAACATTTATTATCTACTCACAGAACAGAACTGGTTCTGAATACCCTGAAGCTGAGCTATATAAGAATCAATTTGTAGATTTCCTCTATGCTAAGTACAGTGACCTATTGGAACCTCAAACACAAGATCCTGGATGCTTTTATCATGGAGACCAAGGTCACAATCACCATCATCTTCCTAACCTCAGGGTGAATCATGGCTTCTGATGCTAATCTCCGCTGCATCCCACAGTTTGCATCACAATGCTATGTTAAAAAGGTCATTCAAACACCAGATTTGTGAGAAAATTTTATTTACTTAGTCCAGAGAAGGTTATGAATCTGGCTATGCAAATTCCCATAATGAGAAGGCAGACTGTACCCATGTAGTAATACACTCACAGAGACCACCCTGGCAGGGGTGCCTGATAGGTCTCCATCATCCTGTTACACTAAGAACATGCTTCCTGTGGGTAATGGTCTGCAGTCTGAAGAAGGGTCTTGATTAGTATGGGTGTCAGAGGTTTATTGAGAGAAGGCAGGAGAATAGGGTTAGAAGGGAGAGATAGATCAGCCATGATTGAATGGAGGAGTAGTCTTGATGGGCCAAATGGCCTAATTCTACTCCTATCACTTATGATCTTATGAAGGGTCCCGACCCAAAGTGTTGCCTGTCTATTTCCTTCATAAATGCTGCCTGGCCCACTGCGTTCCTCCAGCACTTTATGATTTGCTCCAAAGCATTCCAGCATTTGCAGTTCCTTGCATCTCCATTCTTGGAAATATATTGCCTGTCCTTCATTGTCGCTCAGTTGAAATCCTGTAACTCCTTGTGGGAGCACCCTGAGAGAAGTGGTTCAAGAAGGTGGCTCATCACCATCTTCTCAAGAGCACGTAGGGGTGGGCAATACTCCAAAAATATTTTTAAATTCCTTAGGGATTTGACTCACAAAATGTCTGAAAACTGCATAAATATAAATGACAGAAATGTGTAAAAATATATCAATCAATATCCTAATCTAAAATTAAATTGCAAGCATTCCCAAAAGATGCAATTGTATCTGCTTCAACAATGGAGCTTTCTAGCTCCTATTTCAAGAAATACATGCTATAAATACTGCAGGGATTTTGTGTTTATTTAACTAAAAGCAAAACTGTACACGTAATGAAATGAGGGCAAGAAGTTAGCTCATGTAGTTCAAATCGCTAAATATGTAAGAGTACTGTGCATTTGCTCTCTTGAGCAAAATTTAAGTTGCTGATGGAACCCTGTAGGTCAGGCAGTATCCGCCAAAGATACTAGAGGAACAAGATAGACCACTCGACCCTAAAAAACGCCGAACGTCATGGCGCCATTTTAGTAGGCAGAAACCTGCAGAAACATTTAAAAAGAAAAAAAAGAAAAATCTGTGAATTGATAGATGAGATATATTCTGCATTTCAATGGTATCATCACACACACTGTTCCCCACAACACTGATTACACTGCGAGAGGCATAGCGAACGGTGAGTTTTGCCTACTAAAATGGGGGACGTTACGCTCCTTTGCGTACTACAATTCAGTATAGGCGATTTCAACAGAGTGGTCCATCTTGTTCCTCTAGTATCTTTGGTATCCGCAGAGGCAAAGAGCTATCATTCCTGATGCAGAATCCAAAATTTTGACAATCACTTTGCTTCCGCACATGCTGCTTGTTCTGTGGAGTTCCTCCAGCAACTTGCTTTTTGCTCCAGATTCCAGCATCTGCAGTTTCTTGTGTCTCCAACTGCTTTTCTTGTTCTTAGGTTATTTTTTGCACTGTGCGAATACCTATCTCCTCAGCCGATGGTGATGATTTAGCACTATTGTTGATACTCATAATTGTGGATCAGACCTCTTTGGTAATAAACCTCATCCTGGGAAGTAATCACATAATTCTGACTGATGTCCCACTGCAGTACTCACACATTATCATATTACTGTAAGAGTTCTGAAGCAGGAATATGGTAGTCTTGAGGCCATGATTGGATTAGCCATGATATTACTGAATTAAAATTGGCCTTATTTCTGTTCTAACAGTCAGAGCACAAGGAAACAGGTACTTCATCCCACCGTCCAGGCCGATCATTAAACACTCATTTCTACTAGTCCTATACTAATCCTATTTCATTCTCCCCATGTCCCCATGCATTCCCACAAATTGTACCACTCACCTATACACTAAGCACAATTTACTGTGGACAATATCTACCAACCTACATATCTTCAGGAAGTGGGAAGAAACCAGAACACTGGGAGGGAAGCCACATGGTCACAGGGCGAACTTGCAAATTCCACAGACATCTCCTGAAGTCAGGATTGAACCTGGTTTGCTAGCACAGTGAAGCTGCGGCTCTGCTAACTGCTTCACTGTGCTGCCCTATTACGTATGACAGATTTCATCTTTGCATTAAGCATTGCTGCAGTGGTTAGAGAAGACATCAAAGATCCCAAGAGTAAGGAAATGCTTCAGCACATTCCATAAAAAAACAGACTTTATTTAATATAATCTATGAGTAAACTGTGGCCTCTTCTTACAGTGGCTGCACTTCATTGTGTGTCATGCACACTTAAGTGTCATCTGTGGCCTCATGGAGACCACATTTGCCACTAAGTTACAACAATTTTTATTCAAGCCCCACTCTAGAGACTTGAACTTGATCTAATTTGACACTCAGATGAAGTACCAGAGGAATGCTGCATAGTCCGTAGAAGAGGCATTCAACCGAGCGCCTGTTCTCTTCAATGAACGTAAGATATCATGCCATTATTTTTAAGGAATGCAGTGGAGGCAATATTTATAACTGAATCATCATTGTTAAAAAAAAAACTCAGATTAACTGGAGTTTCTGGGATATTGATGCTTCTGCTTGTGTATAAATTAGATGTCTTATTTTAACTGCACATTGTAAGTACTTCATTGATTGGCTGGAACTCAAGAATATCCCGACAACATCGAAGGTATTAAATGTGCATCTCTTTATTTAAGATATTTGTTCCGATTCTTATACAAAAAGACACACTTGCATCATATTTCTGGTCTATCAATCCTTAGATAGGAGAAAAGGAGAAGACCTATGTCTAGATCATCCTCATGAGAATTTCAATTGTAACTGCTAATAAGTATACAAATGCTTCCCATTCCACTGATGAAGTACCAATCTCTTATTTGCACAAAGGTCAAAAACATACCAGAGTGGAAGTTTGCAAAAACCAGGATAAAGCTCATACCTCTTTGGGTTGTCAATAGCAGTTGGGAACATTCCAGGAGGTATTAACATAGCTCCACCTTCTCCAATGACACAAGCCCACCTGCCATGGTCACTTAACATCATTCCTCACAATTTATGTTGCCATTCAAAAATCAAACATCTTGTTTGGCCTTAACAATACACCGTTTAATTAGAAAATAGAAATATTCATAGAGGAAACAAACTAATTTTTCTTAATGTCCCTATTTTTTTCTTCTAGGTTGGTGAAAGCAAAGTTTTGAATAAAGAAAGCAAATGTTGATTAGTGAATATTATCAATGTTAATGGTCTTTAAGGGAAAATGACAGGATAAGTCACGAGCTTAGATACTAACACCAAGTCATGTCAGTGAGTTTGGCTGGAAAGGCAAAACATATTGTGACATAGAAGGAAGGTATTTAGTCCATCTAAATGATGTCAGCTCTCAGATCCACAGTCCTCTCTTATTTCCCTGCAACCTGAAAACTATATTTGGCTCATGCACCTATTAATTCCTCTTTGAATCTTTGGCCAATTACCTTCTCCAAAGACAGTGGACAATTAATCTACTAGTTTAGAGATACAACATGGAAACAGGCCCTTCAGCCAACTGAGTCTGCGGCAACCAACGATCACCCCCCACTAATTCCATGTTATCCCAATTCTGCAACCTACACACTAGGGGTAATTTTAGAAGCCAATTAACCTACAAACCTGCATTTCTTTGGAATGTGGGTAGAAACCGGAGCACCCGAGAGAAAATGTATAGTATCAAGCCCGGGTCTCTGGCACTGTAAGGCAGCAACTCTACTGCTGCGCCACTGTATCTCCAGGATCTGAGAGGAAACTGAAGCATCTGGTGGAAACCATGATCAGGGGGAGGGTCTGTAAACTCCACACGGCACCAGATGTCAGGATCGAATCCAAGTTCCTTGTGTTATGAGGCAAAAGGACGAACTGCAGCACCAATATGCCATCCCTGGTGAAGGAAGCTGCTACCCATATAACCAAAATTAAAGTGCAAATTGGTGAACAGTACATTGACACAGATCCATTCATGAATACCACTGACAAAAGTGAACTAAATCTGACCTTAAACACTAACCATTTCTCTCTCTGGAGATGCTGCCTGACCTTCTGAATGTTTCCAGATGTTTCTAGCATCTGCATTCTTTGAATTTGACATAATCTGACATAAAACTGAAACTCCTGTCAGATGCAATCCAGTATCTCATCATGGTCAAAAAATGAAACAGCTAATCAAAGCAGTTGACTGCACAATTGACCAGTACAATTAGGGAAAAGGGTGTTTCAAAAACTTACAACTGGAAGAATGTGTTTAGTGTGAGCAAATGGCATCCATGTTTAGAATAGGTTTTGGAGTAAAATGTTCAAAGATTTGTACATCAGCATTAAGGGCCATAAATTCCACATATGTATTAAAATCATTTAATGTAAGCTTATTTAAGTGCTACATGCATTAAAAACCTAAGTAAAGGAGAGCTAAACAAACGTGAGCAACAGAATGTGTAAGAAGGAACTGCAGATGCTGATTTAAACTGAAGATAGACACAAAAGCTGGAGCTGTCCTAGTGAGCAACAGAGTGTTGGTTAAAGCTAATGGAAATCTGGCTTTGCACAGATTATAATGTCAGGCAAACCATAGATGAGAAACAATACTCATTGCCATCACAGACTATATTTGATGATTTGCCAAAAAACAAGGCCGCTACCAAGGTAAATGTTCCATAAATATTTGTATAAT